>NC_090832.1:77358238-77668419 GCF_028021215.1 Eschrichtius robustus
CTGGCTGCAAAAGCGCAGGATTGCTTCAGGCCCTATTCTGCTTCCGGGCGGCAGGCTGAGCCTGTGGTTAATTCTTCTTCCTGATGGGAAAATAGAGTGACCTGTGCCTGTCCCAAGACCTAGAGCTAGTCTCTCATTGGTTCCCCCTCTTCCCGTTCCTCCTCAGGACAAATTGCAACCTGTACGGAACAGGAGTTTAAAGGTGCTGATTCTCCAAGGAGGGAGATTGCTAGGAAAGCGGCTGGAATGGCGAACCCGAGCAGAAGGAGATGAGAAATGAGGTGCGTTTTAGAAACCTTTCCCGATCACACGGTGTACCATCTTATGGGTTTCTCATGCATGTTTTCGATGTAGGAAGATGCCCTTGAACCTGGAGATTTGGGACCCATGGGATGGGTACCACGCAGTATTACTTTAAAGGGTCTGCATTTGCTCACCCAACCTCACCAAACCTCTCAGCCCCAAGAGTGTCCACCCCTATGTCTCAATCAGCTGTGGGTCTAGATATGGTCAACCCATGTGGCATCACAGCCTCTGAACGAATTTTGTAAGAATTTCTCTCTCTTTCACTGTCTTTGTTTCACGGGTTTTTAAAAGTAATTGATTTTTATAATGGGGTTTAGCTGCTTTTCAGTGCTGTGTTTATGACGCTTTACACCCACTTGACTCACTTACAGAGAGATTTCAATACATAGGTTTTAAGATTCTTACTAGTCAGATATATTCTTGGGCGGTGAATAGGGGGTGTTGGGTCCCGTTCACTGAGCAAGGAGTAGGTCTTGTCTATTACATATTGGGTTTATGGAACGGTATCTGAGCTAATTTGTAACCCTGGTTTTATGCATCACCCCACCTCACCTTTCCCGTTAAGCAGCCATAGTGTGTTTTCTAAACGTGTGACTCTCTTCTGTTTTGTAATTCAGTTCAAGTGTAGCGGTTTTTACTTTCCCTCTATAAGTGATATCTTATGATAAGTTTTTTTTTTTCTGTGTGACTTATTTCACGTAGAATCGTCGTACCTAAATCCACTCATCATGCTGCTACGAGCCTTATGACGTAGATTTCATGGCTGAGTGATATTCCATTGTACATAAGGACCACAACTTCTGTATCCATTTTTCTCTTTCCTGGGATATTTAAGGTGTAACGAAGTGGAGGTTCTTGCCAACAGAGCAGCCCTAAACTTTGGGGTGCCTGTGTCTTGCTGATTTTTAGTTTTCCCAATTTATACGCCCATGAGTGGAAGTGCCCTATGCTCTCTAAGCTGAGATTTTTAGATGTCTCAGGACACATCGTACACATCTCCAGAGTGGCTGTTGGCAATTTACATCCCGCCCATCAGCGTAGCAAGGCTCCCGTTTCTCCATGGCCTGTCCTGCATTTCTGGTTTTGACACTTTATTCAGCATGACCCTTTTGACCGATGGGAAGCGAGACTTCTTTGTAGCGCTGATTTGCCTTTCCAGGTTGCTTGGTTGGCCAAAAAGGGCGTATGCGTTTTTTCCTGAATATATTCAGGAAAAAACGCATACGCCCTTTTTGTCCAAGGGCATCATTGTCGAGGTTTTGCCGCTTTTCCTGTGCTTTAAAGGCGATTCGAATCTCCCTCCTGAAATCTGTTTCCTGCAATTCTGCCTTGCTTTCAAATCCTCTTCGTTGCCTTCCCTCAATATATTTGTGGACGAGAGTTATCATTTATAACTCTGCAGGTTTGTGAATTGCAGTGCCCCTGAGCTCCATTTTTCAACTCGCTTTCTTGGGAGCTGGCCGCAAAAGCGCAGGATTGCTTCAGGCCCTATTCTGCTTCCGGGTGGCAGGCTGAGCCTGTGGTTAATTCTTCTTCGTGATGGGAAAATAGAGTGACCTGTGCCTGTCCCAAGACCTAGAGCTAGTCTCTCATTGGTTCCCCCTCTTCCCGTTCCTCCTCAGGACAAATTGCAACCTGTACGGAACAGGAGGTTAAAGGTGCTGATTCTCCAAGGAGGGAGATTGCTAGGAAAGCAGCTGGAATGGCGAACCCGAGCTCAAGGAGATGAGAAATGAGGTGCGTTTTAGAAACCTTTCCCGATCACACGGTGTACCATCTTCTGGGTTTCTCATGCATGTTTTCGATGTAGGAAGATGCCCTTGAACCTGGAGATTTGGGACCCATGGGATGGGTACCACGCAGTATTACTTTAAAGGGTCTGCATTTGCTCACCCAACCTCACCAAACCTCTCAGCCCCAAGAGTGTCCACCCCTATGTCTCAATCAGCTGTGGGTCTAGATATGGTCAATCCTGGTGGCATCACAGCCTCTGAACGAATTTTGTAAGAATTTCTCTCTCTTTCACTGTCTTTGTTTCACGGGTGTTTAAAAGTAATTGATTTTTATAATGGGGTTTAGCTGCTTTTCAGTGCTGTGTTTATGCCGCTTTACACCCACTTGACTCACTTACAGAGAGATTTCAATACATAGGTTTTAAGATTCTTACTAGTCAGATATATTCTTGGGCGGTGAATAGGGGGTGTTGGGTCCCGTTCAATGAGCAAGGAGTAGGTCTTGTCTATTACATATTGGGTTTATGGAACGGTATCTGAGCTAATCTGTAACCCTTGTTTTATGCATCACCCCACCTCACCTTTCCCGTTAAGGAGCCATAGTGTGTTTCCTAAACGTGTGACTCTCTTCTGTTTTGTAATTCAGTTCAAGTGTAGCGGTTTTTACATTCCCTCTATAAGTGATATCTTATGATAAGTTTTTTTTTTTTTTTCTGTGTGAATTATTTCACGTAGAATCGTCGTACCTAAATCCACTCATCATGCTGCTACGAGCCTTATGACGTTGATTTCATGGCTGAGTGATATTCCATTGTACATAAGGACCACAACTTCTGTATCCATTTTTCTCTTTCCTGGGATATTTAAGGTGTAACGAAGTGGATCTTCTTCTCAACAGAGCAGCCCTAAACTTTGGGGTGCCTGTGTCTTGCTGATTTTTAGTTTTCCCAATTTATACGCCCATGAGTGGAAGTGCCCTATGCTCTCTAAGCTGAGTTTTTTAGATGTTTCAAGACACACCGTACACCTCTCCAGAGTGGCTGTTGGCAATTTACATCTCGTCCATCAGCGTAGCAAGGCTCCCGTTTCTCCATGGCCTGTCCTGCATTTCTGGTTTTGACACTTTATTCAGCATGGCCCTTTTGACCGATGGGAAGCGAGACTTCTTTGTGGCGCTGATTTGCCTTTCCAGGTTGCTTGGTTGGCCAAAAAGTGCGTATGCGTTTTTTCCTGAATATATTCAGGAAAAAACGCATATGCCCTTTTTGGCCAAGGGCATTATTGTCGAGGTTTTGCCGCTTTTCCTGTGCTTTAAAGGCGATTCGAATCTCCCTCCTGAAATCTGTTTCCTGCAATTCTGCCTTGGTTTCAAATCCTCTTCGTTGCCTTCCCTCAGTATATTTGTGGACGAGAGTTACCATTTATAACTCTGCAGGTTTGTGAATTGCAGTGCCCCTGAGCTCCATTTTTCAACTCGCTTTCTTGGGAGCTGGCCGCAAAAGCGCAGGATTGCTTCAGGCCCTATTCTGCTTCCGGGCGGCAGGCTGAGCCTGTGGTTAATTCTTCTTCCTGATGGGAAAATAGAGTGACCTGTGCCTGTCCCAAGACCTAGAGCTAGTCTCTCATTGGTTCCCCCTCTTCCCTTTCATCCTCAGGACAAATTGCAATCTGTACGGAACAGGAGGTTAAAGGTGCTGATTCTCCAAGGAGGGAGATTGCTAGGAAAGCGGCTGGAATGGCGAACCCGAGCACAAGGAGATGAGAAATGAGGTGCGTTTTAGAAACCTTTCCTGATCACACGGTGTACCATTTTCTGGGTTTCTCATGCATGTTTTCGATGTAGGAAGATGCCCTTGAACCTGGAGATTTGGGACCCATGGGATGGGTACCACACAGTATTACTTTCAAGGGTCTGCGTTTGCTCACCCAACCTCACCAAACCTCTCAGCCCCAAGAGTGTCCACCCTTATGTCTCAATCAGCTGTGGGTCTAGATATGGTCAACCCAGGTGGCATCACAGCCTCTGAACGAATTTTGTAAGAATTTCTCTCTCTTTCACTGTCTTTGTTTCACAGGTTTTTAAAAGTAATTGATTTTTATAATGGGGTTTAGCTGCTTTTCAGTGCTGTGTTTATGATGCTTTACACGCACTTGACTCACTTACAGAGAGATTTCAATACATAGGTTTTAAGATTGTTACTTGTCAGATATATTCTTGGTCGGTGAATAGGGGGTGTTGGGTCCCGTTCACTGAGTAAGGAGTAGGTCTTGTCTATTACATATTGGGTTTATGGAACGCTATCTGAGCTAATTTGTAACCCTGGTTTTATGCATCACCCCACCTCACCATTCCCGTTAAGCAGCCATAGTGTGTTTTCTAAACGTGTGACTCTCTTCTGTTTTGTAATTCAGTTCAAGTGTAGTGGTTTTTACTTTCCCTCTATAAGTGATATCTTATGATAAGTTTTTTTTTTTTTTTTCTGTGTGACTTATTTCACCTAGAATCGTCATACCTAAATCCACTCATCATGCTGCTACGAGCCTTATGACGTAGATTTCATGGCTGAGTGATATTCCATTGTACATAAGGACCACAACTTCTGTATCCATTTTTCTCTTTCCTGGGATATTTAAGGTGTAACGAAGTGGAGATTCTTGCCAACAGAGCAGCCCTAAACTTTGGGGTGCCTGTGTCTTGCTGATTTTTAGTTTTCCCAGTTTATACGCCCATGAGTGGAAGTGCCCTATGCTCTCTAAGCTGAGTTTTTTAGATGTCTCAGGACACACCGTACACCTCTCCAGAGTGGCTGTTGGCAATTTACATCCCGCCCATCAGCGTAGCAAGGCTCCCGTTTCTCCATGGCCTGTCCTGCATTTCTGGTTTTGACACTTTATTCAGCATGGCCCTTTTGACCGATGGGAAGCGAGACTTCTTTGTAGCGCTGATTTACCTTTCCAGGTTGCTTGGTTGGCCAAAAAGGGCGTATGCGTTTTTTCCTGAATATATTCAGGAAAAAACGCATACAACCTTTTTGGCCAAGGGCATCATTGTCGAGGTTTTGCCGCTTTTCCTTTGCTTTAACGGCGATTCGAATCTCCCTCCTGAAATCTGTTTCCTGCAATTATGCCTTGCTTTCAAATCCTCTTCGTTGCCTTCCCTCAATATATTTGTGGACGAGAGTTATCATTTATAACTCTGCAGGTTTGTGAATTGCAGTGCCCCTGAGCTCCATTTTTCAACTCGATTTCTTGGGAGCTGGCTGCAAAAGCGCAGGATTGCTTCAGGCCCTATTCTGCTTCCGGGCGGCAGGCTGAGCCTGTGGTTAATTCTTCTTCCTGATGGGAAAATAGAGTGACCTGTGCCTGTCCCAAGACCTAGAGCTAGTCTCTCATTGGTTCCCCCTCTTCCCGTTCCTCCTCAGGACAAATTGCAACCTGTACGGAACAGGAGTTTAAAGGTGCTGATTCTCCAAGGAGGGAGATTGCTAGGAAAGCGGCTGGAATGGCGAACCCGAGCAGAAGGAGATGAGAAATGAGGTGCGTTTTAGAAACCTTTCCCGATCACACGGTGTACCATCTTATGGGTTTCTCATGCATGTTTTCGATGTAGGAAGATGCCCTTGAACCTGGAGATTTGGGACCCATGGGATGGGTACCACGCAGTATTACTTTAAAGGGTCTGCATTTGCTCACCCAACCTCACCAAACCTCTCAGCCCCAAGAGTGTCCACCCCTATGTCTCAATCAGCTGTGGGTCTAGATATGGTCAACCCATGTGGCATCACAGCCTCTGAACGAATTTTGTAAGAATTTCTCTCTCTTTCACTGTCTTTGTTTCACGGGTTTTTAAAAGTAATTGATTTTTATAATGGGGTTTAGCTGCTTTTCAGTGCTGTGTTTATGACGCTTTACACCCACTTGACTCACTTACAGAGAGATTTCAATACATAGGTTTTAAGATTCTTACTAGTCAGATATATTCTTGGGCGGTGAATAGGGGGTGTTGGGTCCCGTTCACTGAGCAAGGAGTAGGTCTTGTCTATTACATATTGGGTTTATGGAACGGTATCTGAGCTAATTTGTAACCCTGGTTTTATGCATCACCCCACCTCACCTTTCCCGTTAAGCAGCCATAGTGTGTTTTCTAAACGTGTGACTCTCTTCTGTTTTGTAATTCAGTTCAAGTGTAGCGGTTTTTACTTTCCCTCTATAAGTGATATCTTATGATAAGTTTTTTTTTTTCTGTGTGACTTATTTCACGTAGAATCGTCGTACCTAAATCCACTCATCATGCTGCTACGAGCCTTATGACGTAGATTTCATGGCTGAGTGATATTCCATTGTACATAAGGACCACAACTTCTGTATCCATTTTTCTCTTTCCTGGGATATTTAAGGTGTAACGAAGTGGAGGTTCTTGCCAACAGAGCAGCCCTAAACTTTGGGGTGCCTGTGTCTTGCTGATTTTTAGTTTTCCCAATTTATACGCCCATGAGTGGAAGTGCCCTATGCTCTCTAAGCTGAGATTTTTAGATGTCTCAGGACACATCGTACACCTCTCCAGAGTGGCTGTTGGCAATTTACATCCCGCCCATCAGCGTAGCAAGGCTCCCGTTTCTCCATGGCCTGTCCTGCATTTCTGGTTTTGACACTTTATTCAGCATGACCCTTTTGACCGATGGGAAGCGAGACTTCTTTGTAGCGCTGATTTGCCTTTCCAGGTTGCTTGGTTGGCCAAAAAGGGCGTATGCGTTTTTTCCTGAATATATTCAGGAAAAAACGCATACGCCCTTTTTGTCCAAGGGCATCATTGTCGAGGTTTTGCCGCTTTTCCTGTGCTTTAAAGGCGATTCGAATCTCCCTCCTGAAATCTGTTTCCTGCAATTCTGCCTTGCTTTCAAATCCTCTTCGTTGCCTTCCCTCAATATATTTGTGGACGAGAGTTATCATTTATAACTCTGCAGGTTTGTGAATTGCAGTGCCCCTGAGCTCCATTTTTCAACTCGCTTTCTTGGGAGCTGGCCCCAAAAGCGCAGGATTGCTTCAGGCCCTATTCTGCTTCCGGGTGGCAGGCTGAGCCTGTGGTTAATTCTTCTTTCTGATGGGAAAATAGAGTGACCTGTGCCTGTCCCAAGACCTAGAGCTAGTCTCTCATTGGTTCCCCCTCTTCCCGTTCCTCCTCAGGACAAATTGCAACCTGTACGGAACAGGAGGTTAAAGGTGCTGATTCTCCAAGGAGGGAGATTGCTAGGAAAGCGGCTGGAATGGCGAACCCGAGCACAAGGAGATGAGAAATGAGGTGCGTTTTAGAAACCTTTCCTGATCACACGGTGTACCATTTTCTGGGTTTCTCATGCATGTTTTCGATGTAGGAAGATGCCCTTGAACCTGGAGATTTGGGACCCATGGGATGGGTACCACACAGTATTACTTTCAAGGGTCTGCGTTTGCTCACCCTACCTCACCAAACCTCTCAGCCCCAAGAGTGTCCACCCTTATGTCTCAATCAGCTGTGGGTCTAGATATGGTCAACCCAGGTGGCATCACAGCCTCTGAACGAATTTTGTAAGAATTTCTCTCTCTTTCACTGTCTTTGTTTCACGGGTTTTTAAAAGTAATTGATTTTTATAATGGGGTTTAGCTGCTTTTCAATGCTGTGTTTATGCCGCTTTACACCCACTTGACTCACTTACAGAGAGATTTCAATACATAGGTTTTAAGATTCTTACTAGTCAGATATATTCTTGGGCGGTGAATAGGGGGTGTTGAGTCCCGTTCACTGAGCAAGGAGTAGGTCTTGTCTATTACATGTTGGGTTTATGGAACGGTATCTGAGCTAATTTGAAACCCTGGTTTTATGCATCACCCCACCTCACCTTTCCCGTTAAGCAGCCATAGTGTGTTTTCTAAACGTGTGACTCTCTTCTGTTTTGTAATTCAGTTCAAGTGTAGCGGTTTTTACTTTCCCTCTATAAGTGATATCTTATGATAAGTTTTTTTTTTTTTTCTGTGTGACTTATTTCACGTAGAATCGTCGTACCTAAATCCACTCATCATGCTGCTACGAGCCTTATGACGTAGATTTCATGGCTGAGTGATATTCCATTGTACATAAGGACCACAACTTCTGTATCCATTTTTCTCTTTCCTGGGATATTTAAGGTGTAACGAAGTGGAGGTTCTTGCCAACAGAGCAGCCCTAAACTTTGGGGTGCCTGTGTCTTGCTGATTTTTAGTTTTCCCAATTTATACGCCCATGAGTGGAAGTGCCCTATGCTCTCTAAGCTGAGTTTTTTAGATGTCTCAGGACACATCGTACACCTCTCCAGAGTGGCTGTTGGCAATTTACATCCCGCCCATCAGCGTAGCAAGGCTCCCGTTTCTCTATGGCCTGTCCTGCATTTCTGGTTTTGACACTTTATTCAGCATGGCCCTTTTGACCGATGGGAAGCGAGACTTCTTTGTAGCGCTGATTTGCCTTTCCAGGTTGCTTGGTTGGCCAAAAAGGGCGTATGCGTTTTTTCCTGAATATATTCAGGAAAAAACGCATACAACCTTTTTGGCCAAGGGCATCATTGTCGAGGTTTTGCCGCTTTTCCTGTGCTTTAAAGGTGATTCGAATCTCCCTCCTGAAATCTGTTTCCTGCAATTCTGCCTTGCTTTCAAATCCTCTTCGTTGCCTTCCCTCAATATATTTGTGGACGAGAGTTATCATTTATAACTCTGCAGGTTTGTGAATTGCAGTGCCCCTGAGCTCCATTTCTCAACTCGCTTTCTTGGGAGCTGGCCGCAAAAGCGCAGGATTGCTTCAGGCCCTATTCTGCTTCCGGGCGGTAGGCTGAGCCTTTGGTTAATTCTTCTTTCTGATGGGAAAATAGCGTGACCTGTTCTTGTCCCAACACCTAGAGCTAGTCTCTCATTGGTTCCCCGTCTTCCTGTTCATCCTCAGGACCAATTGCAACCTGTACGGAACAGGAGGTTAAAGGTGCTGATTCTCCAAGGAGGGAGATTGCTTGGAAAGCGGCTGGAATGGCGAACCCGAGCAGAAGGAGATGAGAAATGAGGTGCGTTTTAGAAACCTTTCCCGATCACACAGTGTACCATCTTCTGGGTTTCTCATGCATGTTTTCGATGTAGGAAGATGCCCTTGAACCTGGAGATTTGGGACCCATGGGATGGGTACCACGCAGTATTACTTTAAAGGGTCTGCATTTGCTCACCCAACCTCACCAAACCTCTCAGCCCCAAGAGTGTCCACCCCTATGTCTCAATCAGCTGTGGGTCTAGATATGGTCAATCCTGGTGGCATCACAGCCTCTGAACGAATTTTGTAAGAATTTCTCTCTCTTTCACTGTCTTTGTTTCACGGGTGTTTAAAAGTAATTGATTTTTATAATGGGGTTTAGCTGCTTTTCAGTGCTGTGTTTATGCCGCTTTACACCCACTTGACTCACTTACAGAGAGATTTCAATACATAGGTTTTAAGATTCTTACTAGTCAGATATATTCTTGGGCGGTGAATAGGGGGTGTTGGGTCCCGTTCACTGAGCAAGGAGTAGGTCTTGTCTATTACATATTGGGTTTATGGAACGGTATCTGAGCTAATTTGTAACCCTGGTTTTATGCATCACCCCACCTCACCTTTCCCGTTAAGCAGCCATAGTGTGTTTTCTAAACGTGTGACTCTCTTCTGTTTTGTAATTCAGTTCAAGTGTAGCGGTTTTTACTTTCCCTCTATAAGTGATATCTTATGATAAGTTTTTTTTTTTTTCTGTGTGACTTATTTCACGTAGAATCGTCGTACCTAAATCCACTCATCATGCTGCTACGAGCCTTATGACGTAGATTTCATGGCTGAGTGATATTCCATTGTACATAAGGACCACAACTTCTGTATCCATTTTTCTCTTTCCTGGGATATTTAAGGTGTAACGAAGTGGAGGTTCTTGCCAACAGAGCAGCCCTAAACTTTGGGGTGCCTGTGTCTTGCTGATTTTTAGTTTTCCCAATTTATACGCCCATGAGTGGAAGTGCCCTATGCTCTCTAAGCTGAGATTTTTAGATGTCTCAGGACACATCGTACACCTCTCCAGAGTGGCTGTTGGCAATTTACATCCCGCCCATCAGCGTAGCAAGGCTCCCGTTTCTCCATGGCCTGTCCTGCATTTCTGGTTTTGACACTTTATTCAGCATGACCCTTTTGACCGATGGGAAGCGAGACTTCTTTGTAGCGCTGATTTGCCTTTCCAGGTTGCTTGGTTGGCCAAAAAGGGCGTATGCGTTTTTTCCTGAATATATTCAGGAAAAAACGCATACGCCCTTTTTGTCCAAGGGCATCATTGTCGAGGTTTTGCCGCTTTTCCTGTGCTTTAAAGGCGATTCGAATCTCCCTCCTGAAATCTGTTTCCTGCAATTCTGCCTTGCTTTCAAATCCTCTTCGTTGCCTTCCCTCAATATATTTGTGGACGAGAGTTATCATTTATAACTCTGCAGGTTTGTGAATTGCAGTGCCCCTGAGCTCCATTTTTCAACTCGCTTTCTTGGGAGCTGGCCGCAAAAGCGCAGGATTGCTTCAGGCCCTATTCTGCTTCCGGGTGGCAGGCTGAGCCTGTGGTTAATTCTTCTTCGTGATGGGAAAATAGAGTGACCTGTGCCTGTCCCAAGACCTAGAGCTAGTCTCTCATTGGTTCCCCCTCTTCCCGTTCCTCCTCAGGACAAATTGCAACCTGTACGGAACAGGAGGTTAAAGGTGCTGATTCTCCAAGGAGGGAGATTGCTAGGAAAGCGGCTGGAATGGCGAACCCGAGAACAAGGAGATGAGAAATGAGGTGCGTTTTAGAAACCTTTCCTGATTACACGGTGTACCATTTTCTGGGTTTCTCATGCATGTTTTCGATGTAGGAAGATGCCCTTGAACCTGGAGATTTGGGACCCATGGGATGGGTACCACACAGTATTACTTTCAAGGGTCTGCGTTTGCTCACCCAACCTCACCAAACCTCTCAGCCCCAAGAGTGTCCACCCTTATGTCTCAATCAGCTGTGGGTCTAGATATGGTCAACCCAGGTGGCATCACAGCCTCTGAACGAATTTTGTAAGAATTTCTCTCTCTTTCACTGTCTTTGTTTCACGGGTTTTTAAAAGTAATTGATTTTTATAATGGGGTTTAGCTGCTTTTCAATGCTGTGTTTATGCCGCTTTACACCCACTTGACTCACTTACAGAGAGATTTCAATACATAGGTTTTAAGATTCTTACTAGTCAGATATATTCTTGGGCGGTGAATAGGGGGTGTTGAGTCCCGTTCACTGAGCAAGGAGTAGGTCTTGTCTATCACATGTTGGGTTTATGGAACGGTATCTGAGCTAATTTGAAACCCTGGTTTTATGCATCACCCCACCTCACCTTTCCCGTTAAGCAGCCATAGTGTGTTTTCTAAACGTGTGACTCTCTTCTGTTTTGTAATTCAGTTCAAGTGTAGCGGTTTTTACTTTCCCTCTATAAGTGATATCTTATGATAAGTTTTTTTTTTTTTCTGTGTGACTTATTTCACGTAGAATCGTCGTACCTAAATCCACTCATCATGCTGCTACGAGCCTTATGACGTAGATTTCATGGCTGAGTGATATTCCATTGTACATAAGGACCACAACTTCTGTATCCATTTTTCTCTTTCCTGGGATATTTAAGGTGTAACGAAGTGGAGCTTCTTGCCAACAGAGCAGCCCTAAACTTTGGGGTGCCTGTGTCTTGCTGATTTTTAGTTTTCCCAATTTATACGCCCATGAGTGGAAGTGCCCTATGCTCTCTAAGCTGAGTTTTTTAGATGTCTCAGGACACATCTTACACCTCTCCAGAGTGGCTGTTGGCAATTTACATCCCGCCCATCAGCGTAGCAAGGCTCCCGTTTCTCCATGGCCTGTCCTGCATTTCTGGTTTTGACACTTTATTCAGCATGGCCCTTTTGACCGATGGGAAGCGAGACTTCTTTGTAGCGCTGATTTGCCTTTCCAGGTTGCTTGGTTGGCCAAAAAGGGCGTATGCGTTTTTTCCTGAATATATTCAGGAAAAAACGCATACAACCTTTTTGGCCAAGGGCATCATTGTCGAGGTTTTGCCGCTTTTCCTGTGCTTTAAAGGTGATTCGAATCTCCCTCCTGAAATCTGTTTCCTGCAATTCTGCCTTGCTTTCAAATCCTCTTCGTTGCCTTCCCTCAATATATTTGTGGACGAGAGTTATCATTTATAACTCTGCAGGTTTGTGAATTGCAGTGCCCCTGAGCTCCATTTCTCAACTCGCTTTCTTGGGAGCTGGCCGCAAAAGCGCAGGATTGCTTCAGGCCCTATTCTGCTTCCGGGCGGTAGGCTGAGCCTTTGGTTAATTCTTCTTTCTGATGGGAAAATAGCGTGACCTGTTCTTGTCCCAACACCTAGAGCTAGTCTCTCATTGGTTCCCCGTCTTCCCGTTCATCCTCAGGACCAATTGCAACCTGTACGGAACAGGAGGTTAAAGGTGCTGATTCTCCAAGGAGGGAGATTGCTAGGAAAGCGGCTGGAATGGCGAACCCGAGCAGAAGGAGATGAGAAATGAGGTGCGTTTTAGAAACCTTTCCCGATCACACGGTGTACCATCTTCTGGGTTTCTCATGCATGTTTTCGATGTAGGAAGATGCCCTTGAACCTGGAGATTTGGGACCCATGGGATGGGTACCACGCAGTATTACTTTAAAGGGTCTGCATTTGCTCACCCAACCTCACCAAACCTCTCAGCCCCAAGAGTGTCCACCCCTATGTCTCAATCAGCTGTGGGTCTAGATATGGTCAATCCTGGTGGCATCACAGCCTCTGAACGAATTTTGTAAGAATTTCTCTCTCTTTCACTGTCTTTGTTTCACGGGTGTTTAAAAGTAATTGATTTTTATAATGGGGTTTAGCTGCTTTTCAGTGCTGTGTTTATGCCGCTTTACACCCACTTGACTCACTTACAGAGAGATTTCAATACATAGGTTTTAAGATTCTTACTAGTCAGATATATTCTTGGGCGGTGAATAGGGGGTGTTGGGTCCCGTTCAATGAGCAAGGAGTAGGTCTTGTCTATTACATATTGGGTTTATGGAACGGTATCTGAGCTAATCTGTAACCCTTGTTTTATGCATCACCCCACCTCACCTTTCCCGTTAAGGAGCCATAGTGTGTTTCCTAAACGTGTGACTCTCTTCTGTTTTGTAATTCAGTTCAAGTGTAGCGGTTTTTACATTCCCTCTATAAGTGATATCTTATGATAAGTTTTTTTTTTTTTTCTGTGTGAATTATTTCACGTAGAATCGTCGTACCTAAATCCACTCATCATGCTGCTACGAGCCTTATGACGTTGATTTCATGGCTCAGTGATATTCCATTGTACATAAGGACCACAACTTCTTTATCCATTTTTCGATTTCCTGGGATATTTAAGGTGTAACGAAGTGGATCTTCTTGTCAACAGAGCAGCCCTAAACTTTGGGGTGCCTGTGTCTTGCTGATTTTTAGTTTTCCCAATTTATACGCCCATGAGTGGAAGTGCCCTATGCTCTCTAAGCTGAGTTTTTTAGATGTTTCAAGACACACCGTACACCTCTCCAGAGTGGCTGTTGGCAATTTACATCTCGTCCATCAGCGTAGCAAGGCTCCCGTTTCTCCATGGCCTGTCCTGCATTTCTGGTTTTGACACTTTATTCAGCATGGCCCTTTTGAACGATGGGAAGCGAGACTTCTTTGTGGCGCTGATTTGCCTTTCCAGGTTGCTTGGTTGGCCAAAAAGGGCGTATGCGTTTTTTCCTGAATATATTCAGGAAAAAACGCATACGCCCTTTTTGGCCAAGGGCATCATTGTCGAGGTTTTGCCGCTTTTCCTGTGCTTTAAAGGCGATTCGAATCTCCCTCCTGAAATCTGTTTCCTGCAATTCTGCCTTGGTTTCAAATCCTCTTCGTTGCCTTCCCTCAGTATATTTGTGGACGAGAGTTACCATTTATAACTCTGCAGGTTTGTGAATTGCAGTGCCCCTGAGCTCCATTTTTCAACTCGCTTTCTTGGGAGCTGGCCGCAAAAGCACAGGATTGCTTCAGGCCCTATTCTGCTTCCGGGCGGCAGGCTGAGCCTGTGGTTAATTCTTCTTCCTGATGGGAAAATAGAGTGACCTGTGCCTGTCCCAAGACCTAGAGCTAGTCTCTCATTGGTTCCCCCTCTTCCCGTTCCTCCTCAGGACAAATTGCAACCTGTACGGAACAGGAGGTTAAAGGTGCTGATTCTCCAAGGAGGGAGATTGCTGGAAAGTGGCTGGAATGGCGAACCCGAGCACAAGGAGATGAGAAATGAGGTGCGTTTTAGAAACCTTTCCCGATCACACGGTGTACCATTTTTTGGGTTTCTCATGCATGTTTTCGATGTAGGAAGATGCCCTTGAACCTGGAGATTTGGGACCCATGGGATGGGTACCACGCAGTATTACTTTAAAGGGTCTGCATTTGCTCACCCAACCTCAGCAAACCTCTCAGCCCCAAGAGTATCCACCCTTATGTCTCAATCAGCTGTGGGTCTAGATATGGTCAACCCAGGTGGCATCACAGCCTCTGAACGAATTTTGTAAGAATTTCTCTCTCTTTCACTGTCTTTGTTTCACGGGTTTTTAAAAGTAATTGATTTTTGTAATGGGGTTTAGCTGCTTTTCAGTGCTGTGTTTATGATGCTTTACACGCACTTGACTCACTTACAGAGAGATTTCAATACATAGGTTTTAAGATTGTTACTTTTCAGATATATTCTTGGTCGGTGAATAGGGGGTGTTGAGTCCCGTTCACTGAGTAAGGAATAGGTCTTGTCTATTACATATTGGGTTTATGAAACGGTATCTGAGCTAATTTGTAACCCTGGTTTTATGCATCACCCCACCTCACCTTTCCCGTTAAGCAGCCATAGTGTGTTTTCTAAACGTGTGACTCTCTTCTGTTTTGTAATTCAGTTCAAGTGTAGCGCTTTTTACTTTCCCTCTATAAGTGATATCTTATGATAAGTTTTTTTTTTCTGTGTGACTTATTTCACGTAGATTCGTCGTACCTAAATCCACTCATCATGCTGCTACGAGCCTTATGACGTAGATTTCATGGCTGAGTGATATTGCATTGTACATAAGGACCACAACTTCTGTATCCATTTTTCTCTTTCCTGGGATATTTAAGGTGTAACGAAGTGGAGCTTCTTGCCAACAGAGCAGCCCTAAACTTTGGGGTGCCTGTGTCTTGCTGATTTTTAGTTTTCCCAATTTATACGCCCATGAGTGGAAGTGCCCTATGCTCTCTAAGCTGAGTTTTTTAGATGTCTCAGGACACACCGTACACCTCTCCAGAGTGGCTGTTGGCAATTTACATCCCGCCCATCAGCGTAGCAAGGCTCCCGTTTCTCCATGGACTGTCCTGCATTTCTGGTTTTGACACTTTATTCAGCATGGCCCTTTTGACCGATGGGAAGCGAGACTTCTTTGTGGCGCTGATTTGCCTTTCCAGGTTGCTTGGTTGGCCAAAAAGGGCGTATGCGTTTTTTCCTGAATATATTCAGGAAAAAACGCATACGCTCTTTTTGGCCCAGGGCATCATTGTCAAGGTTTTGCCGCTTTTCCTGTGCTTTAAAGGCGATTCGAATCTCCCTCCTGAAATCTGTTTCCTGCAATTCTGCCTTGCTTTCAAATCCTCTTCGTTGCCTTCCCTCAATATATTTGTGGACGAGAGTTATCAATTATAACTCTGCAGGTTTGTGAATCGCAGTGCCCCTGAGCTCCATTTTTCAACTCGCTTTCTTGGGAGCTGGACGCCAAAGCGCAGGATTGATTCAGGCCCTATTCTGCTTCCGGGTGGCAGGCTGAGCCTGTGGTTAATTCTTCTTCCTGATGGGAAAATAGAGTGACCTGTGCCTGTCCCAAGACCTAGAGCTAGTCTCTCATTGGTTCCCCCTCTTCCCTTTCATCCTCAGGACAAATTGCAACCTGTACGGAACAGGAGGTTAAAGGTGCTGATTTTCCAAGGAGGGAGATTGCTGGGAAAGCGGCTGGAATGGCGAACCCGAGAACAAGGAGATGAGAAATGAGGTGCGTTTTAGAAACCTCTCCCGATCACACGGTGTACCAGTTTTTGGGTTTCTCATGCATGTTTTCGATGTAGGAAGATGCCCTTGAACCTGGAGATTTGGGACCCATGGGATGGGTACCACGCAGTATTACTTTAAAGGGTCTGTGTTTGCTCACCCAACCTCACCAAATCTCTCAGCCCCAGGAGTGTCCACCCTTATGTCTCAATCAGCTGTGGGTCTAGATATGGTCAATCCAGGTGGCATCACAGCCCCTGAACGAATTTTGTAAGAATTTCTCTCTCTTTCACTGTCTTTGCTTCACGGGTTTTTAAAAGTAATTGATTTTTATAATGGGGTTTAGCTGCTTTTCAGAGCTTTGTTTGTGCCGCTTTACACCCACTTGAGTCACTTACAGAGAGATATCAACACATAGGTTTTAAGATTCTTACTAGTCAGATATATTCTTGGGCGGTGAATAGGGGGTGCTGAGTCCCGTTCACTGAGCAAGGAGTAGGTCTTGTCTATTATATATTGGGTTTATGGAACGGTATCTGAGCTAATTTGAAACCCTTGTTTTATGCATCACCCCACCTCACCTTTCCCGTTAAGCAGCCATAGTGTGTTTCCTAAACGTGTGACTCTCTTCTGTTTTGTAATTCAGTTCAAGTGTAGCGGTTTTTACATTCCCTCTATAAGTGATACCTTATGATAAGTGTCTTTTTCTGTGTGACTTATTTCACGTAGAATCGTCGTACCTAAATCCACTCATCATGCTGCTAGGAGCCTTATGACGTAGATTTCATGGCTGAGTGATATTCCATTGTACATAAGGGCCACGACTTCTTTATCCATTTTTCTCTTTCCTGGGATATTTAAGGTGTAACGAAGTGGAGGTTCTTGTCAACAGAGCAGCCCTAATCTTTGGGGTGCCTGTGTCTTGCTGATATTTAGTTTTCCCAATTTATACTCCCATGAGTGGAAGTGCCCTATGCTCTCTAAGCTGAGTTTTTTAGATGTTTCAAGACACACCGTACACTTCTCCAGAGTGGCTGTGGGCAATTTACATCCCGCCCATCAGCGTAGCAAGGCTCCCGTTTCTCCATGGCCTGTCCTGCATTTCTGGTTTTGACACTTTATTCAGCATGGTCCTTTTGACCGATGGGAAGCGAGACTTCTTTGTAGCGCTGATTTGCCTTTGCAGGTTGCTTGGTTGGCCAAAAAGGGCGTATGCGTATTTTCCTGAATATATTCAGGAAAAAACGCATACGCCCTTTTTGGCCAAGGGCATCATTTTCGAAGTTTTGCCGCTTTTCCTGTGCTTTAAAGGCGATTCGAATCTCCCTCCTGAAACCTGTTTCCTGCAATTCTGCCTTGCTTTCAAATCCTCTTCGTTGCCTTCCCTCAGTATATTTGTGGACGAGAGTTATCATTTATAACTCTGCAGGTTTGTGAATTGCAGTGCCCCTGAGCTCCATTTTTCAACTCGCTTCCTTGGGAGCTGGCCGCAAAAGCGCAGGAATGCTTCAGGCCCTATTCGGCTTCCGGCTGGCAGGCTGAGCCTGTGGTTAATTCTTCTTCCTCACGGGAAAATAGAGTGAGCTGTGCCTGTCCCAAGACATAGAGCTAGTCTCCCATTGGTTCCCCCTCTTCCCGTTCCTCCTCAGGACAAATTGCAACCTGTACGGAACAGGAGGTTAAAGGTGCTGATTCTCCAAGGAGGGAGATTGCTAGGAAAGCGGCTGGAATGGCGAACCCGAGCACAAGGAGATGAGAAATGAGGTGCGATTTAGAAACCTTTCCCGATCACACGGTGTACCATCTTCTGGGTTTCTCATGCATGTTTTCGATGTAGGAAGGTGCCCTTGAACCTGGAGATTTGGGACCCATGGGATGGGTACCAGGCAGTATTACTTTAAAGGGTCTGCGTTTGCTCACCCAACCTCACCAAACCTCTCAGCCCCCAAAGGTGTCCACCCTTATGTCTCAATCAGCTGTGGGTCTAGATATGGTCAATCCAGGTGGCATCACAGCCCCTGAACGAATTTTGTAAGAATTTCTCTCTCTTTCACTGTCTTTGCTTCACGGGTTTTTAAAAGTAATTGATTTTTATAATGGGGTTTAGCTGCTTTTCAGAGCTGTGTGTGTGCCGCTTTACACCCACTTGAGTCACTTACAGAGAGATATCAACACATAGGTTTTAAGATTCTTACTAGTCAGATATATTCTTGGGCGGTGAATAGGGGGTGCTGAGTCCCGTTCACTGAGCAAGGAGTAGGTCTTGTCTATTATATATTGGGTTTATGGAACGGTATCTGAGCTAATTTGAAACCCTTGTTTTATGCATCACCCCACCTCACCTTTCCCGTTAAGCAGCCATAGTGTGTTTTCTAAACGTGTGACTCTCTTCTGTTTTGTAATTCATTCAAGTGTAGCGGTTTTTACATTCCCTCTATAAGTGATATCTTATGATAAGTGTCTTTTTCTGTGTGACTAATTTCATGTTGAATCGTCGTACCTAAATCCACTCATCATGCTGCTACGAGCCTTATGACGTAGATTTCATGGCTGAGTGATATTCCATTGTACATAAGGACCACAACTTCTTTATCCATTTTTCTCTTTCCTGGGATATTTAAGGTGTAACGAAGTGGAGGTTCTTGTCAACAGAGCAGCCCTAAACTTTGGGGTGCCTGTGTCTTGCTGATTTTTAGTTTTCCCAATTTATACGCCCACGACTGGAAGTGCCCTATGCTCTCTAAGCTGAGTTTTTTAGATGTTTCAAGACACACCGTACACCTCTCCAGAGTGGCTGTTGGCAATTTACATCCCACCCAACAGCGTAGCAAGGCTCCCGTTTCTCCATGGCCTGTCCTGCATTTCTGGTTTTGACACTTTATTCAGCATGGCCCTTTTGACCGATGGGAAGCGAGACTTCTTTGTAGCGCTGATTTGCCTTTGCAGGTTGCTTGGTTGGCCAAAAAGGGCGTATGCGTTTTTTCCTGAATATATTCAGGAAAAAACGCATACTCCCTTTTTGGCCAAGGGCATCATTGTCGAGGTTTTGCCGCTTTTCCTGTGCTTTAAAGGCGATTCGAATCTCCCTCCTGAAACCTGTTTCCTGCAATTCTGCCTTGCTTTCAAATCCTCTTCGTTGCCTTTCCTCAGTATATTTGTGGACGAGAGTTATCATTTATAACTCTGCAGGTTTGTGAATTGCAGTGCCCCTGAGCTCCATTTTTCAACTCGCTTTCTTGGGAGCTGGCCGCAAAAGCGCAGGATTGCTTCAGGCCCTATTCTCCTTCCGGGCGGCAGGCTGAGCCTGTGGTTAATTCTTCTTCCTGATGGGAAAATAGAGTGACCTGTGCCTGTCCCAAGACCTAGAGCTAGTCTCTCATTGGTTCCCCCTCTTCCCTTTCATCCTCAGGACAAATTGCAACCTGTACGGAACAGGAGGTTAAAGGTGCTGATTCTCCAAGGAGGGAGATTGCTAGGAAAGCGGCTGGAATGGCGAATCCAAGCACAATTAGATGAGAAATGAGGTGCGTTTTAGAAACCTTTCCCGATCACACGGTGTACCATCTTCTGGGTTTCTCATGCATGTTTTCGATGTAGGAAGATGCCCTTGAACCTGGAGATTTGGGACCCATGGGATGGGTACCACGCAGTATTACTTTAAAGGGTCTGCGTTTGCTCACCCAACCTCACCAAACCTCTCAGCCTCAAAAGTGTCCACCCTTATGTCTCAATCAGCTGTGGGTCTAGATATGGTCAATCCAGGTGGCATCACAGCCCCTGAACGAATTTTGTAACAATTTCTCTCTCTTTCACTGTCTTTACTTCATGGGTTTTTAAAAGTAATTGATTTTTATAATGGGGTTTAGCTGCTTTTCAGTGCTGTGTTTATGATGCTTTACACGCACTTGACTCACTTACAGAGAGATTTCAATACATAGGTTTTAAGATTGTTACTTGTCAGATATATTCTTGGTCGGTGAATAGGGGGTGTTGGGTCCCGTTC
Organism: Eschrichtius robustus; assembly: GCF_028021215.1. Lineage (NCBI taxonomy): Eukaryota > Metazoa > Chordata > Mammalia > Artiodactyla > Eschrichtiidae > Eschrichtius > Eschrichtius robustus. The sequence goes on from NC_090832.1 coordinate 77,378,394, forward strand.
ACTGAGTAAGGAGTAGGTCTTGTCTATTACATATTGGGTTTATGGAACGCTATCTGAGCTAATTTGTAACCCTGGTTTTATGCATCACCCCACCTCACCTTTCCCGTTAAGCAGCCATAGTGTGTTTTCTAAACGTGTGACTCTCTTCTGTTTTGTAATTCAGTTCAAGTGTAGTGGTTTTTACTTTCCCTCTATAAGTGATATCTTATGATAAGTTTTTTTTTTTTTTCTGTGTGACTTATTTCACCTAGAATCGTCATACCTAAATCCACTCATCATGCTGCTTCGAGCCTTATGACGTAGATTTCATGGCTGAGTGATATTCCATTGTACATAAGGACCACAACTTCTGTATCCATTTTTCTCTTTCCTGGGATATTTAAGGTGTAACGAAGTGGAGATTCTTGCCAACAGAGCAGCCCTAAACTTTGGGGTGCGTGTGCCTTGCTGATTTTTAGTTTTCCCAATTTATACGCCCATGAGTGGAAGTGCCCTATGCTCTCTAAGCTGAGTTTTTTAGATGTCTCAGGACACACCGTACACCTCTGCAGAGTGGCTGTTGGCAATTTACATCCCGCCCATCAGCGTAGCAAGGCTCCCGTTTCTCCATGGCCTGTCCTGCATTTCTGGTTTTGACACTTTATTCAGCATGGCCCTTTTGACCGATGGGAAGCGAGAGTTCTTTGTAGCGCTGATTTGCCTTTGCAGGTTGCTTGGTTGGCCAAAAAGGGCGTATGCGTTTTTTCCTGAATATATTCAGGAAAAAACGCATACGCCCTTTTTGGCCAAGGGCATCATTGTCGAGGTTTTGCCGCTTTTCCTGTGCTTTAAAGGCGATTCGAATCTCCCTCCTGAAACCTGTTTCCTGCAATTCTGCCTTGCTTTCAAATCCTCTTCGTTGCCTTCCCTCAATATATTTGTGGACGAGAGTTATCATTTATAACTCTGCAGGTTTGTGAATTGCAGTGCCCCTGAGCTCAATTTTTCAACTCGCTTTCTTGGGAGCTGGCCGCAAAAGCGCAGGATTGCTTCAGGCCCTATTCTCCTTCCGGGCGGCAGGCTGAGCCTGTGGTTAATTCTTCTTCCTGATGGGAAAATAGAGTGACCTGTGCCTGTCCCAAGACCTAGAGCTAGTCTCTCATTGGTTCCCCCTCTTCCCTTTCATCCTCAGGACAAATTGCAACCTGTACGGAACAGGAGGTTAAAGGTGCTGATTCTCCAAGGAGGGAGATTGCTAGGAAAGCGGCTGGAATGGCGAATCCAAGCACAATTAGATGAGAAATGAGGTGCGTTTTAGAAACCATTCCCGATCACACGGTGTACCATCTTCTGGGTTTCTCATGCATGTTTTCGATGTAGGAAGATGCCCTTGAACCTGGAGATTTGGGACCCATGGGATGGGTACCACGCAGTATTACTTTCAAGGGTCTGCGTTTGCTCACCCAACCTCACCAAACCTCTCAGCCTCAAAAGTGTCCACCCTTATGTCTCAATCAGCTGTGGGTCTAGATATGGTCAACCCAGGTGGCATCACAGCCTCTGAACGAATTTTGTAAGAATTTCTCTCTCTATCACTGTCTTTGTTTCACGGGTTTTTAAAAGTAATTGATTTTTGTAATGGGGTTTAGCTGCTTTTCAGTGCTGTGTTTATGATGCTTTACACGCACTTGACTCACTTACAGAGAGATTTCAATACATAGGTTTTAAGATTGTTACTTGTCAGATATATTCTTGGTCGGTGAATAGGGGGTGTTGGGTCCCGTTCACTGAGTAAGGAGTAGGTCTTGTCTATTACATATTGGGTTTATGGAACGCTATATGAGCTAATTTGTAACCCTGGTTTTATGCATCACCCCACCTCACCTTTCCCGTTAAGCAGCCATAGTGTGTTTTCTAAACGTGTGACTTACTTCTGTTTTGTAATTCAGTTCAAGTGTAGTGGTTTTTACTTTCCCTCTATAAGTGATATCTTATGATAAGTTTTTTTTTTTTTCTGTGTGACTTATTTCACCTAGAATCGTCATACCTAAATCCACTCATCATGCTGCTTCGAGCCTTATGACGTAGATTTCATGGCTGAGTGATATTCCATTGTACATAAGGACCACAACTTCTGTATCCATTTTTCTCTTTCCTGGGATATTTAAGGTGTAACGAAGTGGAGATTCTTGCCAACAGAGCAGCCCTAAACTTTGGGGTGCCTCTGTCTTGCTGATTTTTAGTTTTCCCAATTTATACTCCCATGAGTGGAAGTGCCCTATGCTCTCTAAGCTGAGTTTTTTAGATGTCTCAGGACACACCGTACACCTCTGCAGAGTGGCTGTTGGCAATTTACATCCCGCCCATCAGAGTCGCAAGGCTCCCGTTTCTCCATGGCCTGTCCTGCATTTCTGGTTTTGACACTTTTTTCAGCATGGCCCTTTTGACCGATGGGAAGCGAGACTTCTTTGTAGTGCTGATTTGCCTTTCCAGGTTGCTTGGTTGGCCAAAAAGGGCGTATGCGTTTTTTCCTGAATATATTCAGGAAAAAACGCATACAACCTTTTTGGCCAAGGGCATCATTGTCGAGGTTTTGCCGCTTTTCCTGTGCTTTAACGGCGATTCGAATCTCCCTCCTGATATCTGTTTCCTGCAATTCTGCCTTGCTTTCAAATCCTCTTCGTTGCCTTCCCTCAATATATTTGTGGACGAGAGTTATCATTTATAACTCTGCAGGTTTGTGAATTGCAGTGCCCCTGAGCTCCATTTCTCAACTCGCTTTCTTGGGAGCTGGCCGCAAAAGCGCAGGATTGCTTCAGGCCCTATTCTGTTTCCGGGCGGTAGGCTGAGCCTTTGGTTAATTCTTCTTTCTGATGGGAAAATAGCGTGACCTGTTCTTGTCCCAACACCTAGAGCTAGTCTCTCATTGGTTCCCCCTCTTCCCTTTCATCCTCAGGACAAATTGCAACCTGTACGGAACAGGAGGTTAAAGGTGCTGATTCTCCAAGGAGGGAGATTGCTAGGAAAGTGGCTGGAATGGCGAACCCGAGAACAAGGAGATGAGAAATGAGGTGCGTTTTAGAAACCTCTCCCGATCACACGGTGTACCATTTTTTGGGTTTCTCATGCATGTTTTCGATGTAGGAAGATGCCCTTGAACCTGGAGATTTGGGACCCATGGGATGGGTACCACGCAGTATTACTTTAAATGGTCTGCATTTGCTCACCCAACCTCAGCAAACCTCTCAGCCCCAAGAGTGTCCACCCTTATGTCTCAATCAGCTGTGGGTCTAGATATGGTCAACCCAGGTGGCATCACAGCCTCTGAACGAATTTTGTAAGAATTTCTCTCTCTTTCACTGTCTTTGTTTCACGGGTTTTTAAAAGTAATTGATTTTTATAATGGGGTGTAGCTGCTTTTCAATGTTGTGTTTATGCCGCTTTACACCCACTTGACTCACTTACAGAGAGATTTCAATACATAGGTTTTAAGATTCTTACTGGTCAGATATATTCTTGGGCGGTGAATAGGGGGTGTTGAGTCCCGTTCACTGAGCAAGGAGTAGGTCTTGTCTATTACATGTTGGGTTTATGGAACGGTATCTGAGCTAATTTGAAACCCTGGTTTTATGCATCACCCCACCTCACCTTTCCCGTTAAGCAGCCATAGTGTGTTTTCTAAACGTGTGACTCTCTTCTGTTTTGTAATTCAGTTCAAGTGTAGCGGTTTTTACATTCCCTCTATAAGTGATATCTTATGATAAGTTTTTTTTTTTTTTCTGTGTGACTTATTTCACGTAGAATCGTCGTATCTAAATCCACTCATCATGCTGCTAGGAGCCTTATGACGTAGATTTCATGGCTGAGTGATATTCCATTGTACATAAGGGCCACAACTTCTTTATCCATTTTTCTCTTTCCTGGGATATTTAAGGTGTAACGAAGTGGAGGTTCTTGTCAACAGAGCAGCCCTAATCTTTGGGGTGCCTGTGTCTTGCTGATATTTAGTTTTCCCAATTTATACGCCCATGAGTGGAAGTGCCCTATGCTCTCTAAGCTGAGTTTTTTAGATGTTTCAAGACACACCGTACACTTCTCCAGAGTGGCTGTGGGCAATTTACATCCCGCCCATCAGCATAGCAAGGCTCCCATTTCTCCATGGCCTGTCTTGCATTTCTGGTTTTGACACTTTATTCAGCATGGTCCTTTTGACCGATGGGAAGCGAGACTTCTTTGTAGCGCTGATTTGCCTTTGCAGGTTGCTTGGTTGGCCAAAAAGGGCGTATGCGTTTTTTCCTGAATATATTCAGGAAAAAACGCATACGCCCTTTTTGGCCAAGGGCATCATTTTCGAAGTTTTGCCGCTTTTCCTGTGCTTTAAAGGTGATTCGAATCTCCCTCTTGAAACCTGTTTCCTGCAATTCTGCCTTGCTTTCAAATCCTCTTCGTTGCCTTCCCTCAGTATATTTGTGGACGAGAGTTATCATTTATAACTCTGCAGGTTTGTGAATTGCAGTGCCCCTGAGCTCCATTTTTCAACTCGCTTCCTTGGGAGCTGGCCGCAAAAGCGCAGGATTGCTTCAGGCCCTATTCGGCTTCCGGCTGGCAGGCTGAGCCTGTGGTTAATTATTCTTCCTGACGGGAAAATAGAGTGAGCTGTGCCTGTCCCAAGACCTAGAGCTAGTCTCCCATTGGTTCCCCCTCTTCCCGTTCCTCCTCAGGACAAATTGCAACCTGTACGGAACAGGAGGTTAAAGGTGCTGATTCTCCAAGGAGGGAGATTGCTAGGAAAGCGGCTGGAATGGCGAATCCAAGCACAATTAGATGAGAAATGAGGTGCGTTTTAGAAACCTTTCCCGATCACACGGTGTACCATCTTCTGGGTTTCTCATGCATGTTTTCGATGTAGGAAGATGCCCTTGAACCTGGAGATTTTGGACCCATGGGATGGGTACCACGCAGTATTACTTTAAAGGGTCTGCGTTTGCTCACCCAACCTCACCAAACCTCTCAGCCTCAAAAGTGTCCACCCTTATGTCTCAATCAGCTGTGGGTCTAGATATGGTCAATCCAGGTGGCATCACAGCCACTGAACGAATTTTGTAACAATTTCTCTCTCTTTCACTGTCTTTACTTCACGGGTTTTTAAAAGTAATTGATTTTTATAATGGGGTTTAGCTGCTTTTCAGTGCTGTGTTTATGATGCTTTACACGCACTTGACTCACTTACAGAGAGATTTCAATACATAGGTTTTAAGATTGTTACTTGTCAGATATATTCTTGGTCGGTGAATAGGGGGTGTTGGGTCCCGTTCACTGAGTAAGGAGTAGGTCTTGTCTATTACATATTGGGTTTATGGAACGCTATCTGAGCTAATTTGTAACCCTGGTTTTATGCATCACCCCACCTCACCTTTCCCGTTAAGCAGCCATAGTGTGTTTTCTAAACGTGTGACTCTCTTCTGTTTTGTAATTCAGTTCAAGTGTAGTGGTTTTTACTTTCCCTCTATAAGTGATATCTTATGATAAGTTTTTTTTTTTTTTCTGTGTGACTTATTTCACCTAGAATCGTCATACCTAAATCCACTCATCATGCTGCTTCGAGCCTTATGACGTAGATTTCATGGCTGAGTGATATTCCATTGTACATAAGGACCACAACTTCTGTATCCATTTTTCTCTTTCCTGGGATATTTAAGGTGTAACGAAGTGGAGATTCTTGCCAACAGAGCAGCCCTAAACTTTGGGGTGCCTGTGTCTTGCTGATTTTTAGTTTTCCCAATTTATACGCCCACGAGTGGAAGTGCCCTATGCTCTCTAAGCTGAGTTTTTTAGATGTTTCAAGACACACCGTACACCTCTCCAGAGTGGCTGTTGGCAATTTACATCCCGCCCAACAGCGTAGCAAGGCTCCCGTTTCTCCATGGCCTGTCCTGCATTTCTGGTTTTGACACTTTATTCAGCATGGCCCTTTTGACCGATGGGAAGCGAGACTTCTTTGTAGCGCTGATTTGCCTTTGCAGGTTGCTTGGTTGGCCAAAAAGGGCGTATGCGTTTTTTCCTGAATATATTCAGGAAAAAACGCATACGCCCTTTTTGGCCAAGGGCATCATTGTCGAGGTTTTGCCGCTTTTCCTGTGCTTTAAAGGCGATTCGAATCTCCCTCCTGAAACCTGTTTCCTGCAATTCTGCCTTGCTTTCAAATCCTCTTCGTTGCCTTTCCTCAGTATATTTGTGGACGAGAGTTATCATTTATAACTCTGCAGGTTTGTGAATCGCAGTGCCCCTGAGCTCCATTTTTCAACTCGCTTTCTTGGGAGCTGGCCGCAAAATCGCAGGATTGCTTCAGGCCCTAGTCTCCTTCCGGGCGGCAGGCTGAGCCTGTGGTTAATTCTTCTTCCTGATGGGAAAATAGTGTGACCTGTGCCTGTCCCAAGACCTAGAGCTAGTCTCTCATTGGTTTCCCCTCTTCCCTTTCATCCTCAGGACAAATTGCAACCTGTACGGAACAGGAGGTTAAAGGTGCTGATTCTCCAAGGAGGGAGATTGCTAGGAAAGCGGCTGGAATGGCGAATCCAAGCACAATAGGATGAGAAATGAGGTGCGTTTTAGAAACCTTTCCCGATCACACGGTGTACCATCTTCTGGGTTTCTCATGCATGTTTTCGATGTAGGAAGATGCCCTTGAACCTGGAGATTTGGGACCCATGGGATGGGTACCACGCAGTATTACTTTAAAGGGTCTGCATTTGCTCACCCAACCTCACCAAACCTCTCAGCCCCAAGAGTGTCCACCCCTATGTCTCAATCAGCTGTGGGTCTAGATATGGTCAATCCTGGTGGCATCACAGCCTCTGAACGAATTTTGTAAGAATTTCTCTCTCTTTCACTGTCTTTGTTTCACGGGTTTTTAAAAGTAATTGATTTTTATAATGGGGTTTAGCTGCTTTTCAGTGCTGTGTTTATGCTGCTTTACACCCACTTGACTCACTTACAGAGAGATTTCAATTCATATGTTTTAAGATTCTTACTAGTCAGATATATTCTTGGGCGGTGAATAGGGGGTGTTGAGTCCCGTTCACTGAGCAAGGAGTAGGTCTTGTCTATTACATATTGGGTTTATGGAACGGTATCTGAGCTAATTTGAAACCCTGGTTTTATGCATCACCCCACCTCACCTTTCCCGTTAAGCAGCCATAGTGTGTTTTCTAAACGTGTGACTCTCTTCTGTTTTGTAATTCAGTTCAAGTGTACCGGTTTTTACATTCCCTCTATAAGTGATACCTTATGATAAGTGTCTTTTTCTGTGTGACTTATTTCACGTAGAATCGTCGTACCTAAATCCACTCATCATGCTGCTAGGAGCCTTATGACGTAGATTTCATGGCTGAGTGATATTCCATTGTACATAAGGGCCACAACTTCTTTATCCATTTTTCTCTTTCCTGGGATATTTAAGGTGTAACGAAGTGGAGGTTCTTGTCAACAGAGCAGCCCTAATCTTTGGGGTGCCTGTGTCTTGCTGATATTTAGTTTTCCCAATTTATACTCCCATGAGTGGAAGTGCCCTATGCTCTCTAAGCTGAGTTTTTTAGATGTTTCAAGACACACCATACACTTCTCCAGAGTGGCTGTGGGCAATTTACATCCCGCCCATCAGCGTAGCAAGGCTCCCGTTTCTCCATGTCCTGTCCTGCATTTCTGGTTTTGACAATTTATTCAGCATGGTCCTTTTGACCGATGGGAAGCGAGACTTCTTTGTAGCGCTGATTTGCCTTTGCAGGTTGCTTGGTTGGCCAAAAAGGGCGTATGCGTTTTTTCCTGAATATATTCAGGAAAAAACGCATACGCCCTTTTTGGCCAAGGGCATCATTTTCGAAGTTTTGCCGCTTTTCCTGTGCTTTAAAGGCGATTCGAATCTCCCTCCTGAAACCTGTTTCCTGCAATTCTGCCTTGCTTTCAAATCCTCTTCGTTGCCTTCCCTCAGTATATTTGTGGACGAGAGTTATCATTTATAACTCTGCATGTTTGTGAATTGCAGTGCCCCTGAGCTCCATTTCTCAACTCGCTTCCTTGGGAGCTGGCCGCAAAAGCGCAGGAATGCTTCAGGCCCTATTCGGCTTCCGGCTGGCAGGCTGAGCCTGTGGTTAATTCTTCTTCCTGACGGGAAAATAGAGTGAGCTGTGCCTGTCCCAAGACATAGAGCTAGTCTCCCATTGGTTCCCCCTCTTCCCGTTCCTCCTCAGGACAAATTGCAACCTGTACGGAACAGGAGGTTAAAGGTGCTGATTCTCCAAGGAGGGAGATTGCTAGGAAAGCGGCTGGAATGGCGAACCCGAGCACAAGGAGATGAGAAATGAGGTGCGTTTTAGAAACCTTTCCCGATTACACGGTGTACCATCTTCTGGGATTCTCATGCATGTTTTCGATGTAGGAAGGTGCCCTTGAACCTGGAGATTTGGGACCCATGGGATGGGTACCACGCAGTATTACTTTAAAGGGTCTGCGTTTGCTCACCCAACCTCACCAAACCTCTCAGCCCCAGGAGTGTCCACCCTTATGTCTCAATCAGCTGTGGGTCTAGATATGGTCAATCCAGGTGGCATCACAGCCCCTGAACGAATTTTGTAAGAATTTCTCTCTCTTTCACTGTCTTTGCTTCACGGGTTTTTAAAAGTAATTGATTTTTATAATGGGGTTTAGCTGCTTTTCAGTGCTGTGTTTATGATGCTTTACACGCACTTGACTCACTTACAGAGAGATTTCAATACATAGGTTTTAAGATTGTTACTGTTCAGATATATTCTTGGTCGGTGAATAGGGGGTGTTGGGGCCCGTTCACTGAGTAAGGAGTAGGTCTTGTCTATTACATATTGGGTTTATGGAACGCTATCTGAGCTAATTTGTAACCCTGGTTTTATGCATCACCCCACCTCACCTTTCCCGTTAAGCAGCCATAGTGTGTTTTCTAAACGTGTGACTCTCTTCTGTTTTGTAATTCAGTTCAAGTGTAGTGGTTTTTACTTTCCCTCTATAAGTGATATCTTATGATAAGTTTTTTTTTTTTTTTCTGTGTGACTTATTTCACCCAGAATCGTCATACCTAAATCCACTCATCATGCTGCTTCGAGCCTTATGACGTAGATTTCATGGCTGAGTGATATTCCATTGTACATAAGGACCACAACTTCTGTATCCATTTTTCTCTTTCCTGGGATATTTAAGGTGTAACGAAGTGGAGATTCTTGCCAACAGAGCAGCCCTAAACTTTGGGGTGCCTGTGTCTTGCTGATTTTTAGTTTTCCCAATTTATACGCCCATGAGTGGAAGTGCCCTATGCTCTCTAAGCTGAGTTTTTTAGATGTCTCAGGACACACCGTACACCTCTGCAGAGTGGCTGTTGGCAATTTACATCCCGCCCATCAGCGTAGCAAGGCTCCCGTTTCTCCATGGCCTGTCCTGCATTTCTGGTTTTGACACTTTATTCAGCATGGCCCTTTTGACCGATGGGAAGCGAGACTTCTTTGCAGCGCTGATTTGCCTTTCCAGGTTGCTTGGTTGGCCAAAAAGGGCGTATGCGTTTTTTCCTGAATATATTCAGGAAAAAACGCATACAACCTTTTTGGCCAAGGGCATCATTGTCGAGGTTTTGCCGCTTTTCCTGTGCTTTAACGGCGATTCGAATCTCCCTCCTGAAATCTGTTTCCTGCAATTCTGCCTTGCTTTCAAATCCTCTTCGTTGCCTTCCCTCAATATATTTGTGGACGAGAGTTATCATTTATAACTCTGCAGGTTTGTGAATTGCAGTGCCCCTGAGCTCCATTTCTCAACTCGCTTTCTTGGGAGCTGGCCGCAAAAGCGCAGGATTGCTTCAGGCCCTATTCTGTTTCCGGGCGGTAGGCTGAGCCTTTGGTTAATTCTTCTTTCTAATGGGAAAATAGCGTGACCTGTTCTTGTCCCAACACCTAGAGCTAGTCTCTCATTGGTTCCCCGTCTTCCCGTTCATCCTCAGGACCATTTGCAACCTGTACGGAACAGGAGGTTAAAGGTGCTGATTCTCCAAGGAGGGAGATTGCTAGGAAAGCGGCTGGAATGGCGAACCCAAGCAGAAGGAGATGAGAAATGAGGTGCGTTTTAGAAACCTTTCCCGATCACATGGTGTACCATCTTCTGGGTTTCTCATGCATGTTTTCGATGTAGGAAGATGCCCTTGAACCTGGAGATTTGGGACCCATGGGATGGGTACCACACAGTATTACTTTAAAGGGTCTGCATTTGCTCACCCAACCTCACCAAACCTCTCAGCCCCAAGAGTGTCCACCCCTATGTCTCAATCAGCTGTGGGTCTAGATATGGTCAATCCTGGTGGCATCACAGCCTCTGAACGAATTTTGTAAGAATTTCTCTCTCTTTCACTGTCTTTGTTTCACGGGTTTTTAAAAGTAATTGATTTTTATAATGGGGTTTAGCTGCTTTTCAATGCTGTGTTTATGCCGCTGTACACCCACTTGACTCACTTACAGAGAGATTTCAATACATAGGTTTTAAGATTCTTACTAGTCAGATATATTCTTGGGCGGTGAATAGGGGGTGTTGAGTCCCGTTCACTGAGCAAGGAGTAGGTCTTGTCTATTACATGTTGGGTTTATGGAACGGTATCTGAGCTAATTTGAAACCCTGGTTTTATGCATCACCCCACCTCACCTTTCCCGTTAAGCAGCCATAGTGTGTTTTCTAAACGTGTGACTCTCTTCTGTTTTGTAATTCAGTTCAAGTGTAGCGGTTTTTACTTTCCCTCTATAAGTGATATCTTATGATAAGTTTTTTTTTTTTTCTGTGTGACTTATTTCACGTAGAATCGTCGTACCTAAATCCACTCATCATGCTGCTACGAGCCTTATGACGTAGATTTCATGGCTGAGTGATATTCCATTGTACATAAGGACCACAACTTCTGTATCCATTTTTCTCTTTCCTGGGATATTTAAGGTGTAACGAAGTGGAGGTTCTTGCCAACAGAGCAGCCCTAAACTTTGGGGTGCCTGTGTCTTGCTGATTTTTAGTTTTCCCAATTTATACGCCCATGAGTGGAAGTGCCCTATGCTCTCTAAGCTGAGTTATTTAGATGTCTCAGGACACATCGTACACCTCTCCAGAGTGGCTGTTGGCAATTTACATCCCGCCCATCAGCGTAGCAAGGCTCCCGTTTCTCCATGGCCTGTCCTGCATTTCTGGTTTTGACACTTTATTCAGCATGGCCCTTTTGACCGATGGGAAGCGAGACTTCTTTGTAGCGCTGATTTGCCTTTCCAGGTTGCTTGGTTGGCCAAAAAGGGCGTATGCGTTTTTTCCTGAATATATTCAGGAAAAAACGCATACAACCTTTTTGGCCAAGGGCATCATTGTCGAGGTTTTGCCGCTTTTCCTGTGCTTTAAAGGTGATTCGAATCTCCCTCCTGAAATCTGTTTCCTGCAATTCTGCCTTGCTTTCAAATCCTCTTCGTTGCCTTCCCTCAATATATTTGTGGACGAGAGTTATCATTTATAACTCTGCAGGTTTGTGAATTGCAGTGCCCCTGAGCTCCATTTCTCAACTCGCTTTCTTGGGAGCTGGCCGCAAAAGCGCAGGATTGCTTCAGGCCCTATTCTGCTTCCGGGCGGTAGGCTGAGCCTTCGGTTAATTCTTCTTTCTGATGGGAAAATAGCGTGACCTGTTCTTGTCCCAACACCTAGAGCTAGTCTCTCATTGGTTCCCCGTCTTCCCGTTCATCCTCAGGACCAATTGCAACCTGTACGGAACAGGAGGTTAAAGGTGCTGATTCTCCAAGGAGGGAGATTGCTAGGAAAGCGGCTGGAATGGCGAACCCAAGCACAAGGAGATGAGAAATGAGGTGCGTTTTAGAAACCTTTCCCGATCACACGGTGTACCATCTTCTGGGTTTCTCATGCATGTTTTTGATGTAGGAAGATGCCCTTGAACCTGGAGATTTGGGACCCATGGGATGGGTACCACGCAGTATTACTTTAAAGGGTCTGCATTTGCTCACCCAACCTCACCAAACCTCTCAGCCCCAAGAGTGTCCACCCTTATGTCTCAATCAGCTGTGGGTCTAGATATCGTCAATCCTGGTGGCATCACAGCCTCTGAACGAATTTTGTAAGAATTTCTCTCTCTTTCACTGTCTTTGTTTCACGGGTGTTTAAAAGTAATTGATTTTTATAATGGGGTTTAGCTGCTTTTCAGTGCTGTGTTTATGCCGCTTTACACCCACTTGACTCACTTACAGAGAGATTTCAATACATAGGTTTTAAGATTCTTACTAGTCAGATATATTCTTGGGCGGTGAATAGGGGGTGTTGGGTCCCGTTCACTGAGCAAGGAGTAGGTCTTGTCTATTACATATTGGGTTTATGGAACGGTATCTGAGCTAATCTGTAACCCTTGTTTTATGCATCACCCCACCTCACCTTTCCCGTTAAGGAGCCATAGTGTGTTTTCTAAACGTGTGACTCTCTTCTGTTTTGTAATTCAGTTCAAGTGTAGCGGTTTTTACATTCCCTCTATAAGTGATATCTTATGATAAGTTTTTTTTTTTTCTGTGTGAATTATTTCACGTAGAATCGTCGTACCTAAATCCACTCATCATGCTGCTACGAGCCTTATGACGTAGATTTCATGGCTGAGTGATATTCCATTGTACATAAGGACAACAACTTCTGTATCCATTTTTCTCTTTCCTGGGATATTTAAGGTGTAACGAAGTGGAGGTTCTTGCCAACAGAGCAGCCCTAAACTTTGGGGTGCCTGTGTCTTGCTGATTTTTAGTTTTCCCAATTTATACGCCCATGAGTGGAAGTGCCCTATGCTCTCTAAGCTGAGTTTTTTAGATGTCTCAGGACACATCGTACACCTCTCCAGAGTGGCTGTTGGCAATTTACATCCCGCCCATCAGCGTAGCAAGGCTCCCGTTTCTCCATGGCCTGTCCTGCATTTCTGGTTTTGACACTTTATTCAGCATGACCCTTTTGACCGATGGGAAGCGAGACTTCTTTGTAGCGCTGATTTGCCTTTCCAGGTTGCTTGGTTGGCCAAAAAGGGCGTATGCGTTTTTTCCTGAATATATTCAGGAAAAAACGCATACGCCCTTTTTGGCCAAGGGCATCATTGTCGAGGTTTTGCCGCTTTTCCTGTGCTTTAAAGGCGATTCGAATTTCCCTCCTGAAATCTGTTTCCTGCAATTCTGCCTTGGTTTCAAATCCTCTTCGTTGCCTTCCCTCAATATATTTGTGGACGAGAGTTACCATTTATAACTCTGCAGGTTTGTGAATCGCAGTGCCCCTGAGCTCCATTTTTCAACTCGCTTTCTTGGGAGCTGGCCGCAAAAGCGCAGGATTGCTTCAGGCCCTATTCTGCTTCCGGGCGGCAGGCTGAGCCTGTGGTTAATTCTTCTTCCTGATGGGAAAATAGAGTGACCTGTGCCTGTCCCAAGACCTAGAGCTAGTCTCTCATTGGTTCCCCTTCTTCCCGTTCATCCTCAGGACAAATTGCAACCTGTACGAAACAGGAGGTTAAAGGTGCTGATTCTCCAAGGAGGGAGATTGCTAGGAAAGTGGCTGGAATGGCGAACCCGAGCAGAAGGAGATGAGAAATGAGGTGCGTTTTAGAAACCTTTCCCGATCACACGGTGTACCATTTTTTGGGTTTCTCATGCATGTTTTCGATGTAGGAAGATGCCCTTGAACCTGGAGATTTGGGACCCATGGGATGGGTACCACGCAGTATTACTTTAAAGGGTCTGCATTTGCTCACCCAACCTCAGCAAACCTCTCAGCCCCAAGAGTGTCCACCCTTATGTCTCAATCAGCTGTGGGTCTAGATATGGTCAACCCAGGTGTCATCACAGCCTCTGAACGAATTTTGTAAGAATTTCTCTCTCTTTCACTGTCTTTGTTTCACGGGTTTTTAAAAGTAATTGATTTTTATAATGGGGTTTAGCTGCTTTTCAGTGCTGTGTTTATGATGCTTTACACGCACTTGACTCACTTACAGAGAGATTTCAATACATAGGTTTTAAGATTGTTACTTGTCAGATATATTCTTGGTCGGTGAATAGGGGGTGTTGGGTCCCGTTCACTGAGTAAGGAGTAGGTCTTGTCTATTACATATTGGGTTTATGGAACGCTATCTGAGCTAATTTGTAACCCTGGTTTTATGCATCACCCCACCTCACCTTTCCCGTTAAGCAGCCATAGTGTGTTTTCTAAACGTGTGACTCTCTTCTGTTTTGTAATTCAGTTCAAGTGTAGTGGTTTTTACTTTCCCTCTATAAGTGATATCTTATGATAAGTTTTTTTTTTTTTCTGTGTGACTTATTTCACCTAGAATCGTCATACCTAAATCCACTCATCATGCTGCTACGAGCCTTATGACGTAGATTTCATGGCTGAGTGATATTCCATTGTACATAAGGACCACAACTTCTGTATCCATTTTTCTCTTTCCTGGGATATTTAAGGTGTAACGAAGTGGAGATTCTTGCCAACAGAGCAGCCCTAAACTTTGGGGTGCCTGTGTCTTGCTGATTTTTTGTTTTCCCAGTTTATACGCCCATGAGTGGAAGTGCCCTATGCTCTCTAAACTGAGTTTTTTAGATGTCTCAGGACACACCGTACACCTCTCCAGAGTGGCTGTTGGCAATTTACATCCCGCCCATCAGCGTAGCAAGGCTCCCGTTTCTCCATGGCCTGTCCTGCATTTCTGGTTTTGACACTTTATTCAGCATGGCCCTTTTGACCGATGGGAAGCGAGACTTCTTTGTAGCGCTGATTTACCTTTCCAGGTTGCTTGGTTGGCCAAAAAGGGCGTATGCGTTTTTTCCTGAATATATTCAGGAAAAAACGCATACAACCTTTTTGGCCAAGGGCATCATTGTCGAGGTTTTGCCGCTTTTCCTTTGCTTTAACGGCGATTCGAATCTCCCTCCTGAAATCTGTTTCCTGCAATTATGCCTTGCTTTCAAATCCTCTTCGTTGCCTTCCCTCAATATATTTGTGGACGAGAGTTATCATTTATAACTCTGCAGGTTTGTGAATTGCAGTGCCCCTGAGCTCCATTTTTCAACTCGATTTCTTGGGAGCTGGCCGCAAAAGCGCAGGATTGCTTCAGGCCCTATTCTGCTTCCGGGCGGCAGGCTGAGCCTGTGGTTAATTCTTCTTCCTGATGGGAAAATAGAGTGACCTGTGCCTGTCCCAAGACCTAGAGCTAGTCTCTCATTGGTTCCCCCTCTTCCCGTTCCTCCTCAGGACAAATTGCAACCTGTACGGAACAGGAGTTTAAAGGTGCTGATTCTCCAAGGAGGGAGATTGCTAGGAAAGCGGCTGGAATGGCGAACCCGAGCAGAAGGAGATGAGAAATGAGGTGCGTTTTAGAAACCTTTCCCGATCACACGGTGTACCATCTTATGGGTTTCTCATGCATGTTTTCGATGTAGGAAGATGCCCTTGAACCTGGAGATTTGGGACCCATGGGATGGGTACCACGCAGTATTACTTTAAAGGGTCTGCATTTGCTCACCCAACCTCACCAAACCTCTCAGCCCCAAGAGTGTCCACCCCTATGTCTCAATCAGCTGTGGGTCTAGATATGGTCAACCCATGTGGCATCACAGCCTCTGAACGAATTTTGTAAGAATTTCTCTCTCTTTCACTGTCTTTGTTTCACGGGTTTTTAAAAGTAATTGATTTTTATAATGGGGTTTAGCTGCTTTTCAGTGCTGTGTTTATGACGCTTTACACCCACTTGACTCACTTACAGAGAGATTTCAATACATAGGTTTTAAGATTCTTACTAGTCAGATATATTCTTGGGCGGTGAATAGGCGGTGTTGGGTCCCGTTCACTGAGCAAGGAGTAGGTCTTGTCTATTACATATTGGGTTTATGGAACGGTATCTGAGCTAATTTGTAACCCTGGTTTTATGCATCACCCCACCTCACCTTTCCCGTTAAGCAGCCATAGTGTGTTTTCTAAACGTGTGACTCTCTTCTGTTTTGTAATTCAGTTCAAGTGTAGCGGTTTTTACTTTCCCTCTACAAGTGATATCTTATGATAAGTTTTTTTTTTTTTTCTGTGTGACTTATTTCACGTAGAATCGTCGTACCTAAATCCACTCATCATGCTACTACGAGCCTTATGACGTAGATTTCATGGCTGAGTGATATTCCATTGTACATAAGGACAACAACTTCTGTATCCATTTTTCTCTTTCCTGGGATATTTAAGGTGTAACGAAGTGGAGGTTCTTGCCAACAGAGCAGCCCTAAACTTTGGGGTGCCTGTGTCTTGCTGATTTTTAGTTTTCCCAATTTATACGCCCATGAGTGGAAGTGCCCTATGCTCTCTAAGCTGAGATTTTTAGATGTCTCAGGACACATCGTACACCTCTCCAGAGTGGCTGTTGGCAATTTACATCCCGCCCATCAGCGTAGCAAGGCTCCCGTTTCTCCATGGCCTGTCCTGCATTTCTGGTTTTGACACTTTATTCAGCATGACCCTTTTGACCGATGGGAAGCGAGACTTCTTTGTAGCGCTGATTTGCCTTTCCAGGTTGCTTGGTTGGCCAAAAAGGGCGTATGCGTTTTTTCCTGAATATATTCAGGAAAAAACGCATACGCCCTTTTTGTCCAAGGGCATCATTGTCGAGGTTTTGCCGCTTTTCCTGTGCTTTAAAGGCGATTCGAATCTCCCTCCTGAAATCTGTTTCCTGCAATTCTGCCTTGCTTTCAAATCCTCTTCGTTGCCTTCCCTCAATATATTTGTGGACGAGAGTTATCATTTATAACTCTGCAGGTTTGTGAATTGCAGTGCCCCTGAGCTCCATTTTTCAACTCGCTTTCTTGGGAGCTGGCCGCAAAAGCGCAGGATTGCTTCAGGCCCTATTCTGCTTCCGGGTGGCAGGCTGAGCCTGTGGTTAATTCTTCTTCGTGATGGGAAAATAGAGTGACCTGTGCCTGTCCCAAGACCTAGAGCTAGTCTCTCATTGGTTCCCCCTCTTCCCGTTCCTCCTCAGGACAAATTGCAACCTGTACGGAACAGGAGGTTAAAGGTGCTGATTCTCCAAGGAGGGAGATTGCTAGGAAAGCGGCTGGAATGGCAAACCCGAGCAGAAGGAGATGAGAAATGAGGTGCGTTTTAGAAACCTTTCCTGATCACACGGTGTACCATTTTCTGGGTTTCTCATGCATGTTTTCGATGTAGGAAGATGCCCTTGAACCTGGAGATTTGGGACCCATGGGATGGGTACCACACAGTATTACTTTCAAGGGTCTGCGTTTGCTCACCCAACCTCACCAAACCTCTCAGCCCCAAGAGTGTCCACCCTTATGTCTCAATCAGCTGTGGGTCTAGATATGGTCAACCCAGGTGGCATCACAGCCTCTGAACGAATTTTGTAAGAATTTCTCTCTCTTTCACTGTCTTTGTTTCACGGGTTTTTAAAAGTAATTGATTTTTATAATGGGGTTTAGCTGCTTTTCAATGCTGTGTTTATGCCGCTTTACAACCACTTGACTCACTTACAGAGAGATTTCAATACATAGGTTTTAAGATTCTTACTAGTCAGATATATTTTTGGGCGGTGAATAGGGGGTGTTGAGTCCCGTTCACTGAGCAAGGAGTAGGTCTTGTCTATTACATGTTGGGTTTATGGAACGGTATCTGAGCTAATTTGAAACCCTGGTTTTATGCATCACCCCACCTCACCTTTCCCGTTAAGCAGCCATAGTGTGTTTTCTAAACGTGTGACTCTCTTCTGTTTTGTAATTCAGTTCAAGTGTAGCGGTTTTTACTTTCCCTCTATAAGTGATATCTTATGATAAGTTTTTTTTTTTTCTGTGTGACTTATTTCACGTAGAATCGTCGTACCTAAATCCACTCATCATGCTGCTACGAGCCTTATGACGTAGATTTCATGGCTGAGTGATATTCCATTGTACATAAGGACCACAACTTCTGTATCCATTTTTCTCTTTCCTGGGATATTTAAGGTGTAACGAAGTGGAGGTTCTTGCCAACAGAGCAGCCCTAAACTTTGGGGTGCCTGTGTCTTGCTGATTTTTAGTTTTCCCAATTTATACGCCCATGAGTGGAAGTGCCCTATGCTCTCTAAGCTGAGTTATTTAGATGTCTCAGGACACATCGTACACCTCTCCAGAGTGGCTGTTGGCAATTTACATCCCGCCCATCAGCGTAGCAAGGCTCCCGTTTCTCCATGGCCTGTCCTGCATTTCTGGTTTTGACACTTTATTCAGCATGGCCCTTTTGACCGATGGGAAGCGAGACTTCTTTGTAGCGCTGATTTGCCTTTCCAGGTTGCTTGGTTGGCCAAAAAGGGCGTATGCGTTTTTTCCTGAATATATTCAGGAAAAAACGCATACAACCTTTTTGGCCAAGGGCATCATTGTCGAGGTTTTGCCGCTTTTCCTGTGCTTTAAAGGTGATTCGAATCTCCCTCCTGAAATCTGTTTCCTGCAATTCTGCCTTGCTTTCAACTCCTCTTCGTTGCCTTCCCTCAATATATTTGTGGACGAGAGTTATCATTTATAACTCTGCAGGTTTGTGAATTGCAGTGCCCCTGAGCTCCATTTCTCAACTCGCTTTCTTGGGAGCTGGCCGCAAAAGCGCAGGATTGCTTCAGGCCCTATTCTGCTTCCGGGCGGTAGGCTGAGCCTTTGGTTAATTCTTCTTTCTGATGGGAAAATAGCGTGACCTGTTCTTGTCCCAACACCTAGAGCTAGTCTCTCATTGGTTCCCCGTCTTCCCGTTCATCCTCAGGACCAATTGCAACCTGTACGGAACAGGAGGTTAAAGGTGCTGATTCTCCAAGGAGGGAGATTGCTAGGAAAGCGGCTGGAATGGCGAACCCGAGCAGAAGGAGATGAGAAATGAGGTGCATTTTAGAAACCTTTCCCGATCACACGGTGTACCATCTTCTGGGTTTCTCATGCATGTTTTCGATGTAGGAAGATGCCCTTGAACCTGGAGATTTGGGACCCATGGGATGGGTACCACGCAGTATTACTTTAAAGGGTCTGCATTTGCTCACCCAACCTCACCAAACCTCTCAGCCCCAAGAGTGTCCACCCCTATGTCTCAATCAGCTGTGGGTCTAGATATGGTCAATCCTGGTGGCATCACAGCCTCTGAACGAATTTTGTAAGAATTTCTCTCTCTTTCACTGTCTTTGTTTCACGGGTGTTTAAAAGTAATTGATTTTTATAATGGGGTTTAGCTGCTTTTCAGTGCTGTGTTTATGCCGCTTTACACCCACTTGACTCACTTACAGAGAGATTTCAATACATAGGTTTTAAGATTCTTACTAGTCAGATATATTCTTGGGCGGTGAATAGGGGGTGTTGGGTCCCGTTCAATGAGCAAGGAGTAGGTCTTGTCTATTACATATTGGGTTTATGGAACGGTATCTGAGCTAATCTGTAACCCTTGTTTTATGCATCACCCCACCTCACCTTTCCCGTTAAGGAGCCATAGTGTGTTTCCTAAACGTGTGACTCTCTTCTGTTTTGTAATTCAGTTCAAGTGTAGCGGTTTTTACATTCCCTCTATAAGTGATATCTTATGATAAGTTTTTTTTTTTTCTGTGTGAATTATTTCACGTAGAATCGTCGTACCTAAATCCACTCATCATGCTGCTACGAGCCTTATGACGTAGATTTCATGGCTGAGTGATATTCCATTGTACATAAGGACCACAACTTCTGTATCCATTTTTCTCTTTCCTGGGATATTTAAGGTGTAACGAAGTGGATCTTCTTCTCAACAGAGCAGCCCTAAACTTTGGGGTGCCTGTGTCTTGCTGATTTTTAGTTTTCCCAATTTATACGCCCATGAGTGGAAGTGCCCTATGCTCTCTAAGCTGAGTTTTTTAGATGTTTCAAGACACACCGTACACCTCTCCAGAGTGGCTGTTGGCAATTTACATCTCGTCCATCAGCGTAGCAAGGCTCCCGTTTCTCCATGGCCTGTCCTGCATTTCTGGTTTTGACACTTTATTCAGCATGGCCCTTTTGACCGATGGGAAGCGAGACTTCTTTGTGGCGCTGATTTGCCTTTCCAGGTTGCTTGGTTGGCCAAAAAGGGCGTATGCGTTTTTTCCTGAATATATTCAGGAAAAAACGCATACGCCCTTTTTGGCCAAGGGCATCATTGTCGAGGTTTTGCCGCTTTTCCTGTGCTTTAAAGGCGATTCGAATCTCCCTCCTGAAATCTGTTTCCTGCAATTCTGCCTTGGTTTCAAATCCTCTTCGTTGCCTTCCCTCAGTATATTTGTGGACGAGAGTTACCATTTATAACTCTGCAGGTTTGTGAATTGCAGTGCCCCTGAGCTCCATTTTTCAACTCGCTTTCTTGGGAGCTGGCCGCAAAAGCGCAGGATTGCTTCAGGCCCTATTCTGCTTCCGGGCGGCAGGCTGAGCCTGTGGTTAATTCTTCTTCCTGATGGGAAAATAGAGTGACCTGTGCCTGTCCCAAGACCTAGAGCTAGTCTCTCATTGGTTCCCCCTCTTCCCTTTCATCCTCAGGACAAATTGCAACCTGTACGGAACAGGAGGTTAAAGGTGCTGATTCTCCAAGGAGGGAGATTGCTGGGAAAGCGGCTGGAATGGCGAACCCGAGAACAAGGAGATGAGAAATGAGGTGCGTTTTAGAAACCTCTCCCGATCACACGGTGTACCATTTTTTTGGTTTCTCATGCATGTTTTCGATGTAGGAAGATGCCCTTGAACCTGGAGATTTGGGACCCATGGGATGGGTACCACGCAGTATTACTTTAAAGGGTCTGCATTTGCTCACCCAACCTCAGCAAACCTCTCAGCCCCAAGAGTGTCCACCCTTATGTCTCAATCAGCTGTGGGTCTAGATATGGTCAACCCAGGTGGCATCACAGCCTCTGAACGAATTTTGTAAGAATTTCTCTCTCTTTCACTGTCTTTGTTTCACGGGTTTTTAAAAGTAATTGATTTTTATAATGGGGTTTAGCTGCTTTTCAGTGCTGTGTTTATGATGCTTTACACGCACTTGACTCACTTACAGAGAGATTTCAATACATAGGTTTTAAGATTGTTACTTGTCAGATATATTCTTGGTCGGTGAATAGGGGGTGTTGGGTCCCGTTCACTGAGTAAGGAGTAGGTCTTGTCTATTACATATTGGGTTTATGGAACGCTATCTGAGCTAATTTGTAACCCTGGTTTTATGCATCACCCCACCTCACCATTCCCGTTAAGCAGCCATAGTTTGTTTTCTAAACGTGTGACTCTCTTCTGTTTTGTAATTCAGTTCAAGTGTAGTGGTTTTTACTTTCCCTCTATAAGTGATATCTTATGATAAGTTTTTTTTTTTTTTCTGTGTGACTTATTTCACCTAGAATCGTCATACCTAAATCCACTCATCATGCTGCTACGAGCCTTATGACGTAGATTTCATGGCTGAGTGATATTCCATTGTACATAAGGACCACAACTTCTGTATCCATTTTTCTCTTTCCTGGGATATTTAAGGTGTAACGAAGTGGAGATTCTTGCCAACAGAGCAGCCCTAAACTTTGGGGTGCCTGTGTCTTGCTGATTTTTAGTTTTCCCAGTTTATACGCCCATGAGTGGAAGTGCCCTATGCTTTCTAAGCTGAGTTTTTTAGATGTCTCAGGACACACCGTACACCTCTCCAGAGTGGCTGTTGGCAATTTACATCCCGCCCATCAGCGTAGCAAGGCTCCCGTTTCTCCATGGCCTGTCCTGCATTTCTGGTTTTGACACTTTATTCAGCATGGCCCTTTTGACCGATGGGAAGCGAGACTTCTTTGTAGCGCTGATTTACATTTCCAGGTTGCTTGGTTGGCCAAAAAGGGCGTATGCGTTTTTTCCTCAATATATTCAGGAAAAAACGCATACAACCTTTTTGGCCAAGGGCATCATTGTCGAGGTTTTGCCGCTTTTCCTTTGCTTTAACGGCGATTCGAATCTCCCTCCTGAAATCTGTTTCCTGCAATTATGCCTTGCTTTCAAATCCTCTTCGTTGCCTTCCCTCAATATATTTGTGGACGAGAGTTATCATTTATAACTCTGCAGGTTTGTGAATTGCAGTGCCCCTGAGCTCCATTTATCAACTCGATTTCTTGGGAGCTGGCTGCAAAAGCGCAGGATTGCTTCAGGCCCTATTCTGCTTCCGGGCGGCAGGCTGAGCCTGTGGTTAATTCTTCTTCCTGATGGGAAAATAGAGTGACCTGTGCCTGTCCCAAGACCTAGAGCTAGTCTCTCATTGGTTCCCCCTCTTCCCGTTCCTCCTCAGGACAAATTGCAACCTGTACGGAACAGGAGTTTAAAGGTGCTGATTCTCCAAGGAGGGAGATTGCTAGGAAAGCGGCTGGAATGGCGAACCCGAGCAGAAGGAGATGAGAAATGAGGTGCGTTTTAGAAACCTTTCCCGATCACACGGTGTACCATCTTCTGGGTTTCTCATGCATGTTTTCGATGTAGGAAGATGCCCTTGAACCTGGAGATTTGGGACCCATGGGATGGGTACCACGCAGTATTACTTTAAAGGGTCTGCATTTGCTCACCCAACCTCACCAAACTTCTCAGCCCCAAGAGTGTCCACCCCTATGTCTCAATCAGCTGTGGGTCTAGATATGGTCAACCCATGTGGCATCACAGCCTCTGAACGAATTTTGTAAGAATTTCTCTCTCTTTCACTGTCTTTGTTTCACGGGTTTTTAAAAGTAATTGATTTTTATAATGGGGTTTCGCTGCTTTTCAGTGCTGTGTTTATGACGCTTTACACCCACTTGACTCACTTACAGAGAGATTTCAATACATAGGTTTTAAGATTCTTACTAGTCAGATATATTCTTGGGCGGTGAATAGGGGGT
This sequence comes from Eschrichtius robustus, assembly GCF_028021215.1. NCBI lineage: Eukaryota > Metazoa > Chordata > Mammalia > Artiodactyla > Eschrichtiidae > Eschrichtius > Eschrichtius robustus. The sequence continues at coordinate 77,401,312 of NC_090832.1, forward strand.
GTTGGGTCCCGTTCACTGAGCAAGGAGTAGGTCTTGTCTATTACATATTGGGTTTATGGAACGGTATCTGAGCTAATTTGTAACCCTGGTTTTATGCATCACCCCACCTCACCTTTCCCGTTAAGCAGCCATAGTGTGTTTTCTAAACGTGTGACTCTCTTCTGTTTTGTAATTCAGTTCAAGTGTAGCGGTTTTTACTTTCCCTCTATAAGTGATATCTTATGATAAGTTTTTTTTTTTCTGTGTGACTTATTTCACGTAGAATCGTCGTACCTAAATCCACTCATCATGCTGCTACGAGCCTTATGACGTTGATTTCATGGCTGAGTGATATTCCATTGTACATAAGGACCACAACTTCTGTATCCATTTTTCTCTTTCCTGGGATATTTAAGGTGTAACGAAGTGGATCTTCTTCTCAACAGAGCAGCCCTAAACTTTGGGGTGCCTGTGTCTTGCTGATTTTTAGTTTTCCCAATTTATACGCCCATGAGTGGAAGTGCCCTATGCTCTCTAAGCTGAGTTTTTTAGATGTTTCAAGACACACCGTACACCTCTCCAGAGTGGCTGTTGGCAATTTACATCTCGTCCATCAGCGTAGCAAGGCTCCCGTTTCTCCATGGCCTGTCCTGCATTTCTGGTTTTGACACTTTATTCAGCATGGCCCTTTTGACCGATGGGAAGCGAGACTTCTTTGTGGCGCTGATTTGCCTTTCCAGGTTGCTTGGTTGGCCAAAAAGGGCGTATGCGTTTTTTCCTGAATATATTCAGGAAAAAACGCATATGCCCTTTTTGGCCAAGGGCATCATTGTCGAGGTTTTGCCGCTTTTCCTGTGCTTTAAAGGCGATTCGAATCTCCCTCCTGAAATCTGTTTCCTGCAATTCTGCCTTGGTTTCAAATCCTCTTCGTTGCCTTCCCTCAGTATATTTGTGGACGACAGTTACCATTTATAACTCTGCAGGTTTGTGAATTGCAGTGCCCCTGAGCTCCATTTTTCAACTCGCTTTCTTGGGAGCTGGCCGCAAAAGCGCAGGATTGCTTCAGGCCCTATTCTGCATCCGGGCGGCAGGCTGAGCCTGTGGTTAATTCTTCTTCCTGATGGGAAAATAGAGTGACCTGTGCCTGTCCCAAGACCTAGAGCTAGTCTCTCATTGGTTCCCCCTCTTCCCTTTCATCCTCAGGACAAATTGCAACCTGTACGGAACAGGAGGTTAAAGGTGCTGATTCTCCAAGGAGGGAGATTGCTGGGAAAGCGGCTGGAATGGCGAACCCGAGAACAAGGAGATGAGAAATGAGGTGCGTTTTAGAAACCTCTCCCGATCACACGGTGTACCATTTTTTTGGTTTCTCATGCATGTTTTCGATGTAGGAAGATGCCCTTGAACCTGGAGATTTGGGACCCATTGGATGGGTACCACGCAGTATTACTTTAAAGGGTCTGCATTTGCTCACCCAACCTCAGCAAACCTCTCAGCCCCAAGAGTGTCCACCCTTATGTCTCAATCAGCTGTGGGTCTAGATATGGTCAACCCAGTTGGCATCACAGCCTCTGAACGAATTTTGTAAGAATTTCTCTCTCTTTCACTGTCTTTGTTTCACGGGTTTTTAAAAGTAATTGATTTTTATAATGGGGTTTAGCTGCTTTTCAGTGCTGTGTTTATGATGCTTTACACGCACTTGACTCACTTACAGAGAGATTTCAATACATAGGTTTTAAGATTGTTACTTGTCAGATATATTCTTGGTCGGTGAATAGGGGGTGTTGGGTCCCGTTCACTGAGTAAGGAGTAGGTCTTGTCTATTACATATTGGGTTTATGGAACGCTATCTGAGCTAATTTGTAACCCTGGTTTTATGCATCACCCCACCTCACCTTTCCCGTTAAGCAGCCATAGTGTGTTTTCTAAACGTGTGACTCTCTTCTGTTTTGTAATTCAGTTCAAGTGTAGTGGTTTTTACTTTCCCTCTATATGTGATATCTTATGATAAGTTTTTTTTTTTTTTCTGTGTGACTTATTTCACCTAGAATCGTCATACCTAAATCCACTCATCATGCTGCTACGAGCCTTATGACGTAGATTTCATGGCTGAGTGATATTCCATTGTACATAAGGACCACAACTTCTGTATCCATTTTTCTCTTTCCTGGGATATTTAAGGTGTAACGAAGTGGAGATTCTTGCCAACAGAGCAGCCCTAAACTTTGGGGTGCCTGTGTCTTGCTGATTTTTAGTTTTCCCAGTTTATACGCCCATGAGTGGAAGTGCCCTATGCTCTCTAAGCTGAGTTTTTTAGATGTCTCAGGACACACCGTACACCTCTCCAGAGTGGCTGTTGGCAATTTACATCCCGCCCATCAGCGTAGCAAGGCTCCCGTTTCTCCATGGCCTGTCCTGCATTTCTGGTTTTGACACTTTATTCAGCATGGCCCTTTTGACCGATGGGAAGCGAGACTTCTTTGTAGCGCTGATTTACCTTTCCAGGTTGCTTGGTTGGCCAAAAAGGGCGTATGCGTTTTTTCCTGAATATATTCAGGAAAAAACGCATACAACCTTTTTGGCCAAGGGCATCATTGTCGAGGTTTTGCCGCTTTTCCTTTGCTTTAACGGCGATTCGAATCTCCATCCTGAAATCTGTTTCCTGCAATTATGCCATGCTTTCAAATCCTCTTCGTTGCCTTCCCTCAATATATTTGTGGACGAGAGTTATCATTTATAACTCTGCAGGTTTGTGAATTGCAGTGCCCCTGAGCTCCATTTTTCAACTCGATTTCTTGGGAGCTGGCCACAAAAGCGCAGGATTGCTTCAGGCCCTATTCTGTTTCCTGGCGGCAGGCTGAGCCTGTGGTTAATTCTTCTTCCTGATGGGAAAATAGAGTGACCTGTGCCTGTCCCAAGACTTAGAGCTAGTCTCTCATTGGTTCCCCCTCTTCCTGTTCCTCCTCAGGACAAATTGCAACCTGTACGGAACAGGAGTTTAAAGGTGCTGATTCTCCAAGGAGGGAGATTGCTAGGAAAGCGGCTGGAATGGCGAACCCGAGCAGAAGGAGATGAGAAATGAGGTGCGTTTTAGAAACCTTTCCCGATCACACGGTGTACCATCTTATGGGTTTCTCATGCATGTTTTCGATGTAGGAAGATGCCCTTGAACCTGGAGATTTGGGACCCATGGGATGGGTACCACGCAGTATTACTTTAAAGGGTCTGCATTTGCTCACCCAACCTCACCAAACCTCTCAGCCCCAAGAGTGTCCACCCCTATGTCTCAATCAGCTGTGGGTCTAGATATGGTCAACCCATGTGGCATCACAGCCTCTGAACGAATTTTGTAAGAATTTCTCTCTCTTTCACTGTCTTTGTTTCACGGGTTTTTAAAAGTAATTGATTTTTATAATGGGGTTTAGCTGCTTTTCAGTGCTGAGTTTATGACGCTTTACACCCACTTGACTCACTTACAGAGAGATTTCAATACATAGGTTTTAAGATTCTTACTAGTCAGATATATTCTTGGGCGGTGAATAGGCGGTGTTGGGTCCCGTTCACTGAGCAAGGAGTAGGTCTTGTCTATTACATATTGGGTTTATGGAACGGTATCTGAGCTAATTTGTAACCCTGGTTTTATGCATCACCCCACCTCACCTTTCCCGTTAAGCAGCCATAGTGTGTTTTCTAAACGTGTGACTCTCTTCTGTTTTGTAATTCAGTTCAAGTGTAGCGGTTTTTACTTTCCCTCTATAAGTGATATCTTATGATAAGTTTTTTTTTTTTTTCTGTGTGACTTATTTCACGTAGAATCGTCGTACCTAAATCCACTCATCATGCTGCTACGAGCCTTATGACGTAGATTTCATGGCTGAGTGATATTCCATTGTACATAAGGACAACAACTTCTGTATCCATTTTTCTCTTTCCTGGGATATTTAAGGTGTAACGAAGTGGAGGTTCTTGCCAACAGAGCAGCCCTAAACTTTGGGGTGCCTGTGTCTTGCTGATTTTTAGTTTTCCCAATTTATACGCCCATGAGTGGAAGTGCCCTATGCTCTCTAAGCTGAGTTTTTTAGATGTCTCAGGACACATCGTTCACCTCTCCAGAGTGGCTGTTGGCAATTTACATCCCGCCCATCAGCGTAGCAAGGCTCCCGTTTCTCCATGGCCTGTCCTGCATTTCTGGTTTTGACACTTTATTCAGCATGGCCCTTTTGACCGATGGGAAGCGAGACTTCTTTGTAGCGCTGATTTGCCTTTCCAGGTTGCTTGGTTGGCCAAAAAGGGCGTATGCGTTTTTTCCTGAATATATTCAGGAAAAAACGCATACGCCCTTTTTGGCCAAGGGCATCATTGTCGAGGTTTTGCCGCTTTTCCTGTGCTTTAAAGGCGATTCGAATTTCCCTCCTGAAATCTGTTTCCTGCAATTCTGCCTTGGTTTCAAATCCTCTTCGTTGCCTTCCCTCAATATATTTGTGGACGAGAGTTACCATTTATAACTCTGCAGGTTTGTGAATCGCAGTGCCCCTGAGCTCCATTTTTCAACTCGCTTTCTTGGGAGCTGGCCGCAAAAGCGCAGGATTGCTTCAGGCCCTATTCTGCTTCCGGGCGGCAGGCTGAGCCTGTGGTTAATTCTTCTTCCTGATGGGAAAATAGAGTGACCTGTGCCTGTCCCAAGACCTAGAGCTAGTCTCTCATTGGTTCCCCCTCTTCCCGTTCATCCTCAGGACAAATTGCAACCTGTACGAAACAGGAGGTTAAAGGTGCTGATTCTCCAAGGAGGGAGATTGCTAGGAAAGTGGCTGGAATGGCGAACCCGAGCAGAAGGAGATGAGAAATGAGGTGCGTTTTAGAAACCTTTCCCGATCACACGGTGTACCATTTTTTGGGTTTCTCATGCATGTTTTCGATGTAGGAAGATGCCCTTGAACCTGGAGATTTGGGACCCATGGGATGGGTACCACGCAGTATTACTTTAAAGGGTCTGCATTTGCTCACCCAACCTCAGCAAACCTCTCAGCCCCAAGAGTGTCCACCCTTATGTCTCAATCAGCTGTGGGTCTAGATATGGTCAACCCAGGTGTCATCACAGCCTCTGAACGAATTTTGTAAGAATTTCTCTCTCTTTCACTGTCTTTGTTTCACGGGTTTTTAAAAGTAATTGATTTTTATAATGGGGTTTAGCTGCTTTTCAGTGCTGTGTTTATGATGCTTTACACGCACTTGACTCACTTACAGAGAGATTTCAATACATAGGTTTTAAGATTGTTACTTGTCAGATATATTCTTGGTCGGTGAATAGGGGGTGTTGGGTCCCGTTCACTGACTAAGGAGTAGGTCTTGTCTATTACATATTGGGTTTATGGAACGCTATCTGAGCTAATTTGTAACCCTGGTTTTATGCATCACCCCACCTCACCTTTCCCGTTAAGCAGCCATAGTGTGTTTTCTAAACGTGTGACTCTCTTCTGTTTTGTAATTCAGTTCAAGTGTAGTGGTTTTTACTTTCCCTCTATAAGTGATATCTTATGATAAGTTTTTTTTTTTTTCTGTGTGACTTATTTCACCTAGAATCGTCATACCAAAATCCACTCATCATGCTGCTACGAGCCTTATGACGTAGATTTCATGGCTGAGTGATATTCCATTGTACATAAGGACCACAACTTCTGTATCCATTTTTCTCTTTCCTGGGATATTTAAGGTGTAACTAAGTGGAGATTCTTGCCAACAGAGCAGCCCTAAACTTTGGGGTGCCTGTGTCTTGCTGATTTTTAGTTTTCCCAGTTTATACGCCCATGAGTGGAAGTGCCCTATGCTCTCTAAGCTGAGTTTTTTAGATGTCTCAGGACACACCGTACACCTCTCCAGAGTGTCTGTTGGCAATTTACATCCCGCCCATCAGCGTAGCAAGGCTCCCGTTTCTCCATGGCCTGTCCTGCATTTCTGGTTTTGACACTTTATTCAGCATGGCCCTTTTGACCGATGGGAAGCGAGACTTCTTTGTAGCGCTGATTTACCTTTCCAGGTTGCTTGGTTGGCCAAAAAGGGCGTATGCGTTTTTTCCTGAATATATTCAGGAAAAAACGCATACAACCTTTTTGGCCAAGGGAATCATTTTCGAAGTTTTGCCGCTTTTCCTGTGCTTTAAAGGCGATTCGAATCTCCCTCCTGAAACCTGTTTCCTGCAATTCTGCCTTGCTTTCAAATCCTCTTCGTTGCCTTCCCTCAGTATATTTGTGGACGAGAGTTATCATTTATAACTCTGCAGGTTTGTGAATTGCAGTGCCCCTGAGCTCCATTTCTCAACTCGCTTCCTTGGGAGCTGGCCGCAAAAGCGCAGGAATGCTTCAGGCCCTATTCGGCTTCCGGCTGGCAGGCTGAGCCTGTGGTTAATTCTTCTTCCTGACGGGAAAATAGAGTTAGCTGTGCCTGTCCCAAGACATAGAGCTAGTCTCCCATTGGTTCCCCCTCTTCCCGTTCCTCCTCAGGACAAATTGCAACCTGTACGGAACAGGAGGTTAAAGGTGCTGATTCTCCAAGGAGGGAGATTGCTAGGAAAGCGGCTGGAATGGCGAACCCGAGCACAAGGAGATGAGAAATGAGGTGCGTTTTAGAAACCTTTCCCGATTACACGGTGTACCATCTTCTGGGATTCTCATGCATGTTTTCGATGTAGGAAGGTGCCCTTGAACCTGGAGATTTGGGACCCATGGGATGGGTACCACGCAGTATTACTTTAAAGGGTCTGCGTTTGCTCACCCAACCTCACCAAACCTCTCAGCCCCAGGAGTGTCCACCCTTATGTCTCAATCAGCTGTGGGTCTAGATATGGTCAATCCAGGTGGCATCACAGCCCCTGAACGAATTTTGTAAGAATTTCTCTCTCTTTCACTGTCTTTGCTTCACGGGTTTTTAAAAGTAATTGATTTTTATAATGGGGTTTAGCTGCTTTTCAGTGCTGTGTTTATGATGCTTTACACGCACTTGACTCACTTACAGAGAGATTTCAATACATAGGTTTTAAGATTGTTACTTTTCAGATATATTCTTGGTCGGTGAATAGGGGGTGTTGGGGCCCGTTCACTGAGTAAGGAGTAGGTCTTGTCTATTACATATTGGGTTTATGGAACGCTATCTGAGCTAATTTGTAACCCTGGTTTTATGCATCACCCCACCTCACCTTTCCCGTTAAGCAGCCATAGTGTGTTTTCTAAACGTGTGACTCTCTTCTGTTTTGTAATTCAGTTCAAGTGTAGTGGTTTTTACTTTCCCTCTATAAGTGATATCTTATGATAAGTTTTTTTTTTTTTCTGTGTGACTTATTTCACCCAGAATCGTCATACCTAAATCCACTCATCATGCTGCTTCGAGCCTTATGACGTAGATTTCATGGCTGAGTGATATTCCATTGTACATAAGGACCACAACTTCTGTATCCATTTTTCTCTTTCCTGGGATATTTAAGGTGTAACGAAGTGGAGATTCTTGCCAACAGAGCAGCCCTAAACTTTGGGGTGCCTGTGTCTTGCTGATTTTTAGTTTTCCCAATTTATACGCCCATGAGTGGAAGTGCCCTATGCTCTCTAAGCTGAGTTTTTTAGATGTCTCAGGACACACCGTACACCTCTGCAGAGTGGCTGTTGGCAATTTACATCCCGCCCATCAGCGTAGCAAGGCTCCCGTTTCTCCATGGCCTGTCCTGCATTTCTGGTTTTGACACTTTATTCAGCATGGCCCTTTTGACCGATGGGAAGCGAGACTTCTTTGCAGCGCTGATTTGCCTTTCCAGGTTGCTTGGTTGGCCAAAAAGGGCGTATGCGTTTTTTCCTGAATATATTCAGGAAAAAACGCATACAACCTTTTTGGCCAAGGGCATCATTGTCGAGGTTTTGCCGCTTTTCCTGTGCTTTAACGGCGATTCGAATCTCCCTCCTGAAATCTGTTTCCTGCAATTCTGCCTTGCTTTCAAATCCTCTTCGTTGCCTTCCCTCAATATATTTGTGGACGAGAGTTATCATTTATAACTCTGCAGGTTTGTGAATTGCAGTGCCCCTGAGCTCCATTTCTCAACTCGCTTTCTTGGGAGCTGGCCGCAAAAGCGCAGGATTGCTTCAGGCCCTATTCTGTTTCCGGGCGGTAGGCTGAGCCTTTGGTTAATTCTTCTTTCTAATGGGAAAATAGCGTGACCTGTTCTTGTCCCAACACCTAGAGCTAGTCTCTCATTGGTTCCCCGTCTTCCCGTTCATCTTCAGGACCATTTGCAACCTGCACGGAACAGGAGGTTAAAGGTGCTGATTCTCCAAGGAGGGAGATTGCTAGGAAAGCGGCTGGAATGGCGAACCCAAGCAGAAGGAGATGAGAAATGAGGTGCGTTTTAGAAACCTTTCCCGATCACATGGTGTACCATCTTCTGGGTTTCTCATGCATGTTTTCGATGTAGGAAGATGCCCTTGAACCTGGAGATTTGGGACCCATGGGATGGGTACCACACAGTATTACTTTAAAGGGTCTGCATTTGCTCACCCAACCTCACCAAACCTCTCAGCCCCAAGAGTGTCCACCCCTATGTCTCAATCAGCTGTGGGTCTAGATATGGTCAATCCTGGTGGCATCACAGCCTCTGAACGAATTTTGTAAGAATTTCTCTCTCTTTCACTGTCTTTGTTTCACGGGTTTTTAAAAGTAATTGATTTTTATAATGGGGTTTAGCTGCTTTTCAATGCTGTGTTTATGCCGCTGTACACCCACTTGACTCACTTACAGAGAGATTTCAATACTTAGGTTTTAAGATTCTTACTAGTCAGATATATTCTTGGGCGGTGAATAGGGGGTGTTGAGTCCCGTTCACTGAGCAAGGAGTAGGTCTTGTCTATTACATGTTGGGTTTATGGAACGGTATCTGAGCTAATTTGAAACCCTGGTTTTATGCATCACCCCACCTCACCTTTCCCGTTAAGCAGCCATAGTGTGTTTTCTAAACGTGTGACTCTCTTCTGTTTTGTAATTCAGTTCAAGTGTAGCGGTTTTTACTTTCCCTCTATAAGTGATATCTTATGATAAGTTTTTTTTTTTTTCTGTGTGACTTATTTCACGTAGAATCGTCGTACCTAAATCCACTCATCATGCTGCTACGAGCCTTATGACGTAGATTTCATGGCTGAGTGATATTCCATTGTACATAAGGACCACAACTTCTGTATCCATTTTTCTCTTTCCTGGGATATTTAAGGTGTAACGAAGTGGAGGTTCTTGCCAACAGAGCAGCCCTAAACTTTGGGGTGCCTGTGTCTTGCTGATTTTTAGTTTTCCCAATTTATACGCCCATGAGAGGAAGTGCCCTATGCTCTCTAAGCTGAGTTATTTAGATGTCTCAGGACACATCGTACACCTCTCCAGAGTGGCTGTTGGCAATTTACATCCCGCCCATCAGCGTAGCAAGGCTCCCGTTTCTCCATGGCCTGTCCTGCATTTCTGGTTTTGACACTTTATTCAGCATGGCCCTTTTGACCGATGGGAAGCGAGACTTCTTTGTAGCGCTGATTTGCCTTTCCAGGTTGCTTGGTTGGCCAAAAAGGGCGTATGCGTTTTTTCCTGAATATATTCAGGAAAAAACGCATACAACCTTTTTGGCCAAGGGCATCATTGTCGAGGTTTTGCCGCTTTTCCTGTGCTTTAAAGGTGATTCGAATCTCCCTCCTGAAATCTGTTTCCTGCAATTCTGCCTTGCTTTCAAATCCTCTTCGTTGCCTTCCCTCAATATATTTGTGGACGAGAGTTATCATTTATAACTCTGCAGGTTTGTGAATTGCAGTGCCCCTGAGCTCCATTTCTCAACTCGCTTTCTTGGGAGCTGGCCGCAAAAGCGCAGGATTGCTTCAGGCCCTATTCTGCTTCCGGGCGGTAGGCTGAGCCTTCGGTTAATTCTTCTTTCTGATGGGAAAATAGCGTGACCTGTTCTTGTCCCAACACCTAGAGCTAGTCTCTCATTGGTTCCCCGTCTTCCCGTTCATCCTCAGGACCAATTGCAACCTGTACGGAACAGGAGGTTAAAGGTGCTGATTCTCCAAGGAGGGAGATTGCTAGGAAAGCGGCTGGAATGGCGAACCCGAGCAGAAGGAGATGAGAAATGAGGTGCGTTTTAGAAACCTTTCCCGATCACACGGTGTACCATCTTCTGGGTTTCTCATGCATGTTTTTGATGTAGGAAGATGCCCTTGAACCTGGAGATTTGGGACCCATGGGATGGGTACCACGCAGTATTACTTTAAAGGGTCTGCATTTGCTCACCCAACCTCACCAAACCTCTCAGCCCCAAGAGTGTCCACCCTTATGTCTCAATCAGCTGTGGGTCTAGATATCGTCAATCCTGGTGGCATCACAGCCTCTGAACGAATTTTGTAAGAATTTCTCTCTCTTTCACTGTCTTTGTTTCACGGGTGTTTAAAAGTAATTGATTTTTATAATGGGGTTTAGCTGCTTTTCAGTGCTGTGTTTATGCCGCTTTACACCCACTTGACTCACTTACAGAGAGATTTCAATACATAGGTTTTAAGATTCTTACTAGTCAGATATATTCTTGGGCGGTGAATAGGGGGTGTTGGGTCCCGTTCACTGAGCAAGGAGTAGGTCTTGTCTATTACATATTGGGTTTATGGAACGGTATCTGAGCTAATCTGTAACCCTTGTTTTATGCATCACCCCACCTCTCCTTTCCCGTTAAGGAGCCATAGTGTGTTTTCTAAACGTGTGACTCTCTTCTGTTTTGTAATTCAGTTCAAGTGTAGCGGTTTTTACATTCCCTCTATAAGTGATATCTTATGATAAGTTTTTTTTTTTTTCTGTGTGAATTATTTCACGTAGAATCGTCGTACCTAAATCCACTCATCATGCTGCTACGAGCCTTATGACGTAGATTTCATGGCTGAGTGATATTCCATTGTACATAAGGACAACAACTTCTGTATCCATTTTTCTCTTTCCTGGGATATTTAAGGTGTAACGAAGTGGAGGTTCTTGCCAACAGAGCAGCCCTAAACTTTGGGGTGCCTGTGTCTTGCTGATTTTTAGTTTTCCCAATTTATACGCCCATGAGTGGAAGTGCCCTATGCTCTCTAAGCTGAGTTTTTTAGATGTCTCAGGACACATCGTACACCTCTCCAGAGTGGCTGTTGGCAATTTACATCCCGCCCATCAGCGTAGCAAGGCTCCCGTTTCTCCATGGCCTGTCCTGCATTTCTGGTTTTGACACTTTATTCAGCATGACCCTTTTGACCGATGGGAAGCGAGACTTCTTTGTAGCGCTGATTTGCCTTTCCAGGTTGCTTGGTTGGCCAAAAAGGGCGTATGCGTTTTTTCCTGAATATATTCAGGAAAAAACGCATACGCCCTTTTTGGCCAAGGGCATCATTGTCGAGGTTTTGCCGCTTTTCCTGTGCTTTAAAGGCGATTCGAATTTCCCTCCTGAAATCTGTTTCCTGCAATTCTGCCTTGGTTTCAAATCCTCTTCGTTGCCTTCCCTCAATATATTTGTGGACGAGAGTTACCATTTATAACTCTGCAGGTTTGTGAATCGCAGTGCCCCTGAGCTCCATTTTTCAACTCGCTTTCTTGGGAGCTGGCCGCAAAAGCGCAGGATTGCTTCAGGCCCTATTCTGCTTCCGGGCGGCAGGCTGAGCCTGTGGTTAATTCTTCTTCCTGATGGGAAAATAGAGTGACCTGTGCCTGTCCCAAGACCTAGAGCTAGTCTCTCATTGGTTCCCCTTCTTCCCGTTCATCCTCAGGACAAATTGCAACCTGTACGAAACAGGAGGTTAAAGGTGCTGATTCTCCAAGGAAGGAGATTGCTAGGAAAGTGGCTGGAATGGCGAACCCGAGCAGAAGGAGATGAGAAATGAGGTGCGTTTTAGAAACCTTTCCCGATCACACGGTGTACCATTTTTTGGGTTTCTCATGCATGTTTTCGATGTAGGAAGATGCCCTTGAACCTGGAGATTTGGGACCCATGGGATGGGTACCACGCAGTATTACTTTAAAGGGTCTGCATTTGCTCACCCAACCTCAGCAAACCTCTCAGCCCCAAGAGTGTCCACCCTTATGTCTCAATCAGCTGTGGGTCTAGATATGGTCAACCCAGGTGTCATCACAGCCTCTGAACGAATTTTGTAAGAATTTCTCTCTCTTTCACTGTCTTTGTTTCACGGGTTTTTAAAAGTAATTGATTTTTATAATGGGGTTTAGCTGCTTTTCAGTGCTGTGTTTATGATGCTTTACACGCACTTGACTCACTTACAGAGAGATTTCAATACATAGGTTTTAAGATTGTTACTTGTCAGATATATTCTTGGTCGGTGAATAGGGGGTGTTGGGTCCCGTTCACTGAGTAAGGAGTAGGTCTTGTCTATTACATATTGGGTTTATGGAACGCTATCTGAGCTAATTTGTAACCCTGGTTTTATGCATCACCCCACCTCACCTTTCCCGTTAAGCAGCCATAGTGTGTTTTCTAAACGTGTGACTCTCTTCTGTTTTGTAATTCAGTTCAAGTGTAGTGGTTTTTACTTTCCCTCTATAAGTGATATCTTATGATAAGTTTTTTTTTTTTCTGTGTGACTTATTTCACCTAGAATCGTCATACCTAAATCCACTCATCATGCTGCTACGAGCCTTATGACGTAGATTTCATGGCTGAGTGATATTCCATTGTACATAAGGACCACAACTTCTGTATCCATTTTTCTCTTTCCTGGGATATTTAAGGTGTAACGAAGTGGAGATTCTTGCCAACAGAGCAGCCCTAAACTTTGGGGTGCCTGTGTCTTGCTGATTTTTAGTTTTCCCAGTTTATACGCCCATGAGTGGAAGTGCCCTATGCTCTCTAAGCTGAGTTTTTTAGATGTCTCAGGACACACCGTACACCTCTCCAGAGTGGCTGTTGGCAATTTACATCCCGCCCATCAGCGTAGCAAGGCTCCCGTTTCTCCATGGCCTGTCCTGCATTTCTGGTTTTGACACTTTATTCAGCATGGCCCTTTTGACCGATGGGAAGCGAGACTTCTTTGTAGCGCTGATTTACCTTTCCAGGTTGCTTGGTTGGCCAAAAAGGGCGTATGCGTTTTTTCCTGAATATATTCAGGAAAAAACGCATACAAACTTTTTGGCCAAGGGCATCATTGTCGAGGTTTTGCCGCTTTTCCTTTGCTTTAACGGCGATTCGAATCTCCCTCCTGAAATCTGTTTCCTGCAATTATGCCTTGCTTTCAAATCCTCTTCGTTGCCTTCCCTCAATATATTTGTGGACGAGAGTTATCATTTATAACTCTGCAGGTTTGTGAATTGCAGTGCCCCTGAGCTCCATTTTTCAACTCGATTTCTTGGGAGCTGGCCGCAAAAGCGCAGGATTGCTTCAGGCCCTATTCTGCTTCCGGGCGGCAGGCTGAGCCTGTGGTTAATTCTTCTTCCTGATGGGAAAATAGAGTGACCTGTGCCTGTCCCAAGACCTAGAGCTAGTCTCTCATTGGTTCCCCCTCTTCCCGTTCCTCCTCAGGACAAATTGCAACCTGTACGGAACAGGAGTTTAAAGGTGCTGATTCTCCAAGGAGGGAGATTGCTAGGAAAGCGGCTGGAATGGCGAACCCGAGCAGAAGGAGATGAGAAATGAGGTGCGTTTTAGAAACCTTTCCCGATCACACGGTGTACCATCTTATGGGTTTCTCATGCATGTTTTCGATGTAGGAAGATGCCCTTGAACCTGGAGATTTGGGACCCATGGGATGGGTACCACGCAGTATTACTTTAAAGGGTCTGCATTTGCTCACCCAACCTCACCAAACCTCTCAGCCCCAAGAGTGTCCACCCCTATGTCTCAATCAGCTGTGGGTCTAGATATGGTCAACCCATGTGGCATCACAGCCTCTGAACGAATTTTGTAAGAATTTCTCTCTCTTTCACTGTCTTTGTTTCACGGGTTTTTAAAAGTAATTGATTTTTATAATGGGGTTTAGCTGCTTTTCAGTGCTGTGTTTATGACGCTTTACACCCACTTGACTCACTTACAGAGAAATTTCAATACATAGGTTTTAAGATTCTTACTAGTCAGATATATTCTTGGGCGGTGAATAGGCGGTGTTGGGTCCCGTTCACTGAGCAAGGAGTAGGTCTTGTCTATTACATATTGGGTTTATGGAACGGTATCTGAGCTAATTTGTAACCCTGGTTTTATGCATCACCCCACCTCACCTTTCCCGTTAAGCAGCCATAGTGTGTTTTCTAAACGTGTGACTCTCTTCTGTTTTGTAATTCAGTTCAAGTGTAGCGGTTTTTACTTTCCCTCTACAAGTGATATCTTATGATAAGTTTTTTTTTTTTCTGTGTGACTTATTTCACGTAGAATCGTCGTACCTAAATCCACTCATCATGCTACTACGAGCCTTATGACGTAGATTTCATGGCTGAGTGATATTCCATTGTACATAAGGACAACAACTTCTGTATCCATTTTTCTCTTTCCTGGGATATTTAAGGTGTAACGAAGTGGAGGTTCTTGCCAACAGAGCAGCCCTAAACTTTGGGGTGCCTGTGTCTTGCTGATTTTTAGTTTTCCCAATTTATACGCCCATGAGTGGAAGTGCCATATGCTCTCTAAGCTGAGATTTTTAGATGTCTCAGGACACATCGTACACCTCTCCAGAGTGGCTGTTGGCAATTTACATCCCGCCCATCAGCGTAGCAAGGCTCCCGTTTCTCCATGGCCTGTCCTGCATTTCTGGTTTTGACACTTTATTCAGCATGACCCTTTTGACCGATGGGAAGCGAGACTTCTTTGTAGCGCTGATTTGCCTTTCCAGGTTGCTTGGTTGGCCAAAAAGGGCGTATGCGTTTTTTCCTGAATATATTCAGGAAAAAACGCATACGCCCTTTTTGTCCAAGGGCATCATTGTCGAGGTTTTGCCGCTTTTCCTGTGCTTTAAAGGCGATTCGAATCTCCCTCCTGAAATCTGTTTCCTGCAATTCTGCCTTGCTTTCAAATCCTCTTCGTTGCCTTCCCTCAATATATTTGTGGACGAGAGTTATCATTTATAACTCTGCAGGTTTGTGAATTGCAGTGCCCCTGAGCTCCATTTTTCAACTCGCTTTCTTGGGAGCTGGCCGCAAAAGCGCAGGATTGCTTCAGGCCCTATTCTGCTTCCGGGTGGCAGGCTGAGCCTGTGGTTAATTCTTCTTCGTGATGGGAAAATAGAGTGACCTGTGCCTGTCCCAAGACCTAGAGCTAGTCTCTCATTGGTTCCCCCTCTTCCCGTTCCTCCTCAGGACAAATTGCAACCTGTACGGAACAGGAGGTTAAAGGTGCTGATTCTCCAAGGAGGGAGATTGCTAGGAAAGCGGCTGGAATGGCAAACCCGAGCAGAAGGAGATGAGAAATGAGGTGCGTTTTAGAAACCTTTCCTGATCACACGGTGTACCATTTTCTGGGTTTCTCATGCATGTTTTCGATGTAGGAAGATGCCCTTGAACCTGGAGATTTGGGACCCATGGGATGGGTACCACACAGTATTACTTTCAAGGGTCTGCGTTTGCTCACCCAACCTCACCAAACCTCTCAGCCCCAAGAGTGTCCACCCTTATGTCTCAATCAGCTGTGGGTCTAGATATGGTCAACCCAGGTGGCATCACAGCCTCTGAACGAATTTTGTAAGAATTTCTCTCTCTTTCACTGTCTTTGTTTCACGGGTTTTTAAAAGTAATTGATTTTTATAATGGGGTTTAGCTGCTTTTCAATGCTGTGTTTATGCCGCTTTACAACCACTTGACTCACTTACAGAGAGATTTCAATACATAGGTTTTAAGATTCTTACTAGTCAGATATATTTTTGGGCGGTGAATAGGGGGTGTTGAGTCCCGTTCACTGAGCAAGGAGTAGGTCTTGTCTATTACATGTTGGGTTTATGGAACGGTATCTGAGCTAATTTGAAACCCTGGTTTTATGCATCACCCCACCTCACCTTTCCCGTTAAGCAGCCATAGTGTGTTTTCTAAACGTGTGACTCTCTTCTGTTTTGTAATTCAGTTCAAGTGTAGCGGTTTTTACTTTCCCTCTATAAGTGATATCTTATGATAAGTTTTTTTTTTTTTCTGTGTGACTTATTTCACGTAGAATCGTCGTACCTAAATCCACTCATCATGCTGCTACGAGCCTTATGACGTAGATTTCATGGCTGAGTGATATTCCATTGTACATAAGGACCACAACTTCTGTATCCATTTTTCTCTTTCCTGGGATATTTAAGGTGTAACGAAGTGGAGGTTCTTGCCAACAGAGCAGCCCTAAACTTTGGGGTGCCTGTGTCTTGCTGATTTTTAGTTTTCCCAATTTATACGCCCATGAGTGGAAGTGCCCTATGCTCTCTAAGCTGAGTTATTTAGATGTCTCAGGACACATCGTACACCTCTCCAGAGTGGCTGTTGGCAATTTACATCCCGCCCATCAGCGTAGCAAGGCTCCCGTTTCTCCATGGCCTGTCCTGCATTTCTGGTTTTGACACTTTATTCAGCATGGCCCTTTTGACCGATGGGAAGCGAGACTTCTTTGTAGCGCTGATTTGCCTTTCCAGGTTGCTTGGTTGGCCAAAAAGGGCGTATGCGTTTTTTCCTGAATATATTAAAAACGCATACAACCTTTTTGGCCAAGGGCATCATTGTCGAGGTTTTGCCGCTTTTCCTGTGCTTTAAAGGTGATTCGAATCTCCCTCCTGAAATCTGTTTCCTGCAATTCTGCCTTGCTTTCAAATCCTCTTCGTTGCCTTCCCTCAATATATTTGTGGACGAGAGTTATCATTTATAACTCTGCAGGTTTGTGAATTGCAGTGCCCCTGAGCTCCATTTCTCAACTCGCTTTCTTGGGAGCTGGCCGCAAAAGCGCAGGATTGCTTCAGGCCCTATTCTGCTTCCGGGCGGTAGGCTGAGCCTTTGGTTAATTCTTCTTTCTGATGGGAAAATAGCGTGACCTGTTCTTGTCCCAACACCTAGAGCTAGTCTCTCATTGGTTCCCCGTCTTCCCGTTCATCCTCAGGACCAATTGCAACCTGTACGGAACAGGAGGTTAAAGGTGCTGATTCTCCAAGGAGGGAGATTGCTAGGAAAGCGGCTGGAATGGCGAACCCGAGCAGAAGGAGATGAGAAATGAGGTGCGTTTTAGAAACCTTTCCCGATCACACGGTGTACCATCTTCTGGGTTTCTCATGCATGTTTTCGATGTAGGAAGATGCCCTTGAACCTGGAGATTTGGGACCCATGGGATGGGTACCACGCAGTATTACTTTAAAGGGTCTGCATTTGCTCACCCAACCTCACCAAACCTCTCAGCCCCAAGAGTGTCCACCCCTATGTCTCAATCAGCTGTGGGTCTAGATATGGTCAATCCTGGTGGCATCACAGCCTCTGAACGAATTTTGTAAGAATTTCTCTCTCTTTCACTGTCTTTGTTTCACGGGTGTTTAAAAGTAATTGATTTTTATAATGGGGTTTAGCTGCTTTTCAGTGCTGTGTTTATGCCGCTTTACACCCACTTGACTCACTTACAGAGAGATTTCAATACATAGGTTTTAAGATTCTTACTAGTCAGATATATTCTTGGGCGGTGAATAGGGGGTGTTGGGTCCCGTTCAATGAGCAAGGAGTAGGTCTTGTCTATTACATATTGGGTTTATGGAACGGTATCTGAGCTAATCTGTAACCCTTGTTTTATGCATCACCCCACCTCACCTTTCCCGTTAAGGAGCCATAGTGTGTTTCCTAAACGTGTGACTCTCTTCTGTTTTGTAATTCAGTTCAAGTGTAGCGGTTTTTACATTCCCTCTATAAGTGATATCTTATGATAAGTTTTTTTTTTTTCTGTGTGAATTATTTCACGTAGAATCGTCGTACCTAAATCCACTCATCATGCTGCTACGAGCCTTATGACGTAGATTTCATGGCTGAGTGATATTCCATTGTACATAAGGACCACAACTTCTGTATCCATTTTTCTCTTTCCTGGGATATTTAAGGTGTAACGAAGTGGATCTTCTTCTCAACAGAGCAGCCCTAAACTTTGGGGTGCCTGTGTCTTGCTGATTTTTAGTTTTCCCAATTTATACGCCCATGAGTGGAAGTGCCCTATGCTCTCTAAGCTGAGTTTTTTAGATGTTTCAAGACACACCGTACACCTCTCCAGAGTGGCTGTTGGCAATTTACATCTCGTCCATCAGCGTAGCAAGGCTCCCGTTTCTCCATGGCCTGTCCTGCATTTCTGGTTTTGACACTTTATTCAGCATGGCCCTTTTGACCGATGGGAAGCGAGACTTCTTTGTGGCGCTGATTTGCCTTTCCAGGTTGCTTGGTTGGCCAAAAAGGGCGTATGCGTTTTTTCCTGAATATATTCAGGAAAAAACGCATACGCCCTTTTTGGCCAAGGGCATCATTGTCGAGGTTTTGCCGCTTTTCCTGTGCTTTAAAGGCGATTCGAATCTCCCTCCTGAAATCTGTTTCCTGCAATTCTGCCTTGGTTTCAAATCCTCTTCGTTGCCTTCCCTCAGTATATTTGTGGACGAGAGTTACCATTTATAACTCTGCAGGTTTGTGAATTGCAGTGCCCCTGAGCTCCATTTTTCAACTCGCTTTCTTGGGAGCTGGCCGCAAAAGCGCAGGATTGCTTCAGGCCCTATTCTGCTTCCGGGCGGCAGGCTGAGCCTGTGGTTAATTCTTCTTCCTGATGGGAAAATAGAGTGACCTGTGCCTGTCCCAAGACCTAGAGCTAGTCTCTCATTGGTTCCCCCTCTTCCCTTTCATCCTCAGGACAAATTGCAACCTGTACGGAACAGGAGGTTAAAGGTGCTGATTCTCCAAGGAGGGAGATTGCTGGGAAAGCGGCTGGAATGGCGAACCCGAGAACAAGGAGATGAGAAATGAGGTGCGTTTTAGAAACCTCTCCCGATCACACGGTGTACCATTTTTTTGGTTTCTCATGCATGTTTTCGATGTAGGAAGATGCCCTTGAACCTGGAGATTTGGGACCCATGGGATGGGTACCACGCAGTATTACTTTAAAGGGTCTGCATTTGCTCACCCAACCTCAGCAAACCTCTCAGCCCCAAGAGTGTCCACCCTTATGTCTCAATCAGCTGTGGGTCTAGATATGGTCAACCCAGGTGGCATCACAGCCTCTGAACGAATTTTGTAAGAATTTCTCTCTCTTTCACTGTCTTTGTTTCACGGGTTTTTAAAAGTAATTGATTTTTATAATGGGGTTTAGCTGCTTTTCAGTGCTGTGTTTATGATGCTTTACACGCACTTGACTCACTTACAGAGAGATTTCAATACATAGGTTTTAAGATTGTTACTTGTCAGATATATTCTTGGTCGGTGAATAGGGGGTGTTGGGTCCCGTTCACTGAGTAAGGAGTAGGTCTTGTCTATTACATATTGGGTTTATGGAACGCTATCTGAGCTAATTTGTAACCCTGGTTTTATGCATCACCCCACCTCACCATTCCCGTTAAGCAGCCATAGTGTGTTTTCTAAACGTGTGACTCTCTTCTGTTTTGTAATTCAGTTCAAGTGTAGTGGTTTTTACTTTCCCTCTATAAGTGATATCTTATGATAAGTTTTTTTTTTTTTTTCTGTGTGACTTATTTCACCTAGAATCGTCATACCTAAATCCACTCATCATGCTGCTACGAGCCTTATGACGTAGATTTCATGGCTGAGTGATATTCCATTGTACATAAGGACCACAACTTCTGTATCCATTTTTCTCTTTCCTGGGATATTTAAGGTGTAACGAAGTGGAGATTCTTGCCAACAGAGCAGCCCTAAACTTTGGGGTGCCTGTGTCTTGCTGATTTTTAGTTTTCCCAGTTTATACGCCCATGAGTGGAAGTGCCCTATGCTTTCTAAGCTGAGTTTTTTAGATGTCTCAGGACACACCGTACACCTCTCCAGAGTGGCTGTTGGCAATTTACATCCCGCCCATCAGCGTAGCAAGGCTCCCGTTTCTCCATCGCCTGTCCTGCATTTCTGGTTTTGACACTTTATTCAGCATGGCCCTTTTGACCGATGGGAAGCGAGACTTCTTTGTAGCGCTGATTTACATTTCCAGGTTGCTTGGTTGGCCAAAAAGGGCGTATGCGTTTTTTCCTCAATATATTCAGGAAAAAACGCATACAACCTTTTTGGCCAAGGGCATCATTGTCGAGGTTTTGCCGCTTTTCCTTTGCTTTAACGGCGATTCGAATCTCCCTCCTGAAATCTGTTTCCTGCAATTATGCCTTGCTTTCAAATCCTCTTCGTTGCCTTCCCTCAATATATTTGTGGACGAGAGTTATCATTTATAACTCTGCAGGTTTGTGAATTGCAGTGCCCCTGAGCTCCATTTTTCAACTCGATTTCTTGGGAGCTGGCTGCAAAAGCGCAGGATTGCTTCAGGCCCTATTCTGCTTCCGGGCGGCAGGCTGAGCCTGTGGTTAATTCTTCTTCCTGATGGGAAAATAGAGTGACCTGTGCCTGTCCCAAGACCTAGAGCTAGTCTCTCATTGGTTCCCCCTCTTCCCGTTCCTCCTCAGGACAAATTGCAACCTGTACGGAACAGGAGTTTAAAGGTGCTGATTCTCCAAGGAGGGAGATTGCTAGGAAAGCGGCTGGAATGGCGAACCCGAGCAGAAGGAGATGAGAAATGAGGTGCGTTTTAGAAACCTTTCCCGATCACACGGTGTACCATCTTCTGGGTTTCTCATGCATGTTTTCGATGTAGGAAGATGCCCTTGAACCTGGAGATTTGGGACCCATGGGATGGGTACCACGCAGTATTACTTTAAAGGGTCTGCATTTGCTCACCCAACCTCACCAAACCTCTCAGCCCCAAGAGTGTCCACCCCTATGTCTCAATCAGCTGTGGGTCTAGATATGGTCAACCCATGTGGCATCACAGCCTCTGAACGAATTTTGTAAGAATTTCTCTCTCTTTCACTGTCTTTGTTTCACGGGTTTTTAAAAGTAATTGATTTTTATAATGGGGTTTCGCTGCTTTTCAGTGCTGTGTTTATGACGCTTTACACCCACTTGACTCACTTACAGAGAGATTTCAATACATAGGTTTTAAGATTCTTACTAGTCAGATATATTCTTGGGCGGTGAATAGGGGGTGTTGGGTCCCGTTCACTGAGCAAGGAGTAGGTCTTGTCTATTACATATTGGGTTTATGGAACGGTATCTGAGCTAATTTGTAACCCTGGTTTTATGCATCACCCCACCTCACCTTTCCCGTTAAGCAGCCATAGTGTGTTTTCTAAACGTGTGACTCTCTTCTGTTTTGTAATTCAGTTCAAGTGTAGCGGTTTTTACTTTCCCTCTATAAGTGATATCTTATGATAAGTTTTTTTTTTTCTGTGTGACTTATTTCACGTAGAATCGTCGTACCTAAATCCACTCATCATGCTGCTACGAGCCTTATGACGTTGATTTCATGGCTGAGTGATATTCCATTGTACATAAGGACCACAACTTCTGTATCCATTTTTCTCTTTCCTGGGATATTTAAGGTGTAACGAAGTGGATCTTCTTCTCAACAGAGCAGCCCTAAACTTTGGGGTGCCTGTGTCTTGCTGATTTTTAGTTTTCCCAATTTATACGCCCATGAGTGGAAGTGCCCTATGCTCTCTAAGCTGAGTTTTTTAGATGTTTCAAGACACACCGTACACCTCTCCAGAGTGGCTGTTGGCAATTTACATCTCGTCCATCAGCGTAGCAAGGCTCCCGTTTCTCCATGGCCTGTCCTGCATTTCTGGTTTTGACACTTTATTCAGCATGGCCCTTTTGACCGATGGGAAGCGAGACTTCTTTGTGGCGCTGATTTGCCTTTCCAGGTTGCTTGGTTGGCCAAAAAGGGCGTATGCGTTTTTTCCTGAATATATTCAGGAAAAAACGCATATGCCCTTTTTGGCCAAGGGCATCATTGTCGAGGTTTTGCCGCTTTTCCTGTGCTTTAAAGGCGATTCGAATCTCCCTCCTGAAATCTGTTTCCTGCAATTCTGCCTTGGTTTCAAATCCTCTTCGTTGCCTTCCCTCAGTATATTTGTGGACGAGAGTTACCATTTATAACTCTGCAGGTTTGTGAATTGCAGTGCCCCTGAGCTCCATTTTTCAACTCGCTTTCTTGGGAGCTGGCCGCAAAAGCGCAGGATTGCTTCAGGCCCTATTCTGCTTCCGGGCGGCAGGCTGAGCCTGTGGTTAATTCTTCTTCCTGATGGGAAAATAGAGTGACCTGTGCCTGTCCCAAGACCTAGAGCTAGTCTCTCATTGGTTCCCCCTCTTCCCTTTCATCCTCAGGACAAATTGCAACCTGTACGGAACAGGAGGTTAAAGGTGCTGATTCTCCAAGGAGGGAGATTGCTGGGAAAGCGGCTGGAATGGCGAACCCGAGAACAAGGAGATGAGAAATGAGGTGCGTTTTAGAAACCTCTCCCGATCACACGGTGTACCATTTTTTTGGTTTCTCATGCATGTTTTCGATGTAGGAAGATGCCCTTGAACCTGGAGATTTGGGACCCATTGGATGGGTACCACGCAGTATTACTTTAAAGGGTCTGCATTTGCTCACCCAACCTCAGCAAACCTCTCAGCCCCAAGAGTGTCCACCCTTATGTCTCAATCAGCTGTGGGTCTAGATATGGTCAACCCAGGTGGCATCACAGCCTCTGAACGAATTTTGTAAGAATTTCTCTCTCTTTCACTGTCTTTGTTTCACGGGTTTTTAAAAGTAATTGATTTTTATAATGGGGTTTAGCTGCTTTTCAGTGCTGTGTTTATGATGCTTTACACGCACTTGACTCACTTACAGAGAGATTTCAATACATAGGTTTTAAGATTGTTACTTGTCAGATATATTCTTGGTCGGTGAATAGGGGGTGTTGGGTCCCGTTCACTGAGTAAGGAGTAGGTCTTGTCTATTACATATTGGGTTTATGGAACGCTATCTGAGCTAATTTGTAACCCTGGTTTTATGCATCACCCCACCTCACCTTTCCCGTTAAGCAGCCATAGTGTGTTTTCTAAACGTGTGACTCTCTTCTGTTTTGTAATTCAGTTCAAGTGTAGTGGTTTTTACTTTCCCTCTATATGTGATATCTTATGATAAGTTTTTTTTTTTTTCTGTGTGACTTATTTCACCTAGAATCGTCATACCTAAATCCACTCATCATGCTGCTACGAGCCTTATGACGTAGATTTCATGGCTGAGTGATATTCCATTGTACATAAGGACCACAACTTCTGTATCCATTTTTCTCTTTCCTGGGATATTTAAGGTGTAACGAAGTGGAGATTCTTGCCAACAGAGCAGCCCTAAACTTTGGGGTGCCTGTGTCTTGCTGATTTTTAGTTTTCCCAGTTTATACGCCCATGAGTGGAAGTGCCCTATGCTCTCTAAGCTGAGTTTTTTAGATGTCTCAGGACACACCGTACACCTCTCCAGAGTGGCTGTTGGCAATTTACATCCCGCCCATCAGCGTAGCAAGGCTCCCGTTTCTCCATGGCCTGTCCTGCATTTCTGGTTTTGACACTTTATTCAGCATGGCCCTTTTGACCGATGGGAAGCGAGACTTCTTTGTAGCGCTGATTTACCTTTCCAGGTTGCTTGGTTGGCCAAAAAGGGCGTATGCGTTTTTTCCTGAATATATTCAGGAAAAAACGCATACAACCTTTTTGGCCAAGGGCATCATTGTCGAGGTTTTGCCGCTTTTCCTTTGCTTTAACGGCGATTCGAATCTCCATCCTGAAATCTGTTTCCTGCAATTATGCCATGCTTTCAAATCCTCTTCGTTGCCTTCCCTCAATATATTTGTGGACGAGAGTTATCATTTATAACTCTGCAGGTTTGTGAATTGCAGTGCCCCTGAGCTCCATTTTTCAACTCGATTTCTTGGGAGCTGGCCACAAAAGCGCAGGATTGCTTCAGGCCCTATTCTGTTTCCGGGCGGCAGGCTGAGCCTGTGGTTAATTCTTCTTCCTGATGGGAAAATAGAGTGACCTGTGCCTGTCCCAAGACCTAGAGCTAGTCTCTCATTGGTTCCCCCTCTTCCCGTTCCTCCTCAGGACAAATTGCAACCTGTACGGAACAGGAGTTTAAAGGTGCTGATTCTCCAAGGAGGGAGATTGCTAGGAAAGCGGCTGGAATGGCGAACCCGAGCAGAAGGAGATGAGAAATGAGGTGCGTTTTAGAAACCTTTCCCGATCACACGGTGTACCATCTTATGGGTTTCTCATGCATGTTTTCGATGTAGGAAGATGCCCTTGAACCTGGAGATTTGGGACCCATGGGATGGGTACCACGCAGTATTACTTTAAAGGGTCTGCATTTGCTCACCCAACCTCACCAAACCTCTCAGCCCCAAGAGTGTCCACCCCTATGTCTCAATCAGCTGTGGGTCTAGATATGGTCAACCCATGTGGCATCACAGCCTCTGAACGAATTTTGTAAGAATTTCTCTCTCTTTCACTGTCTTTGTTTCACGGGTTTTTAAAAGTAATTGATTTTTATAATGGGGTTTAGCTGCTTTTCAGTGCTGAGTTTATGACGCTTTACACCCACTTGACTCACTTACAGAGAGATTTCAATACATAGGTTTTAAGATTCTTACTAGTCAGATATATTCTTGGGCGGTGAATAGGCGGTGTTGGGTCCCGTTCACTGAGCAAGGAGTAGGTCTTGTCTATTACATATTGGGTTTATGGAACGGTATCTGAGCTAATTTGTAACCCTGGTTTTATGCATCACCCCACCTCACCTTTCCCGTTAAGCAGCCATAGTGTGTTTTCTAAACGTGTGACTCTCTTCTGTTTTGTAATTCAGTTCAAGTGTAGCGGTTTTTACTTTCCCTCTATAAGTGATATCTTATGATAAGTTTTTTTTTTTTTCTGTGTGACTTATTTCACGTAGAATCGTCGTACCTAAATCCACTCATCATGCTGCTACGAGCCTTATGACGTAGATTTCATGGCTGAGTGATATTCCATTGTACATAAGGACAACAACTTCTGTATCCATTTTTCTCTTTCCTGGGATATTTAAGGTGTAACGAAGTGGAGGTTCTTGCCAACAGAGCAGCCCTAAACTTTGGGGTGCCTGTGTCTTGCTGATTTTTAGTTTTCCCAGTTTATACGCCCATGAGTGGAAGTGCCATATGCTCTCTAAGCTGAGATTTTTAGATGTCTCAGGACACATCGTACACCTCTCCAGAGTGGCTGTTGGCAATTTACATCCCGCCCATCAGCGTAGCAAGGCTCCCGTTTCTCCATGGCCTGTCCTGCATTTCTGGTTTTGACACTTTATTCAGCATGACCCTTTTGACCGATGGGAAGCGAGACTTCTTTGTAGCGCTGATTTGCCTTTCCAGGTTGCTTGGTTGGCCAAAAAGGGCGTATGCGTTTTTTCCTGAATATATTCAGGAAAAAACGCATACGCCCTTTTTGTCCAAGGGCATCATTGTCGAGGTTTTGCCGCTTTTCCTGTGCTTTAAAGGCGATTCGAATCTCCCTCCTGAAATCTGTTTCCTGCAATTCTGCCTTGCTTTCAAATCCTCTTCGTTGCCTTCCCTCAATATATTTGTGGACGAGAGTTATCATTTATAACTCTGCAGGTTTGTGAATTGCAGTGCCCCTGAGCTCCATTTTTCAACTCGCTTTCTTGGGAGCTGGCCGCAAAAGCGCAGGATTGCTTCAGGCCCTATTCTGCTT
The DNA here is from genome assembly GCF_028021215.1 of Eschrichtius robustus. Lineage (NCBI taxonomy): Eukaryota > Metazoa > Chordata > Mammalia > Artiodactyla > Eschrichtiidae > Eschrichtius > Eschrichtius robustus. The sequence continues at coordinate 77,427,061 of NC_090832.1, forward strand.
CCGGGTGGCAGGCTGAGCCTGTGGTTAATTCTTCTTCGTGATGGGAAAATAGAGTGACCTGTGCCTGTCCCAAGACCTAGAGCTAGTCTCTCATTGGTTCCCCCTCTTCCCGTTCCTCCTCAGGACAAATTGCAACCTGTACGGAACAGGAGGTTAAAGGTGCTGATTCTCCAAGGAGGGAGATTGCTAGGAAAGCGGCTGGAATGGCAAACCCGAGCAGAAGGAGATGAGAAATGAGGTGCGTTTTAGAAACCTTTCCTGATCACACGGTGTACCATTTTCTGGGTTTCTCATGCATGTTTTCGATGTAGGAAGATGCCCTTGAACCTGGAGATTTGGGACCCATGGGATGGGTACCACACAGTATTACTTTCAAGGGTCTGCGTTTGCTCACCCAACCTCACCAAACCTCTCAGCCCCAAGAGTGTCCACCCTTATGTCTCAATCAGCTGTGGGTCTAGATATGGTCAACCCAGGTGGCATCACAGCCTCTGAACGAATTTTGTAAGAATTTCTCTCTCTTTCACTGTCTTTGTTTCACGGGTTTTTAAAAGTAATTGATTTTTATAATGGGGTTTAGCTGCTTTTCAATGCTGTGTTTATGCCGCTTTACAACCACTTGACTCACTTACAGAGAGATTTCAATACATAGGTTTTAAGATTCTTACTAGTCAGATATATTTTTGGGCGGTGAATAGGGGGTGTTGAGTCCCGTTCACTGAGCAAGGAGTAGGTCTTGTCTATTACATGTTGGGTTTATGGAACGGTATCTGAGCTAATTTGAAACCCTGGTTTTATGCATCACCCCACCTCACCTTTCCCGTTAAGCAGCCATAGTGTGTTTTCTAAACGTGTGACTCTCTTCTGTTTTGTAATTCAGTTCAAGTGTAGCGGTTTTTACTTTCCCTCTATAAGTGATATCTTATGATAAGTTTTTTTTTTTTTCTGTGTGACTTATTTCACGTAGAATCGTCGTACCTAAATCCACTCATCATGCTGCTACGAGCCTTATGACGTAGATTTCATGGCTGAGTGATATTCCATTGTACATAAGGACCACAACTTCTGTATCCATTTTTCTCTTTCCTGGGATATTTAAGGTGTAACGAAGTGGAGGTTCTTGCCAACAGAGCAGCCCTAAACTTTGGGGTGCCTGTGTCTTGCTGATTTTTAGTTTTCCCAATTTATACGCCCATGAGTGGAAGTGCCCTATGCTCTCTAAGCTGAGTTATTTAGATGTCTCAGGACACATCGTACACCTCTCCAGAGTGGCTGTTGGCAATTTACATCCCGCCCATCAGCGTAGCAAGGCTCCCGTTTCTCCATGGCCTGTCCTGCATTTCTGGTTTTGACACTTTATTCAGCATGGCCCTTTTGACCGATGGGAAGCGAGACTTCTTTGTAGCGCTGATTTGCCTTTCCAGGTTGCTTGGTTGGCCAAAAAGGGCGTATGCGTTTTTTCCTGAATATATTCAGGAAAAAACGCATACAACCTTTTTGGCCAAGGGCATCATTGTCGAGGTTTTGCCGCTTTTCCTGTGCTTTAAAGGTGATTCGAATCTCCCTCCTGAAATCTGTTTCCTGCAATTCTGCCTTGCTTTCAAATCCTCTTCGTTGCCTTCCCTCAATATATTTGTGGACGAGAGTTATCATTTATAACTCTGCAGGTTTGTGAATTGCAGTGCCCCTGAGCTCCATTTCTCAACTCGCTTTCTTGGGAGCTGGCCGCAAAAGCGCAGGATTGCTTCAGGCCCTATTCTGCTTCCGGGCGGTAGGCTGAGCCTTTGGTTAATTCTTCTTTCTGATGGGAAAATAGCGTGACCTGTTCTTGTCCCAACACCTAGAGCTAGTCTCTCATTGGTTCCCCGTCTTCCCGTTCATCCTCAGGACCAATTGCAACCTGTACGGAACAGGAGGTTAAAGGTGCTGATTCTCCAAGGAGGGAGATTGCTAGGAAAGCGGCTGGAATGGCGAACCCGAGCAGAAGGAGATGAGAAATGAGGTGCGTTTTAGAAACCTTTCCCGATCACACGGTGTACCATCTTCTGGGTTTCTCATGCATGTTTTCGATGTAGGAAGATGCCCTTGAACCTGGAGATTTGGGACCCATGGGATGGGTACCACGCAGTATTACTTTAAAGGGTCTGCATTTGCTCACCCAACCTCACCAAACCTCTCAGCCCCAAGAGTGTCCACCCCTATGTCTCAATCAGCTGTGGGTCTAGATATGGTCAATCCTGGTGGCATCACAGCCTCTGAACGAATTTTGTAAGAATTTCTCTCTCTTTCACTGTCTTTGTTTCACGGGTGTTTAAAAGTAATTGATTTTTATAATGGGGTTTAGCTGCTTTTCAGTGCTGTGTTTATGCCGCTTTACACCCACTTGACTCACTTACAGAGAGATTTCAATACATAGGTTTTAAGATTCTTACTAGTCAGATATATTCTTGGGCGGTGAATAGGGGGTGTTGGGTCCCGTTCAATGAGCAAGGAGTAGGTCTTGTCTATTACATATTGGGTTTATGGAACGGTATCTGAGCTAATCTGTAACCCTTGTTTTATGCATCACCCCACCTCACCTTTCCCGTTAAGGAGCCATAGTGTGTTTCCTAAACGTGTGACTCTCTTCTGTTTTGTAATTCAGTTCAAGTGTAGCGGTTTTTACATTCCCTCTATAAGTGATATCTTATGATAAGTTTTTTTTTTTTCTGTGTGAATTATTTCACGTAGAATCGTCGTACCTAAATCCACTCATCATGCTGCTACGAGCCTTATGACGTAGATTTCATGGCTGAGTGATATTCCATTGTACATAAGGACCACAACTTCTGTATCCATTTTTCTCTTTCCTGGGATATTTAAGGTGTAACGAAGTGGATCTTCTTCTCAACAGAGCAGCCCTAAACTTTGGGGTGCCTGTGTCTTGCTGATTTTTAGTTTTCCCAATTTATACGCCCATGAGTGGAAGTGCCCTATGCTCTCTAAGCTGAGTTTTTTAGATGTTTCAAGACACACCGTACACCTCTCCAGAGTGGCTGTTGGCAATTTACATCTCGTCCATCAGCGTAGCAAGGCTCCCGTTTCTCCATGGCCTGTCCTGCATTTCTGGTTTTGACACTTTATTCAGCATGGCCCTTTTGACCGATGGGAAGCGAGACTTCTTTGTGGCGCTGATTTGCCTTTCCAGGTTGCTTGGTTGGCCAAAAAGGGCGTATGCGTTTTTTCCTGAATATATTCAGGAAAAAACGCATACGCCCTTTTTGGCCAAGGGCATCATTGTCGAGGTTTTGCCGCTTTTCCTGTGCTTTAAAGGCGATTCGAATCTCCCTCCTGAAATCTGTTTCCTGCAATTCTGCCTTGGTTTCAAATCCTCTTCGTTGCCTTCCCTCAGTATATTTGTGGACGAGAGTTACCATTTATAACTCTGCAGGTTTGTGAATTGCAGTGCCCCTGAGCTCCATTTTTCAACTCGCTTTCTTGGGAGCTGGCCGCAAAAGCGCAGGATTGCTTCAGGCCCTATTCTGCTTCCGGGCGGCAGGCTGAGCCTGTGGTTAATTCTTCTTCCTGATGGGAAAATAGAGTGACCTGTGCCTGTCCCAAGACCTAGAGCTAGTCTCTCATTGGTTCCCCCTCTTCCCTTTCATCCTCAGGACAAATTGCAACCTGTACGGAACAGGAGGTTAAAGGTGCTGATTCTCCAAGGAGGGAGATTGCTGGGAAAGCGGCTGGAATGGCGAACCCGAGAACAAGGAGATGAGAAATGAGGTGCGTTTTAGAAACCTCTCCCGATCACACGGTGTACCATTTTTTTGGTTTCTCATGCATGTTTTCGATGTAGGAAGATGCCCTTGAACCTGGAGATTTGGGACCCATGGGATGGGTACCACGCAGTATTACTTTAAAGGGTCTGCATTTGCTCACCCAACCTCAGCAAACCTCTCAGCCCCAAGAGTGTCCACCCTTATGTCTCAATCAGCTGTGGGTCTAGATATGGTCAACCCAGGTGGCATCACAGCCTCTGAACGAATTTTGTAAGAATTTCTCTCTCTTTCACTGTCTTTGTTTCACGGGTTTTTAAAAGTAATTGATTTTTATAATGGGGTTTAGCTGCTTTTCAGTGCTGTGTTTATGATGCTTTACACGCACTTGACTCACTTACAGAGAGATTTCAATACATAGGTTTTAAGATTGTTACTTGTCAGATATATTCTTGGTCGGTGAATAGGGGGTGTTGGGTCCCGTTCACTGAGTAAGGAGTAGGTCTTGTCTATTACATATTGGGTTTATGGAACGCTATCTGAGCTAATTTGTAACCCTGGTTTTATGCATCACCCCACCTCACCATTCCCGTTAAGCAGCCATAGTGTGTTTTCTAAACGTGTGACTCTCTTCTGTTTTGTAATTCAGTTCAAGTGTAGTGGTTTTTACTTTCCCTCTATAAGTGATATCTTATGATAAGTTTTTTTTTTTTTTTTCTGTGTGACTTATTTCACCTAGAATCGTCATACCTAAATCCACTCATCATGCTGCTACGAGCCTTATGACGTAGATTTCATGGCTGAGTGATATTCCATTGTACATAAGGACCACAACTTCTGTATCCATTTTTCTCTTTCCTGGGATATTTAAGGTGTAACGAAGTGGAGATTCTTGCCAACAGAGCAGCCCTAAACTTTGGGGTGCCTGTGTCTTGCTGATTTTTAGTTTTCCCAGTTTATACGCCCATGAGTGGAAGTGCCCTATGCTTTCTAAGCTGAGTTTTTTAGATGTCTCAGGACACACCGTACACCTCTCCAGAGTGGCTGTTGGCAATTTACATCCCGCCCATCAGCGTAGCAAGGCTCCCGTTTCTCCATGGCCTGTCCTGCATTTCTGGTTTTGACACTTTATTCAGCATGGCCCTTTTGACCGATGGGAAGCGAGACTTCTTTGTAGCGCTGATTTACATTTCCAGGTTGCTTGGTTGGCCAAAAAGGGCGTATGCGTTTTTTCCTCAATATATTCAGGAAAAAACGCATACAACCTTTTTGGCCAAGGGCATCATTGTCGAGGTTTTGCCGCTTTTCCTTTGCTTTAACGGCGATTCGAATCTCCCTCCTGAAATCTGTTTCCTGCAATTATGCCTTGCTTTCAAATCCTCTTCGTTGCCTTCCCTCAATATATTTGTGGACGAGAGTTATCATTTATAACTCTGCAGGTTTGTGAATTGCAGTGCCCCTGAGCTCCATTTTTCAACTCGATTTCTTGGGAGCTGGCTGCAAAAGCGCAGGATTGCTTCAGGCCCTATTCTGCTTCCGGGCGGCAGGCTGAGCCTGTGGTTAATTCTTCTTCCTGATGGGAAAATAGAGTGACCTGTGCCTGTCCCAAGACCTAGAGCTAGTCTCTCATTGGTTCCCCCTCTTCCCGTTCCTCCTCAGGACAAATTGCAACCTGTACGGAACAGGAGTTTAAAGGTGCTGATTCTCCAAGGAGGGAGATTGCTAGGAAAGCGGCTGGAATGGCGAACCCGAGCAGAAGGAGATGAGAAATGAGGTGCGTTTTAGAAACCTTTCCCGATCACACGGTGTACCATCTTCTGGGTTTCTCATGCATGTTTTCGATGTAGGAAGATGCCCTTGAACCTGGAGATTTGGGACCCATGGGATGGGTACCACGCAGTATTACTTTAAAGGGTCTGCATTTGCTCACCCAACCTCACCAAACCTCTCAGCCCCAAGAGTGTCCACCCCTATGTCTCAATCAGCTGTGGGTCTAGATATGGTCAACCCATGTGGCATCACAGCCTCTGAACGAATTTTGTAAGAATTTCTCTCTCTTTCACTGTCTTTGTTTCACGGGTTTTTAAAAGTAATTGATTTTTATAATGGGGTTTCGCTGCTTTTCAGTGCTGTGTTTATGACGCTTTACACCCACTTGACTCACTTACAGAGAGATTTCAATACATAGGTTTTAAGATTCTTACTAGTCAGATATATTCTTGGGCGGTGAATAGGGGGTGTTGGGTCCCGTTCACTGAGCAAGGAGTAGGTCTTGTCTATTACATATTGGGTTTATGGAACGGTATCTGAGCTAATTTGTAACCCTGGTTTTATGCATCACCCCACCTCACCTTTCCCGTTAAGCAGCCATAGTGTGTTTTCTAAACGTGTGACTCTCTTCTGTTTTGTAATTCAGTTCAAGTGTAGCGGTTTTTACTTTCCCTCTATAAGTGATATCTTATGATAAGTTTTTTTTTTTCTGTGTGACTTATTTCACGTAGAATCGTCGTACCTAAATCCACTCATCATGCTGCTACGAGCCTTATGACGTTGATTTCATGGCTGAGTGATATTCCATTGTACATAAGGACCACAACTTCTGTATCCATTTTTCTCTTTCCTGGGATATTTAAGGTGTAACGAAGTGGATCTTCTTCTCAACAGAGCAGCCCTAAACTTTGGGGTGCCTGTGTCTTGCTGATTTTTAGTTTTCCCAATTTATACGCCCATGAGTGGAAGTGCCCTATGCTCTCTAAGCTGAGTTTTTTAGATGTTTCAAGACACACCGTACACCTCTCCAGAGTGGCTGTTGGCAATTTACATCTCGTCCATCAGCGTAGCAAGGCTCCCGTTTCTCCATGGCCTGTCCTGCATTTCTGGTTTTGACACTTTATTCAGCATGGCCCTTTTGACCGATGGGAAGCGAGACTTCTTTGTGGCGCTGATTTGCCTTTCCAGGTTGCTTGGTTGGCCAAAAAGGGCGTATGCGTTTTTTCCTGAATATATTCAGGAAAAAACGCATACGCCCTTTTTGGCCAAGGGCATCATTGTCGAGGTTTTGCCGCTTTTCCTGTGCTTTAAAGGCGATTCGAATCTCCCTCCTGAAATCTGTTTCCTGCAATTCTGCCTTGGTTTCAAATCCTCTTCGTTGCCTTCCCTCAGTATATTTGTGGACGAGAGTTACCATTTATAACTCTGCAGGTTTGTGAATTGCAGTGCCCCTGAGCTCCATTTTTCAACTCGCTTTCTTGGGAGCTGGCCGCAAAAGCGCAGGATTGCTTCAGGCCCTATTCTGCTTCCGGGCGGCAGGCTGAGCCTGTGGTTAATTCTTCTTCCTGATGGGAAAATAGAGTGACCTGTGCCTGTCCCAAGACCTAGAGCTAGTCTCTCATTGGTTCCCCCTCTTCCCTTTCATCCTCAGGACAAATTGCAACCTGTACGGAACAGGAGGTTAAAGGTGCTGATTCTCCAAGGAGGGAGATTGCTGGGAAAGCGGCTGGAATGGCGAACCCGAGAACAAGGAGATGAGAAATGAGGTGCGTTTTAGAAACCTCTCCCGATCACACGGTGTACCATTTTTTTGGTTTCTCATGCATGTTTTCGATGTAGGAAGATGCCCTTGAACCTGGAGATTTGGGACCCATTGGATGGGTACCACGCAGTATTACTTTAAAGGGTCTGCATTTGCTCACCCAACCTCAGCAAACCTCTCAGCCCCAAGAGTGTCCACCCTTATGTCTCAATCAGCTGTGGGTCTAGATATGGTCAACCCAGGTGGCATCACAGCCTCTGAACGAATTTTGTAAGAATTTCTCTCTCTTTCACTGTCTTTGTTTCACGGGTTTTTAAAAGTAATTGATTTTTATAATGGGGTTTAGCTGCTTTTCAGTGCTGTGTTTATGATGCTTTACACGCACTTGACTCACTTACAGAGAGATTTCAATACATAGGTTTTAAGATTGTTACTTGTCAGATATATTCTTGGTCGGTGAATAGGGGGTGTTGGGTCCCGTTCACTGAGTAAGGAGTAGGTCTTGTCTATTACATATTGGGTTTATGGAACGCTATCTGAGCTAATTTGTAACCCTGGTTTTATGCATCACCCCACCTCACCTTTCCCGTTAAGCAGCCATAGTGTGTTTTCTAAACGTGTGACTCTCTTCTGTTTTGTAATTCAGTTCAAGTGTAGTGGTTTTTACTTTCCCTCTATATGTGATATCTTATGATAAGTTTTTTTTTTTTTCTGTGTGACTTATTTCACCTAGAATCGTCATACCTAAATCCACTCATCATGCTGCTACGAGCCTTATGACGTAGATTTCATGGCTGAGTGATATTCCATTGTACATAAGGACCACAACTTCTGTATCCATTTTTCTCTTTCCTGGGATATTTAAGGTGTAACGAAGTGGAGATTCTTGCCAACAGAGCAGCCCTAAACTTTGGGGTGCCTGTGTCTTGCTGATTTTTAGTTTTCCCAGTTTATACGCCCATGAGTGGAAGTGCCCTATGCTCTCTAAGCTGAGATTTTTAGATGTCTCAGGACACACCGTACACCTCTCCAGAGTGGCTGTTGGCAATTTACATCCCGCCCATCAGCGTAGCAAGGCTCCCGTTTCTCCATGGCCTGTCCTGCATTTCTGGTTTTGACACTTTATTCAGCATGGCCCTTTTGACCGATGGGAAGCGAGACTTCTTTGTAGCGCTGATTTACCTTTCCAGGTTGCTTGGTTGGCCAAAAAGGGCGTATGCGTTTTTTCCTGAATATATTCAGGAAAAAACGCATACAACCTTTTTGGCCAAGGGCATCATTGTCGAGGTTTTGCCGCTTTTCCTTTGCTTTAACGGCGATTCGAATCTCCATCCTGAAATCTGTTTCCTGCAATTATGCCATGCTTTCAAATCCTCTTCGTTGCCTTCCCTCAATATATTTGTGGACGAGAGTTATCATTTATAACTCTGCAGGTTTGTGAATTGCAGTGCCCCTGAGCTCCATTTTTCAACTCGATTTCTTGGGAGCTGGCCACAAAAGCGCAGGATTGCTTCAGGCCCTATTCTGTTTCCGGGCGGCAGGCTGAGCCTGTGGTTAATTCTTCTTCCTGATGGGAAAATAGAGTGACCTGTGCCTGTCCCAAGACCTAGAGCTAGTCTCTCATTGGTTCCCCCTCTTCCCGTTCCTCCTCAGGACAAATTGCAACCTGTACGGAACAGGAGTTTAAAGGTGCTGATTCTCCAAGGAGGGAGATTGCTAGGAAAGCGGCTGGAATGGCGAACCCGAGCAGAAGGAGATGAGAAATGAGGTGCGTTTTAGAAACCTTTCCCGATCACACGGTGTACCATCTTATGGGTTTCTCATGCATGTTTTCGATGTAGGAAGATGCCCTTGAACCTGGAGATTTGGGACCCATGGGATGGGTACCACGCAGTATTACTTTAAAGGGTCTGCATTTGCTCACCCAACCTCACCAAACCTCTCAGCCCCAAGAGTGTCCACCCCTATGTCTCAATCAGCTGTGGGTCTAGATATGGTCAACCCATGTGGCATCACAGCCTCTGAACGAATTTTGTAAGAATTTCTCTCTCTTTCACTGTCTTTGTTTCACGGGTTTTTAAAAGTAATTGATTTTTATAATGGGGTTTCGCTGCTTTTCAGTGCTGTGTTTATGACGCTTTACACCCACTTGACTCACTTACAGAGAGATTTCAATACATAGGTTTTAAGATTCTTACTAGTCAGATATATTCTTGGGCGGTGAATAGGCGGTGTTGGGTCCCGTTCACTGAGCAAGGAGTAGGTCTTGTCTATTACATATTGGGTTTATGGAACGGTATCTGAGCTAATTTGTAACCCTGGTTTTATGCATCACCCCACCTCACCTTTCCCGTTAAGCAGCCATAGTGTGTTTTCTAAACGTGTGACTCTCTTCTGTTTTGTAATTCAGTTCAAGTGTAGCGGTTTTTACTTTCCCTCTATAAGTGATATCTTATGATAAGTTTTTTTTTTTTTCTGTGTGACTTATTTCACGTAGAATCGTCGTACCTAAATCCACTCATCATGCTGCTACGAGCCTTATGACGTAGATTTCATGGCTGAGTGATATTCCATTGTACATAAGGACAACAACTTCTGTATCCATTTTTCTCTTTCCTGGGATATTTAAGGTGTAACGAAGTGGAGGTTCTTGCCAACAGAGCAGCCCTAAACTTTGGGGTGCCTGTGTCTTGCTGATTTTTAGTTTTCCCAATTTATACGCCCATGAGTGGAAGTGCCCTATGCTCTCTAAGCTGAGTTTTTTAGATGTCTCAGGACACATCGTTCACCTCTCCAGAGTGGCTGTTGGCAATTTACATCCCGCCCATCAGCGTAGCAAGGCTCCCGTTTCTCCATGGCCTGTCCTGCATTTCTGGTTTTGACACTTTATTCAGCATGACCCTTTTGACCGATGGGAAGCGAGACTTCTTTGTAGCGCTGATTTGCCTTTCCAGGTTGCTTGGTTGGCCAAAAAGGGCGTATGCGTTTTTTCCTGAATATATTCAGGAAAAAACGCATACGCCCTTTTTGGCCAAGGGCATCATTGTCGAGGTTTTGCCGCTTTTCCTGTGCTTTAAAGGCGATTCGAATTTCCCTCCTGAAATCTGTTTCCTGCAATTCTGCCTTGGTTTCAAATCCTCTTCGTTGCCTTCCCTCAATATATTTGTGGACGAGAGTTACCATTTATAACTCTGCAGGTTTGTGAATCGCAGTGCCCCTGAGCTCCATTTTTCAACTCGCTTTCTTGGGAGCTGGCCGCAAAAGCGCAGGATTGCTTCAGGCCCTATTCTGCTTCCGGGCGGCAGGCTGAGCCTGTGGTTAATTCTTCTTCCTGATGGGAAAATAGAGTGACCTGTGCCTGTCCCAAGACCTAGAGCTAGTCTCTCATTGGTTCCCCCTCTTCCCGTTCATCCTCAGGACAAATTGCAACCTGTACGAAACAGGAGGTTAAAGGTGCTGATTCTCCAAGGAGGGAGATTGCTAGGAAAGTGGCTGGAATGGCGAACCCGAGCAGAAGGAGATGAGAAATGAGGTGCGTTTTAGAAACCTTTCCCGATCACACGGTGTACCATTTTTTGGGTTTCTCATGCATGTTTTCGATGTAGGAAGATGCCCTTGAACCTGGAGATTTGGGACCCATGGGATGGGTACCACGCAGTATTACTTTAAAGGGTCTGCATTTGCTCACCCAACCTCAGCAAACCTCTCAGCCCCAAGAGTGTCCACCCTTATGTCTCAATCAGCTGTGGGTCTAGATATGGTCAACCCAGGTGTCATCACAGCCTCTGAACGAATTTTGTAAGAATTTCTCTCTCTTTCACTGTCTTTGTTTCACGGGTTTTTAAAAGTAATTGATTTTTATAATGGGGTTTAGCTGCTTTTCAGTGCTGTGTTTATGATGCTTTACACGCACTTGACTCACTTACAGAGAGATTTCAATACATAGGTTTTAAGATTGTTACTTGTCAGATATATTCTTGGTCGGTGAATAGGGGGTGTTGGGTCCCGTTCACTGAGTAAGGAGTAGGTCTTGTCTATTACATATTGGGTTTATGGAACGCTATCTGAGCTAATTTGTAACCCTGGTTTTATGCATCACCCCACCTCACCTTTCCCGTTAAGCAGCCATAGTGTGTTTTCTAAACGTGTGACTCTCTTCTGTTTTGTAATTCAGTTCAAGTGTAGTGGTTTTTACTTTCCCTCTATAAGTGATATCTTATGATAAGTTTTTTTTTTTCTGTGTGACTTATTTCACCTAGAATCGTCATACCAAAATCCACTCATCATGCTGCTACGAGCCTTATGACGTAGATTTCATGGCTGAGTGATATTCCATTGTACATAAGGACCACAACTTCTGTATCCATTTTTCTCTTTCCTGGGATATTTAAGGTGTAACGAAGTGGAGATTCTTGCCAACAGAGCAGCCCTAAACTTTGGGGTGCCTGTGTCTTGCTGATTTTTAGTTTTCCCAGTTTATACGCCCATGAGTGGAAGTGCCCTATGCTCTCTAAGCTGAGTTTTTTAGATGTCTCAGGACACACCGTACACCTCTCCAGAGTGTCTGTTGGCAATTTACATCCCGCCCATCAGCGTAGCAAGGCTCCCGTTTCTCCATGGCCTGTCCTGCATTTCTGGTTTTGACACTTTATTCAGCATGGCCCTTTTGACCGATGGGAAGCGAGACTTCTTTGTAGCGCTGATTTACCTTTCCAGGTTGCTTGGTTGGCCAAAAAGGGCGTATGCGTTTTTTCCTGAATATATTCAGGAAAAAACGCATACAACCTTTTTGGCCAAGGGAATCATTGTCGAGGTTTTGCCGCTTTTCCTTTGCTTTAACGGCGATTCGAATCTCCCTCCTGAAATCTGTTTCCTGCAATTATGCCATGCTTTCAAATCCTCTTCGTTGCCTTCCCTCAATATATTTGTGGACGAGAGTTATCATTTATAACTCTGCAGGTTTGTGAATTGCAGTGCCCCTGAGCTCCATTTTTCAACTCGATTTCTTGGGAGCTGGCCGCAAAAGCGCAGGATTGCTTCAGGCCCTATTCTGTTTCCGGGCGGCAGGCTGAGCCTGTGGTTAATTCTTCTTCCTGATGGGAAAATAGAGTGACCTGTGCCTGTCCCAAGACCTAGAGCTAGTCTCTCATTGGTTCCCCCTCTTCCCGTTCCTCCTCAGGACAAATTGCAACCTGTACGGAACAGGAGTTTAAAGGTGCTGATTCTCCAAGGAGGGAGATTGCTAGGAAAGCGGCTGGAATGGCGAACCCGAGCAGAAGGAGATGAGAAATGAGGTGCGTTTTAGAAACCTTTCCCGATCACACGGTGTACCATCTTATGGGTTTCTCATGCATGTTTTCGATGTAGGAAGATGCCCTTGAACCTGGAGATTTGGGACCCATGGGATGGGTACCACGCAGTATTACTTTAAAGGGTCTGCATTTGCTCACCCAACCTCACCAAACCTCTCAGCCCCAAGAGTGTCCACCCCTATGTCTCAATCAGCTGTGGGTCTAGATATGGTCAACCCATGTGGCATCACAGCCTCTGAACGAATTTTGTAAGAATTTCTCTCTCTTTCACTGTCTTTGTTTCACGGGTTTTGAAAAGTAATTGATTTTTATAATGGGGTTTAGCTGCTTTTCAGTGCTGAGTTTATGACGCTTTACACCCACTTGACTCACTTACAGAGAGATTTCAATACATAGGTTTTAAGATTCTTACTAGTCAGATATATTCTTGGGCGGTGAATAGGCGGTGTTGGGTCCCGTTCACTGAGCAAGGAGTAGGTCTTGTCTATTACATATTGGGTTTATGGAACGGTATCTGAGCTAATTTGTAACCCTGGTTTTATGCATCACCCCACCTCACCTTTCCCGTTAAGCAGCCATAGTGTGTTTTCTAAACGTGTGACTCTCTTCTGTTTTGTAATTCAGTTCAAGTGTAGCGGTTTTTACTTTCCCTCTATAAGTGATATCTTATGATAAGTTTTTTTTTTTTTTTCTGTGTGACTTATTTCACGTAGAATCGTCGTACCTAAATCCACTCATCATGCTGCTACGAGCCTTATGACGTAGATTTCATGGCTGAGTGATATTCCATTGTACATAAGGACAACAACTTCTGTATCCATTTTTCTCTTTCCTGGGATATTTAAGGTGTAACGAAGTGGAGGTTCTTGCCAACAGAGCAGACCTAAACTTTGGGGTGCCTGTGTCTTGCTGATTTTTAGTTTTCCCAATTTATACGCCCATGAGTGGAAGTGCCCTATGCTCTCTAAGCTGAGTTTTTTAGATGTCTCAGGACACATCGTACACCTCTCCAGAGTGGCTGTTGGCAATTTACATCCCGCCCATCAGCGTAGCAAGGCTCCCGTTTCTCCATGGCCTGTCCTGCATTTCTGGTTTTGACACTTTATTCAGCATGACCCTTTTGACCGATGGGAAGCGAGACTTCTTTGTAGCGCTGATTTGCCTTTCCAGGTTGCTTGGTTGGCCAAAAAGGGCGTATGCGTTTTTTCCTGAATATATTCAGGAAAAAACGCATACGCCCTTTTTGGCCAAGGGCATCATTGTCGAGGTTTTGCCGCTTTTCCTGTGCTTTAAAGGCGATTCGAATTTCCCTCCTGAAATCTGTTTCCTGCAATTCTGCCTTGGTTTCAAATCCTCTTCGTTGCCTTCCCTCAATATATTTGTGGACGAGAGTTACCATTTATAACTCTGCAGGTTTGTGAATCGCAGTGCCCCTGAGCTCCATTTTTCAACTCGCTTTCTTGGGAGCTGGCCGCAAAAGCGCAGGATTGCTTCAGGCCCTATTCTGCTTCCGGGCGGCAGGCTGAGCCTGTGGTTAATTCTTCTTCCTGATGGGAAAATAGAGTGACCTGTGCCTGTCCCAAGACCTAGAGCTAGTCTCTCATTGGTTCCCCCTCTTCCCGTTCATCCTCAGGACAAATTGCAACCTGTACGAAACAGGAGGTTAAAGGTGCTGATTCTCCAAGGAGGGAGATTGCTAGGAAAGTGGCTGGAATGGCGAACCCGAGCAGAAGGAGATGAGAAATGAGGTGCGTTTTAGAAACCTTTCCCGATCACACGGTGTACCATTTTTTGGGTTTCTCATGCATGTTTTCGATGTAGGAAGATGCCCTTGAACCTGGAGATTTGGGACCCATGGGATGGGTACCACGCAGTATTACTTTAAAGGGTCTGCATTTGCTCACCCAACCTCAGCAAACCTCTCAGCCCCAAGAGTGTCCACCCTTATGTCTCAATCAGCTGTGGGTCTAGATATGGTCAACCCAGGTGTCATCACAGCCTCTGAACGAATTTTGTAAGAATTTCTCTCTCTTTCACTGTCTTTGTTTCACGGGTTTTTAAAAGTAATTGATTTTTATAATGGGGTTTAGCTGCTTTTCAGTGCTGTGTTTATGATGCTTTACACGCACTTGACTCACTTACAGAGAGATTTCAATACATAGGTTTTAAGATTGTTACTTGTCAGATATATTCTTGGTCGGTGAATAGGGGGTGTTGGGTCCCGTTCACTGAGTAAGGAGTAGGTCTTGTCTATTACATATTGGGTTTATGGAACGCTATCTGAGCTAATTTGTAACCCTGGTTTTATGCATCACCCCACCTCACCTTTCCCGTTAAGCAGCCATAGTGTGTTTTCTAAACGTGTGACTCTCTTCTGTTTTGTAATTAAGTTCAAGTGTAGTGGTTTTTACTTTCCCTCTATAAGTGATATCTTATGATAAGTTTTTTTTTTTTTTTTCTGTGTGACTTATTTCACCTAGAATCGTCATACCTAAATCCACTCATCATGCTGCTACGAGCCTTATGACGTAGATTTCATGGCTGAGTGATATTCCATTGTACATAAGGACCACAACTTCTGTATCCATTTTTCTCTTTCCTGGGATATTTAAGGTGTAACGAAGTGGAGATTCTTGCCAACAGAGCAGCCCTAAACTTTGGGGTGCCTGTGTCTTGCTGATTTTTAGTTTTCCCAGTTTATACGCCCATGAGTGGAAGTGCCCTATGCTCTCTAAGCTGAGTTTTTTAGATGTCTCAGGACACACCGTACACCTCTCCAGAGTGGCTGTTGGCAATTTACATCCCGCCCATCAGCGTAGCAAGGCTCCCGTTTCTCCATGGCCTGTCCTGCATTTCTGGTTTTGACACTTTATTCAGCATGGCCCTTTTGACCGATGGGAAGCGAGACTTCTTTGTAGCGCTGATTTACCTTTCCAGGTTGCTTGGTTGGCCAAAAAGGGCGTATGCGTTTTTTCCTGAATATATTCAGGAAAAAACGCATACAACCTTTTTGGCCAAGGGAATCATTGTCGAGGTTTTGCCGCTTTTCCTTTGCTTTAACGGCGATTCGAATCTCCCTCCTGAAATCTGTTTCCTGCAATTATGCCATGCTTTCAAATCCTCTTCGTTGCCTTCCCTCAATATATTTGTGGACGAGAGTTATCATTTATAACTCTGCAGGTTTGTGAATTGCAGTGCCCCTGAGCTCCAATTTTTCAACTCGATTTCTTGGGAGCTGGCCGCAAAAGCGCAGGATTGCTTCAGGCCCTATTCTGCTTCCGGGCGGCAGGCTGAGCCTGTGGTTAATTCTTCTTCCTGATGGGAAAATAGAGTGACCTGTGCCTGTCCCAAGACCTAGAGCTAGTCTCTCATTGGTTCCCCCTCTTCCCGTTCCTCCTCAGGACAAATTGCAACCTGTACGGAACAGGAGTTTAAAGGTGCTGATTCTCCAAGGAGGGAGATTGCTAGGAAAGCGGCTGGAATGGCGAACCCGAGCAGAAGGAGATGAGAAATGAGGTGCGTTTTAGAAACCTTTCCCGATCACACGGTGTACCATCTTATGGGTTTCTCATGCATGTTTTCGATGTAGGAAGATGCCCTTGAACCTGGAGATTTGGGACCCATGGGATGGGTACCACGCAGTATTACTTTAAAGGGTCTGCATTTGCTCACCCAACCTCACCAAACCTCTCAGCCCCAAGAGTGTCCACCCCTATGTCTCAATCAGCTGTGGGTCTAGATATGGTCAACCCATGTGGCATCACAGCCTCTGAACGAATTTTGTAAGAATTTCTCTCTCTTTCACTGTCTTTGTTTCACGGGTTTTTAAAAGTAATTGATTTTTATAATGGGGTTTAGCTGCTTTTCAGTGCTGAGTTTATGACGCTTTACACCCACTTGACTCACTTACAGAGAGATTTCAATACATAGGTTTTAAGATTCTTACTAGTCAGATATATTCTTGGGCGGTGAATAGGCGGTGTTGGGTCCCGTTCACTGAGCAAGGAGTAGGTCTTGTCTATTACATATTGGGTTTATGGAACGGTATCTGAGCTAATTTGTAACCCTGGTTTTATGCATCACCCCACCTCACCTTTCCCGTTAAGCAGCCATAGTGTGTTTTCTAAACGTGTGACTCTCTTCTGTTTTGTAATTCAGTTCAAGTGTAGCGGTTTTTACTTTCCCTCTATAAGTGATATCTTATGATAAGTTTTTTTTTTTTTCTGTGTGACTTATTTCACGTAGAATCGTCGTACCTAAATCCACTCATCATGCTGCTACGAGCCTTATGACGTAGATTTCATGGCTGAGTGATATTCCATTGTACATAAGGACCACAACTTCTTTATCCATTTTTCTCTTTCCTGGGATATTTAAGGTGTAACGAAGTGGAGGTTCTTGCCAACAGAGCAGCCCTAAACTTTGGGGTGCCTGTGTCTTGCTGATTTTTAGTTTTCCCAATTTATACGCCCATGAGTGGAAGTGCCCTATGCTCTCTAAGCTGAGTTTTTTAGATGTCTCAGGACACATCGTACACCTCTCCAGAGTGGCTGTTGGCAATTTACATCCCGCCCATCAGCGTAGCAAGGCTCCCGTTTCTCCATGGCCTGTCCTGCATTTCTGGTTTTGACACTTTATTCAGCATGACCCTTTTGACCGATGGGAAGCGAGACTTCTTTGTAGCGCTGATTTGCCTTTCCAGGTTGCTTGGTTGGCCAAAAAGGGCGTATGCGTTTTTTCCTGAATATATTCAGGAAAAAACGCATACGCCCTTTTTGGCCAAGGGCATCATTGTCGAGGTTTTGCCGCTTTTCCTGTGCTTTAAAGGCGATTCGAATTTCCCTCCTGAAATCTGTTTCCTGCAATTCTGCCTTGGTTTCAAATCCTCTTCGTTGCCTTCCCTCAATATATTTGTGGACGAGAGTTACCATTTATAACTCTGCAGGTTTGTGAATCGCAGTGCCCCTGAGCTCCATTTTTCAACTCGCTTTCTTGGGAGCTGGCCGCAAAAGCGCAGGATTGCTTCAGGCCCTATTCTGCTTCCGGGCGGCAGGCTGAGCCTGTGGTTAATTCTTCTTCCTGATGGGAAAATAGAGTGACCTGTGCCTGTCCCAAGACCTAGAGCTAGTCTCTCATTGGTTCCCCCTCTTCCCGTTCATCCTCAGGACAAATTGCAACCTGTACGAAACAGGAGGTTAAAGGTGCTGATTCTCCAAGGAGGGAGATTGCTAGGAAAGTGGCTGGAATGGCGAACCCGAGCAGAAGGAGATGAGAAATGAGGTGCGTTTTAGAAACCTTTCCCGATCACACGGTGTACCATTTTTTGGGTTTCTCATGCATGTTTTCGATGTAGGAAGATGCCCTTGAACCTGGAGATTTGGGACCCATGGGATGGGTACCACGCAGTATTACTTTAAAGGGTCTGCATTTGCTCACCCAACCTCAGCAAACCTCTCAGCCCCAAGAGTGTCCACCCTTATGTCTCAATCAGCTGTGAGTCTAGATATGGTCAACCCAGGTGTCATCACAGCCTCTGAACGAATTTTGTAAGAATTTCTCTCTCTTTCACTGTCTTTGTTTCACGGGTTTTTAAAAGTAATTGATTTTTATAATGGGGTTTAGCTGCTTTTCAGTGCGGTGTTTATGATGCTTTACACGCACTTGACTCACTTACAGAGAGATTTCAATACATAGGTTTTAAGATTGTTACTTGTCAGATATATTCTTGGTCGGTGAATAGGGGGTGTTGGGTCCCGTTCACTGAGTAAGGAGTAGGTCTTGTCTATTACATATTGGGTTTATGGAACGCTATCTGAGCTAATTTGTAACCCTGGTTTTATGCATCACCCCACCTCACCTTTCCCGTTAAGCAGCCATAGTGTGTTTTCTAAACGTGTGACTCTCTTCTGTTTTGTAATTCAGTTCAAGTGTAGTGGTTTTTACTTTCCCTCTATAAGTGATATCTTATGATAAGTTTTTTTTTTTTTTCTGTGTGACTTATTTCACCTAGAATCGTCATACCTAAATCCACTCATCATGCTGCTACGAGCCTTATGACGTAGATTTCATGGCTGAGTGATATTCCATTGTACATAAGGACCACAACTTCTGTATCCATTTTTCTCTTTCCTGGGATATTTAAGGTGTAACGAAGTGGAGATTCTTGCCAACAGAGCAGCCCTAAACTTTGGGGTGCCTGTGTCTTGCTGATTTTTAGTTTTCCCAATTTATACGCCCATGAGTGGAAGTGCCCTATGCTCTCTAAGCTGAGTTTTTTAGATGTCTCAGGACACACCGTACACCTCTCCAGAGTGGCTGTTGGCAATTTACATCCCGCCCATCAGCGTAGCAAGGCTCCCGTTTCTCCATGGCCTGTCCTGCATTTCTGGTTTTGACACTTTATTCAGCATGGCCCTTTTGACCGATGGGAAGCGAGACTTCTTTGTAGCGCTGATTTACCTTTCCAGGTTGCTTGGTTGGCCAAAAAGGGCGTATGCGTTTTTTCCTGAATATATTCAGGAAAAAACGCATACAACCTTTTTGGCCAAGGGCATCATTGTCGAGGTTTTGCCGCTTTTCCTTTGCTTTAACGGCGATTCGAATCTCCCTCCTGAAATCTGTTTCCTGCAATTATGCCTTGCTTTCAAATCCTCTTCGTTGCCTTCCCTCAATATATTTGTGGACGAGAGTTATCATTTATAACTCTGCAGGTTTGTGAATTGCAGTGCCCCTGAGCTCCATTTTTCAACTCGCTTTCTTGGGAGCTGGCCGCAAAAGCGCAGGATTGCTTCAGGCCCTATTCTGCTTCCGGGCGGCAGGCTGAGCCTGTGGTTAATTCTTCTTCCTGATGGGAAAATAGAGTGACCTGTGCCTGTCCCAAGACCTAGAGCTAGTCTCTCATTGGTTCCCCCTCTTCCCGTTCCTCCTCAGGACAAATTGCCACCTGTACGGAACAGGAGTTTAAAGGTGCTGATTCTCCAAGGAGGGAGATTGCTAGGAAAGCGGCTGGAATGGCGAACCCGAGCAGAAGGAGATGAGAAATGAGGTGCGTTTTAGAAACCTTTCCCGATCACACGGTGTACCATCTTCTGGGTTTCTCATGCATGTTTTCGATGTAGGAAGATGCCCTTGAACCTGGAGATTTGGGACCCATGGGATGGGTACCACGCAGTATTACTTTAAAGGGTCTGCATTTGCTCACCCAACCTCACCAAACCTCTCAGCCCCAAGAGTGTCCACCCCTATGTCTCAATCAGCTGTGGGTCTAGATATGGTCAACCCATGTGGCATCACAGCCTCTGAACGAATTTTGTAAGAATTTCTCTCTCTTTCACTGTCTTTGTTTCACGGGTTTTTAAAAGTAATTGATTTTTATAATGGGGTTTAGCTGCTTTTCAGTGCTGAGTTTATGACGCTTTACACCCACTTGACTCACTTACAGAGAGATTTCAATACATAGGTTTTAAGATTCTTACTAGTCAGATATATTCTTGGGCGGTGAATAGGCGGTGTTGGGTCCCGTTCACTGAGCAAGGAGTAGGTCTTGTCTATTACATATTGGGTTTATGGAACGGTATCTGAGCTAATTTGTAACCCTGGTTTTATGCATCACCCCACCTCACCTTTCCCGTTAAGCAGCCATAGTGTGTTTTCTAAACGTGTGACTCTCTTCTGTTTTGTAATTCAGTTCAAGTGTAGCGGTTTTTACTTTCCCTCTATAAGTGATATCTTATGATAAGTTTTTTTTTTTTTTTCTGTGTGACTTATTTCACGTAGAATCGTCGTACCTAAATCCACTCATCATGCTGCTACGAGCCTTATGACGTAGATTTCATGGCTGAGTGATATTCCATTGTACATAAGGACCACAACTTCTTTATCCATTTTTCTCTTTCCTGGGATATTTAAGGTGTAACGAAGTGGAGGTTCTTGCCAACAGAGCAGCCCTAAACTTTGGGGTGCCTGTGTCTTGCTGATTTTTAGTTTTCCCAATTTATACGCCCATGAGTGGAAGTGCCCTATGCTCTCTAAGCTGAGTTTTTTAGATGTCTCAGGACACATCGTACACCTCTCCAGAGTGGCTGTTGGCAATTTACATCCCGCCCATCAGCGTAGCAAGGCTCCCGTTTCTCCATGGCCTGTCCTGCATTTCTGGTTTTGACACTTTATTCAGCATGACCCTTTTGACCGATGGGAAGCGAGACTTCTTTGTAGCGCTGATTTGCCTTTCCAGGTTGCTTGGTTGGCCAAAAAGGGCGTATGCGTTTTTTCCTGAATATATTCAGGAAAAAACGCATACGCCCTTTTTGGCCAAGGGCATCATTGTCGAGGTTTTGCCGCTTTTCCTGTGCTTTAAAGGCGATTCGAATTTCCCTCCTGAAATCTGTTTCCTGCAATTCTGCCTTGGTTTCAAATCCTCTTCGTTGCCTTCCCTCAATATATTTGTGGACGAGAGTTACCATTTATAACTCTGCAGGTTTGTGAATCGCAGTGCCCCTGAGCTCCATTTTTCAACTCGCTTTCTTGGGAGCTGGCCGCAAAAGCGCAGGATTGCTTCAGGCCCTATTCTGCTTCCGGGCGGCAGGCTGAGCCTGTGGTTAATTCTTCTTCCTGATGGGAAAATAGAGTGACCTGTGCCTGTCCCAAGACCTAGAGCTAGTCTCTCATTGGTTCCCCCTCTTCCCGTTCATCCTCAGGACAAATTGCAACCTGTACGAAACAGGAGGTTAAAGGTGCTGATTCTCCAAGGAGGGAGATTGCTAGGAAAGTGGCTGGAATGGCGAACCCGAGCAGAAGGAGATGAGAAATGAGGTGCGTTTTAGAAACCTTTCCCGATCACACGGTGTACCATTTTTTGGGTTTCTCATGCATGTTTTCGATGTAGGAAGATGCCCTTGAACCTGGAGATTTGGGACCCATGGGATGGGTACCACGCAGTATTACTTTAAAGGGTCTGCATTTGCTCACCCAACCTCAGCAAACCTCTCAGCCCCAAGAGTGTCCGCCCTTATGTCTCAATCAGCTGTGGGTCTAGATATGGTCAACCCAGGTGTCATCACAGCCTCTGAACGAATTTTGTAAGAATTTCTCTCTCTTTCACTGTCTTTGTTTCACGGGTTTTTAAAAGTAATTGATTTTTATAATGGGGTTTAGCTGCTTTTCAGTGCGGTGTTTATGATGCTTTACACGCACTTGACTCACTTACAGAGAGATTTCAATACATAGGTTTTAAGATTGTTACTTGTCAGATATATTCTTGGTCGGTGAATAGGGGGTGTTGGGTCCCGTTCACTGAGTAAGGAGTAGGTCTTGTCTATTACATATTGGGTTTATGGAACGCTCTCTGAGCTAATTTGTAACCCTGGTTTTATGCATCACCCCACCTCACCTTTCCCGTTAAGCAGCCATAGTGTGTTTTCTAAACGTGTGACTCTCTTCTGTTTTGTAATTCAGTTCAAGTGTAGTGGTTTTTACTTTCCCTCTATAAGTGATATCTTATGATAAGTTTTTTTTTTTTTTCTGTGTGACTTATTTCACCTAGAATCGTCATACCTAAATCCACTCATCATGCTGCTACGAGCCTTATGACGTAGATTTCATGGCTGAGTGATATTCCATTGTACATAAGGACCACAACTTCTGTATCCATTTTTCTCTTTCCTGGGATATTTAAGGTGTAACGAAGTGGAGATTCTTGCCAACAGAGCAGCCCTAAACTTTGGGGTGCCTGTGTCTTGCTGATTTTTACTTTTCCCAGTTTATACGCCCATGAGTGGAAGTGCCCTATGCTCTCTAAGCTGAGTTTTTTAGATGTCTCAGGACACACCGTACACCTCTCCAGAGTGGCTGTTGGCAATTTACATCCCGCCCATCAGCGTAGCAAGGCTCCCGTTTCTCCATGGCCTGTCCTGCATTTCTGGTTTTGACACTTTATTCAGCATGGCCCTTTTGACCGATGGGAAGCGAGACTTCTTTGTAGCGCTGATTTACCTTTCCAGGTTGCTTGGTTGGCCAAAAAGGGCGTATGCGTTTTTTCCTGAATATATTCAGGAAAAAACGCATACAACCTTTTTGGCCAAGGGCATCATTGTCGAGGTTTTGCCGCTTTTCCTTTGCTTTAACGGCGATTCGAATCTCCCTCCTGAAATCTGTTTCCTGCAATTATGCCTTCCTTTCAAATCCTCTTCGTTGCCTTCCCTCAATATATTTGTGGACGAGAGTTATCATTTATAACTCTGCAGGTTTGTGAATTGCAGTGCCCCTGAGCTCCATTTTTCAACTCGATTTCTTGGGAGCTGGCCGCAAAAGCGCAGGATTGCTTCAGGCCCTATTCTGCTTCCGGGCGGCACGCTGAGCCTGTGGTTAATTCTTCTTCCTGATGGGAAAATAGAGTGACCTGTGCCTGTCCCAAGACCTAGAGCTAGTCTCTCATTGGTTCCCCCTCTTCCCGTTCCTCCTCAGGACAAATTGCAACCTGTACGGAACAGGAGTTTAAAGGTGCTGATTCTCCAAGGAGGGAGATTGCTAGGAAAGCGGCTGGAATGGCGAACCCGAGCAGAAGGAGATGAGAAATGAGGTGCGTTTTAGAAACCTTTCCCGATCACACGGTGTACCATCTTATGGGTTTCTCATGCATGTTTTCGATGTAGGAAGATGCCCTTGAACCTGGAGATTTGAGACCCATGGGATGGGTACCACGCAGTATTACTTTAAAGGGTCTGCATTTGCTCACCCAACCTCACCAAACCTCTCAGCCCCAAGAGTGTCCACCCCTATGTCTCAATCAGCTGTGGGTCTAGATATGGTCAACCCATGTGGCATCACAGCCTCTGAACGAATTTTGTAAGAATTTCTCTCTCTTTCACTGTCTTTGTTTCACGGGTTTTTAAAAGTAATTGATTTTTATAATGGGGTTTAGCTGCTTTTCAGTGCTGAGTTTATGACACTTTACACCCACTTGACTCACTTACAGAGAGATTTCAATACATAGGTTTTAAGATTCTTACTAGTCAGATATATTCTTGGGCGGTGAATAGGCGGTGTTGGGTCCCGTTCACTGAGCAAGGAGTAGGTCTTGTCTATTACATATTGGGTTTATGGAACGGTATCTGAGCTAATTTGTAACCCTGGTTTTATGCATCACCCCACCTCACCTTTCCCGTTAAGCAGCCATAGTGTGTTTTCTAAACGTGTGACTCTCTTCTGTTTTGTAATTCAGTTCAAGTGTAGCGGTTTTTACTTTCCCTCTATAAGTGATATCTTATGATAAGTTTTTTTTTTTTTTCTGTGTGACTTATTTCACGTAGAATCGTCGTACCTAAATCCACTCATCATGCTGCTACGAGCCTTATGACGTAGATTTTATGGCTGAGTGATATTCCATTGTACATAAGGACCACAACTTCTTTATCCATTTTTCTCTTTCCTGGGATATTTAAGGTGTAACGAAGTGGAGATCTTGCCAAAAGAGCAGCCCTAAACTTTGGGGTGCCTGTGTCTTGCTGATTTTTAGTTTTCCCAATTTATACGCCCATGAGTGGAAGTGCCCTATGCTCTCTAAGCTGAGTTTTTTAGATGTCTCAGGACACATCGTACACCTCTCCAGAGTGGCTGTTGGCAATTTACATCCCGCCCATCAGCGTAGCAAGGCTCCCGTTTCTCCATGGCCTGTCCTGCATTTCTGGTTTTGACACTTTATTCAGCATGACCCTTTTGACCGATGGGAAGCGAGACTTCTTTGTAGCGCTGATTTGCCTTTCCAGGTTGCTTGGTTGGCCAAAAAGGGCGTATGCGTTTTTTCCTGAATATATTCAGGAAAAAACGCATACGCACTTTTTGGCCAAGGGCATCATTGTCGAGGTTTTGCCGCTTTTCCTGTGCTTTAAAGGCGATTCGAATCTCCCTCCTGAAATCTGTTTCCTGCAATTCTGCCTTGCTTTCAAATCCTCTTCGTTGCCTTCCCTCAATATATTTGTGGACGAGAGTTATCATTTATAACTCTGCAGGTTTGTGAATTGCAGTGCCCCTGAGCTCCATTTTTCAACTCGCTTTCTTGGGAGCTGGCCGCAAAAGCGCAGGATTGCTTCAGGCCCTATTCTGCTTCCGGGTGGCAGGCTGAGCCTGTGGTTAATTCTTCTTCGTGATGGGAAAATAGAGTGACCTGTGCCTGTCCCAAGACCTAGAGCTAGTCTCTCATTGGTTCCCCCTCTTCCCGTTCCTCCTCAGGACAAATTGCAACCTGTACGGAACAGGAGGTTAAAGGTGCTGATTCTCCAAGGAGGGAGATTGCTAGGAAAGCGGCTGGAATGGCAAACCCGAGCAGAAGGAGATGAGAAATGAGGTGCGTTTTAGAAACCTTTCCTGATCACACGGTGTACCATTTTCTGGGTTTCTCATGCATGTTTTCGATGTAGGAAGATGCCCTTGAACCTGGAGATTTGGGACCCATGGGATGGGTACCACACAGTATTACTTTCAAGGGTCTGCGTTTGCTCACCCAACCTCACCAAACCTCTCAGCCCCAAGAGTGTCCACCCTTATGTCTCAATCAGCTGTGGGTCTAGATATGGTCAACCCAGGTGGCATCACAGCCTCTGAACGAATTTTGTAAGAATTTCTCTCTCTTTCACTGTCTTTGTTTCACGGGTTTTTAAAAGTAATTGATTTTTATAATGGGGTTTAGCTGCTTTTCAATGCTGTGTTTATGCCGCTTTACAACCACTTGACTCACTTACAGAGAGATTTCAATACATAGGTTTTAAGATTCTTACTAGTCAGATAAATTCTTGGGCGGTGAATAGGGGGTGTTGAGTCCCGTTCACTGAGCAAGGAGTAGGTCTTGTCTATTACATGTTGGGTTTATGGAACGGTATCTGAGCTAATTTGAAACCCTGGTTTTATGCATCACCCCACCTCACCTTTCCCGTTAAGCAGCCATAGTGTGTTTTCTAAACGTGTGACTCTCTTCTGTTTTGTAATTCAGTTCAAGTGTAGCGGTTTTTACTTTCCCTCTATAAGTGATATCTTATGATAAGTTTTTTTTTTTTTTCTGTGTGACTTATTTCACGTAGAATCGTCGTACCTAAATCCACTCATCATGCTGCTACGAGCCTTATGACGTAGATTTCATGGCTGAGTGATATTCCATTGTACATAAGGACCACAACTTCTGTATCCATTTTTCTCTTTCCTGGGATATTTAAGGTGTAACGAAGTGGAGGTTCTTGCCAACAGAGCAGCCCTAAACTTTGGGGTGCCTGTGTCTTGCTGATTTTTAGTTTTCCCAATTTATACGCCCATGAGTGGAAGTGCCCTATGCTCTCTAAGCTGAGTTATTTAGATGTCTCAGGACACATCGTACACCTCTCCAGAGTGGCTGTTGGCAATTTACATCCCGCCCATCAGCGTAGCAAGGCTCCCGTTTCTCCATGGCCTGTCCTGCATTTCTGGTTTTGACACTTTATTCAGCATGGCCCTTTTGACCGATGGGAAGCGAGACTTCTTTGTAGCGCTGATTTGCCTTTCCAGGTTGCTTGGTTGGCCATAAAGGGCGTATGCGTTTTTTCCTGAATATATTCAGGAAAAAACGCATACAACCTTTTTGGCCAAGGGCATCATTGTCGAGGTTTTGCCGCTTTTCCTGTGCTTTAAAGGTGATTCGAATCTCCCTCCTGAAATCTGTTTCCTGCAATTCTGCCTTGCTTTCAAATCCTCTTCGTTGCCTTCCCTCAATATATTTGTGGACGAGAGTTATCATTTATAACTCTGCAGGTTTGTGAATTGCAGTGCCCCTGAGCTCCATTTCTCAACTCGCTTTCTTGGGAGCTGGCCGCAAAAGCGCAGGATTGCTTCAGGCCCTATTCTGCTTCCGGGCGGTAGGCTGAGCCTTCGGTTAATTCTTCTTTCTGATGGGAAAATAGCGTGACCTGTTCTTGTCCCAACACCTAGAGCTAGTCTCTCATTGGTTCCCCGTCTTCCCGTTCATCCTCAGGACCAATTGCAACCTGTACGGAACAGGAGGTTAAAGGTGCTGATTCTCCAAGGAGGGAGATTGCTAGGAAAGCGGCTGGAATGGCGAACCCGAGCAGAAGGAGATGAGAAATGAGGTGCGTTTTAGAAACCTTTCCCGATCACACGGTGTACCATCTTCTGGGTTTCTCATGCATGTTTTCGATGTAGGAAGATGCCCTTGAACCTGGAGATTTGGGACCCATGGGATGGGTACCACGCAGTATTACTTTAAAGGGTCTGCATTTGCTCACCCAACCTCACCAAACCTCTCAGCCCCAAGAGTGTCCACCCCTATGTCTCAATCAGCTGTGGGTCTAGATATGGTCAATCCTGGTGGCATCACAGCCTCTGAACGAATTTTGTAAGAATTTCTCTCTCTTTCACTGTCTTTGTTTCACGGGTGTTTAAAAGTAATTGATTTTTATAATGGGGTTTAGCTGCTTTTCAGTGCTGTGTTTATGCCGCTTTACACCCACTTGACTCACTTACAGAGAGATTTCAATACATAGGTTTTAAGATTCTTACTAGTCAGATATATTCTTGGGCGGTGAATAGGGGGTGTTGGGTCCCGTTCAATGAGCAAGGAGTAGGTCTTGTCTATTACATATTGGGTTTATGGAACGGTATCTGAGCTAATCTGTAACCCTTGTTTTATGCATCACCCCACCTCACCTTTCCCGTTAAGGAGCCATAGTGTGTTTCCTAAACGTGTGACTCTCTTCTGTTTTGTAATTCAGTTCAAGTGTAGCGGTTTTTACATTCCCTCTATAAGTGATATCTTATGATAAGTTTTTTTTTTTTCTGTGTGAATTATTTCACGTAGAATCGTCGTACCTAAATCCACTCATCATGCTGCTACGAGCCTTATGACGTTGATTTCATGGCTGAGTGATATTCCATTGTACATACGGACCACAACTTCTGTATCCATTTTTCTCTTTCCTGGGATATTTAAGGTGTAACGAAGTGGAGATTCTTGCCAACAGAGCAGCCCTAAACTTTGGGGTGCCTGTGTCTTGCTGATTTTTAGTTTTCCCAGTTTATACGCCCATGAGTGGAAGTGCCCTATGCTCTCTAAGCTGAGTTTTTTAGATGTCTCAGGACACACCGTACACCTCTCCAGAGTGGCTGTTGGCAATTTACATCCCGCCCATCAGCGTAGCAAGGCTCCCGTTTCTCCATGGCCTGTCCTGCATTTCTGGTTTTGACACTTTATTCAGCATGGCCCTTTTGACCGATGGGAAGCGAGACTTCTTTGTAGCGCTGATTTACCTTTCCAGGTTGCTTGGTTGGCCAAAAAGGGCGTATGCGTTTTTTCCTGAATATATTCAGGAAAAAACGCATACAACCTTTTTGGCTAAGGGCATCATTGTCGAGGTTTTGCCGCTTTTCCTTTGCTTTAACGGCGATTCGAATCTCCCTCCTGAAATCTGTTTCCTGCAATTATGCCTTGCTTTCAAATCCTCTTCGTTGCCTTCCCTCAATATATTTGTGGACGAGAGTTATCATTTATAAATCTGCAGGTTTGTGAATTGCAGTGCCCCTGAGCTCCATTTTTCAACTCGATTTCTTGGGAGCTGGCCGCAAAAGCGCAGGATTGCTTCAGGCCCTATTCTGCTTCCGGGCGGCAGGCTGAGCCTGTGGTTAATTCTTCTTCCTGATGGGAAAATAGAGTGACCTGTGCCTGTCCCAAGACCTAGAGCTAGTCTCTCATTGGTTCCCCCTCTTCCCGTTCCTCCTCAGGACAAATTGCAACCTGTACGGAACAGGAGTTTAAAGGTGCTGATTCTCCAAGGAGGGAGATTGCTAGGAAAGCGGCTGGAATGGCGAACCCGAGCAGAAGGAGATGAGAAATGAGGTGCGTTTTAGAAACCTTTCCCGATCACACGGTGTACCATCTTATGGGTTTCTCATGCATGTTTTTGATGTAGGAAGATGCCCTTGAACCTGGAGATTTGGGACCCATGGGATGGGTACCACGCAGTATTACTTTAAAGGGTCTGCATTTGCTCACCCAACCTCACCAAACCTCTCAGCCCCAAGAGTGTCCACCCCTATGTCTCAATCAGCTGTGGGTCTAGATATGGTCAACCCATGTGGCATCACAGCCTCTGAACGAATTTTGTAAGAATTTCTCTCTCTTTCACTGTCTTTGTTTCACGGGTTTTTAAAAGTAATTGATTTTTATAATGGGGTTTAGCTGCTTTTCAGTGCTGTGTTTATGACGCTTTACACCCACTTGACTCACTTACAGAGAGATTTCAATACATAGGTTTTAAGATTCTTACTAGTCAGATATATTCTTGGGCGGTGAATAGGGGGTGTTGGGTCCCGTTCACTGAGCAAGGAGTAGGTCTTGTCTATTACATATTGGGTTTATGGAACGGTATCTGAGCTAATTTGTAACCCTGGTTTTATGCATCACCCCACCTCACCTTTCCCGTTAAGCAGCCATAGTGTGTTTTCTAAACGTGTGACTCTCTTCTGTTTTGTAATTCAGTTCAAGTGTAGGGGTTTTTACTTTCCCTCTACAAGTGATATCTTATGATAAGTTTTTTTTTTTTCTGTGTGACTTATTTCACGTAGAATCTTCGTACCTAAATCCACTCATCATGCTGCTACGAGCCTTATGACGTAGATTTCATGGCTGAGTGATATTCCATTGTACATAAGGACCACAACTTCTGTATCCATTTTTCTCTTTCCTGGGATATTTAAGGTGTAACGAAGTGGAGGTTCTTGCCAACAGAGCAGCCCTAAACTTTGGGGTGCCTGTGTCTTGCTGATTTTTAGTTTTCCCAATTTATACGCCCATGAGTGGAAGTGCCCTATGCTCTCTAAGCTGAGATTTTTAGATGTCTCAGGACACATCGTACACCTCTCCAGAGTGGCTGTTGGCAATTTACATCCCGCCCATCAGCGTAGCAAGGCTCCCGTTTCTCCATGGCCTGTCCTGCATTTCTGGTTTTGACACTTTATTCAGCATGACCCTTTTGACCGATGGGAAGCGAGACTTCTTTGTAGCGCTGATTTGCCTTTCCAGGTTGCTTGGTTGGCCAAAAAGGGCGTATGCGTTTTTTCCTGAATATATTCAGGAAAAAACGCATACGCCCTTTTTGTCCAAGGGCATCATTGTCGAGGTTTTGCCGCTTTTCCTGTGCTTTAAAGGCGATTCGAATCTCCCTCCTGAAATCTGTTTCCTGCAATTCTGCCTTGCTTTCAAATCCTCTTCGTTGCCTTCCCTCAATATATTTGTGGACGAGAGTTATCATTTATAACTCTGCAGGTTTGTGAATTGCAGTGCCCCTGAGCTCCATTTTTCAACTCGCTTTCTTGGGAGCTGGCCGCAAAAGCGCAGGATTGCTTCAGGCCCTATTCTGCTTCCGGGTGGCAGGCTGAGCCTGTGGTTAATTCTTCTTCGTGATGGGAAAATAGAGTGACCTGTGCCTGTCCCAAGACTTAGAGCTAGTCTCTCATTGGTTCCCCCTCTTCCCGTTCCTCCTCAGGACAAATTGCAACCTGTACGGAACAGGAGGTTAAAGGTGCTGATTCTCCAAGGAGGGAGATTGCTAGGAAAGCGGCTGGAATGGCAAACCCGAGCAGAAGGAGATGAGAAATGAGGTGCGTTTTAGAAACCTTTCCTGATCACACGGTGTACCATTTTCTGGGTTTCTCATGCATGTTTTCGATGTAGGAAGATGCCCTTGAACCTGGAGATTTGGGACCCATGGGATGGGTACCACACAGTATTACTTTCAAGGGTCTGCGTTTGCTCACCCAACCTCACCAAACCTCTCAGCCCCAAGAGTGTCCACCCTTATGTCTCAATCAGCTGTGGGTCTAGATATGGTCAACCCAGGTGGCATCACAGCCTCTGAACGAATTTTGTAAGAATTTCTCTCTCTTTCACTGTCTTTGTTTCACGGGTTTTTAAAAGTAATTGATTTTTATAATGGGGTTTAGCTGCTTTTCAATGCTGTGTTTATGCCGCTTTACAACCACTTGACTCACTTACAGAGAGATTTCAATACATAGGTTTTAAGATTCTTACTAGTCAGATATATTCTTGGGCGGTGAATAGGGGGTGTTGAGTCCCGTTCACTAAGCAAGGAGTAGGTCTTGTCTATTACATGTTGGGTTTATGGAACGGTATCTGAGCTAATTTGAAACCCTGGTTTTATGCATCACCCCACCTCACCTTTCCCGTTAAGCAGCCATAGTGTGTTTTCTAAACGTGTGACTCTCTTCTGTTTTGTAATTCAGTTCAAGTGTAGCGGTTTTTACTTTCCCTCTATAAGTGATATCTTATGATAAGTTTTTTTTTTTTTCTGTGTGACTTATTTCACGTAGAATCGTCGTACCTAAATCCACTCATCATGCTGCTACGAGCCTTATGACGTAGATTTCATGGCTGAGTGATATTCCATTGTACATAAGGACCACAACTTCTGTATCCATTTTTCTCTTTCCTGGGATATTTAAGGTGTAACGAAGTGGAGATTCTTGCCAACAGAGCAGCCCTAAACTTTGGGGTGCCTGTGTCTTGCTGATTTTTAGTTTTCCCAATTTATACGCCCATGAGTGGAAGTGCCCTATGCTCTCTAAGCTGAGTTTTTTAGATGTCTCAGGACACATCGTACACCTCTCCAGAGTGGCTGTTGGCAATTTACATCCCGCCCATCAGCGTAGCAAGGCTCCCGTTTCTCCATGGCCTGTCCTGCATTTCTGGTTTTGACACTTTATTCAGCATGGCCCTTTTGACCGATGGGAAGCGAGACTTCTTTGTAGCGCTGATTTGCCTTTCCAGGTTGCTTGGTTGGCCAAAAAGGGCGTATGCGTTTTTTCCTGAATATATTCAGGAAAAAACGCATACAACCTTTTTGGCCAAGGGCATCATTGTCGAGGTTTTGCCGCTTTTCCTGTGCTTTAAAGGTGATTCGAATCTCCCTCCTGAAATCTGTTTCCTGCAATTCTGCCTTGCTTTCAAATCCTCTTCGTTGCCTTCCCTCAATATATTTGTGGACGAGAGTTATCATTTATAACTCTGCAGGTTTGTGAATTGCAGTGCCCCTGAGCTCCATTTCTCAACTCGCTTTCTTGGGAGCTGGCAGCAAAAGCGCAGGATTGCTTCAGGCCCTATTCTGCTTCCGGGCGGTAGGCTGAGCCTTTGGTTAATTCTTCTTTCTGATGGGAAAATAGCGTGACCTGTTCTTGTCCCAACACCTAGAGCTAGTCTCTCATTGGTTCCCCGTCTTCCTGTTCATCCTCAGGACCAATTGCAACCTGTACGGAACAGGAGGTTAAAGGTGCTGATTCTCCAAGGAGGGAGATTGCTAGGAAAGCGGCTGGAATGGCGAACCCGAGCACAAGGAGATGAGAAATGAGGTGCGTTTTAGAAACCTTTCCTGATTACACGGTGTACCATTTTCTGGGTTTCTCATGCATGTTTTCGATGTAGGAAGATGCCCTTGAACCTGGAGATTTGGGACCCATGGGATGGGTACCACACAGTATTACTTTCAAGGGTCTGCGTTTGCTCACCCAACCTCACCAAACCTCTCAGCCCCAAGAGTGTCCACCCTTATGTCTCAATCAGCTGTGGGTCTAGATATGGTCAACCCAGGTGGCATCACAGCCTCTGAACGAATTTTGTAAGAATTTCTCTCTCTTTCACTGTCTTTGTTTCACGGGTTTTTAAAAGTAATTGATTTTTATAATGGGGTTTAGCTGCTTTTCAATGCTGTGTTTATGCCGCTTTACACCCACTTGACTCACTTACAGAGAGATTTCAATACATAGGTTTTAAGATTCTTACTAGTCAGATATATTCTTGGGCGGTGAATAGGGGGTGTTGAGTCCCGTTCACTGAGCAAGGAGTAGGTCTTGTCTATCACATGTTGGGTTTATGGAACGGTATCTGAGCTAATTTGAAACCCTGGTTTTATGCATCACCCCACCTCACCTTTCCCGTTAAGCAGCCATAGTGTGTTTTCTAAACGTGTGACTCTCTTCTGTTTTGTAATTCAGTTCAAGTGTAGCGGTTTTTACTTTCCCTCTATAAGTGATATCTTATGATAAGTTTTTTTTTTTTCTGTGTGACTTATTTCACGTAGAATCGTCGTACCTAAATCCACTCATCATGCTGCTACGAGCCTTATGACGTAGATTTCATGGCTGAGTGATATTCCATTGTACATAAGGACCACAACTTCTGTATCCATTTTTCTCTTTCCTGGGATATTTAAGGTGTAACGAAGTGGAGCTTCTTGCCAACAGAGCAGCCCTAAACTTTGGGGTGCCTGTGTCTTGCTGATTTTTAGTTTTCCCAATTTATACGCCCATGAGTGGAAGTGCCCTATGCTCTCTAAGCTGAGTTTTTTAGATGTCTCAGGACACATCGTACACCTCTCCAGAGTGGCTGTTGGCAATTTACATCCCGCCCATCAGCGTAGCAAGGCTCCCGTTTCTCCATGGCCTGTCCTGCATTTCTGGTTTTGACACTTTATTCAGCATGGCCCTTTTGACCGATGGGAAGCGAGACTTCTTTGTAGCGCTGATTTGCCTTTCCAGGTTGCTTGGTTGGCCAAAAAGGGCGTATGCGTTTTTTCCTGAATATATTCAGGAAAAAACGCATACAACCTTTTTGGCCAAGGGCATCATTGTCGAGGTTTTGCCGCTTTTCCTGTGCTTTAAAGGTGATTCGAATCTCCCTCCTGAAATCTGTTTCCTGCAATTCTGCCTTGCTTTCAAATCCTCTTCGTTGCCTTCCCTCAATATATTTGTGGACGAGAGTTATCATTTATAACTCTGCAGGTTTGTGAATTGCAGTGCCCCTGAGCTCCATTTCTCAACTCGCTTTCTTGGGAGCTGGCCGCAAAAGCGCAGGATTGCTTCAGGCCCTATTCTGCTTCCGGGCGGTAGGCTGAGCCTTTGGTTAATTCTTCTTTCTGATGGGAAAATAGCGTGACCTGTTCTTGTCCCAACACCTAGAGCTAGTCTCTCATTGGTTCCCCGTCTTCCCGTTCATCCTCAGGAACAATTGCAACCTGTACGGAACAGGAGGTTAAAGGTGCTGATTCTCCAAGGAGGGAGATTGCTAGGAAAGCGGCTGGAATGGCGAACCCGAGCAGAAGGAGATGAGAAATGAGGTGCGTTTTAGAAACCTTTCCCGATCACACGGTGTACCATCTTCTGGGTTTCTCATGCATGTTTTCGATGTAGGAAGATGCCCTTGAACCTGGAGATTTGGGACCCATGGGATGGGTACCACGCAGTATTACTTTAAAGGGTCTGCATTTGCTCACCCAACCTCACCAAACCTCTCAGCCCCAAGAGTGTCCACCCCTATGTCTCAATCAGCTGTGGGTCTAGATATGGTCAATCCTGGTGGCATCACAGCCTCTGAACGAATTTTGTAAGAATTTCTCTCTCTTTCACTGACTTTGTTTTACGGGTGTTTAAAAGTAATTGATTTTTATAATGGGGTTTAGCTGCTTTTCAGTGCTGTGTTTATGCCGCTTTACACCCACTTGACTCACTTACAGAGAGATTTCAATACATAGGTTTTAAGATTCTTACTAGTCAGATATATTCTTGGGCGGTGAATAGGGGGTGTTGTGTCCCGTTCAATGAGCAAGGAGTAGGTCTTGTCTATTACATATTGGGTTTATGGAACGGTATCTGAGCTAATCTGTAACCCTTGTTTTATGCATCACCCCACCTCACCTTTCCCGTTAAGGAGCCATAGTGTGTTTCCTAAACGTGTGACTCTCTTCTGTTTTGTAATTCAGTTCAAGTGTAGCGGTTTTTACATTCCCTCTATAAGTGATATCTTATGATAAGTTTTTTTTTTTTTTCTGTGTGAATTATTTCACGTAGAATCGTCGTACCTAAATCCACTCATCATGCTGCTAGGAGCCTTATGACGTTGATTTCATGGCTCAGTGATATTCCATTGTACATAAGGACCACAACTTCTTTATCCATTTTTCGCTTTCCTGGGATATTTAAGGTGTAACGAAGTGGATCTTCTTCTCAACAGAGCAGCCCTAAACTTTGGGGTGCCTGTGTCTTGCTGATTTTTAGTTTTCCCAATTTATACGCCCATGAGTGGAAGTGCCCTATGCTCTCTAAGCTGAGTTTTTTAGATGTTTCAAGACACACCGTACACCTCTCCAGAGTGGCTGTTGGCAATTTACATCTCGTCCATCAGCGTAGCAAGGCTCCCGTTTCTCCATGGCCTGTCCTGCATTTCTGGTTTTGACACTTTATTCAGCATGGCCCTTTTGACCGATGGGAAGCGAGACTTCTTTGTGGCGCTGATTTGCCTTTCCAGGTTGCTTGGTTGGCCAAAAAGGGCGTATGCGTTTTTTCCTGAATATATTCAGGAAAAAACGCATACGCCCTTTTTGGCCAAGGGCATCATTGTCGAGGTTTTGCCGCTTTTCCTGTGCTTTAAAGGCGATTCGAATCTCCCTCCTGAAATCTGTTTCCTGCAATTCTGCCTTGGTTTCAAATCCTCTTCGTTGCCTTCCCTCAGTATATTTGTGGACGAGAGTTACCATTTATAACTCTGCAGGTTTGTGAATTGCAGTGCCCCTGAGCTCCATTTTTCAACTCGCTTTCTTGGGAGCTGGCCGCAAAAGCGCAGGATTGCTTCAGGCCCTATTCTGCTTCCGGGCGGCAGGCTGAGCCTGTGGTTAATTCTTCTTCCTGATGGGAAAATAGAGTGACCTGTGCCTGTCCCAAGACCTAGAGCTAGTCTCTCATTGGTTCCCCCTCTTCCCGTTCCTCCTCAGGACAAATTGCAACCTGTACGGAACAGGAGGTTAAAGGTGCTGATTCTCCAAGGAGGGAGATTGCTGGAAAGTGGCTGGAATGGCGAACCCGAGCACAAGGAGATGAGAAATGAGGTGCGTTTTAGAAACCTTTCCCGATCACACGGTGTACCATTTTTTGGGTTTCTCATGCATGTTTTCGATGTAGGAAGATGCCCTTGAACCTGGAGATTTGGGACCCATGGGATGGGTACCACGCAGTATTACTTTAAAGGGTCTGCATTTGCTCACCCAACCTCAGCAAACCTCTCAGCCCCAAGAGTATCCACCCTTATGTCTCAATCAGCTGTGGGTCTAGATATGGTCAACCCAGGTGGCATCACAGCCTCTGAACGAATTTTGTAAGAATTTCTCTCTCTTTCACTGTCTTTGTTTCACGGGTTTTTAAAAGTAATTGATTTTTGTAATGGGGTTTAGCTGCTTTTCAGAGCTGTGTTTATGATGCTTTACACGCACTTGACTCACTTACAGAGAGATTTCAATACATAGGTTTTAAGATTGTTACTTTTCAGATATATTCTTGGTCGGTGAATAGGGGGTGTTGAGTCCCGTTCACTGAGTAAGGAATAGGTCTTGTCTATTACATATTGGGTTTATGAAACGGTATCTGAGCTAATTTGTAACCCTGGTTTTATGCATCACCCCACCTCACCTTTCCCGTTAAGCAGCCATAGTGTGTTTTCTAAACGTGTGACTCTCTTCTGTTTTGTAATTCAGTTCAAGTGTAGCGCTTTTTACTTTCCCTCTATAAGTGATATCTTATGATAAGTTTTTTTTTTCTGTGTGACTTATTTCACGTAGAATCGTCGTACCTAAATCCACTCATCATGCTGCTACGAGCCTTATGACGTAGATTTCATGGCTGAGTGATATTGCATTGTACATATGGACCACAACTTCTGTATCCATTTTTCTCTTTCCTGGGATATTTAAGGTGTAACGAAGTGGAGCTTCTTGCCAACAGAGCAGCCCTAAACTTTGGGGTGCCTGTGTCTTGCTGATTTTTAGTTTTCCCAATTTATACGCCCATGAGTGGAAGTGCCCTATGCTCTCTAAGCTGAGTTTTTTAGATGTCTCAGGACACACCGTACACCTCTCCAGAGTGGCTGTTGGCAATTTACATCCCGCCCATCAGCGTAGCAAGGCTCCCGTTTCTCCATGGACTGTCCTGCATTTCTGGTTTTGACACTTTATTCAGCATGGCCCTTTTGACCGATGGGAAGCGAGACTTCTTTGTGGCGCTGATTTGCCTTTCCAGGTTGCTTGGTTGGCCAAAAAGGGCGTATGCGTTTTTTCCTGAATATATTCAGGAAAAAACGCATACGCTCTTTTTGGCCCAGGGCATCATTGTCGAGGTTTTGCCGCTTCTCCTGTGCTTTAAAGGCGATTCGAATCTCCCTCCTGAAATCTGTTTCCTGCAATTCTGCCTTGCTTTCAAATCCTCTTCGTTGCCTTCCCTCAATATATTTGTGGACGAGAGTTATCAATTATAACTCTGCAGGTTTGTGAATCGCAGTGCCCCTGAGCTCCATTTTTCAACTCGCTTTCTTGGGAGCTGGACGCCAAAGCGCAGGATTGCTTCAGGCCCTATTCTGCTTCCGGGTGGCAGGCTGAGCCTGTGGTTAATTCTTCTTCCTGATGGGAAAATAGAGTGACCTGTGCCTGTCCCAAGACCTAGAGCTAGTCTCTCATTGGTTCCCCCTCTTCCCTTTCATCCTCAGGACAAATTGCAACCTGTACGGAACAGGAGGTTAAAGGTGCTGATTTTCCAAGGAGGGAGATTGCTGGGAAAGCGGCTGGAATGGCGAACCCGAGAACAAGGAGATGAGAAATGAGGTGCGTTTTAGAAACCTCTCCCGATCACACGGTGTACCATTTTTTGGGTTTCTCATGCATGTTTTCGATGTAGGAAGATGCCCTTGAACCTGGAGATTTGGGACCCATGGGATGGGTACCACGCAGTATTACTTTAAAGGGTCTGCATTTGCTCACCCAACCTCAGCAAAGCTCTCAGCCCCAAGAGTGTCCACCCTTATGTCTCAATCAGCTGTGGGTCTAGATATGGTCAACCCAGGTGGCATCACAGCCCCTGAACGAATTTTGTAAGAATTTCTCTCTCTTTCACTGTCTTTGTTTCACGGGTTTTTAAAAGTAATTGATTTTTATAATGGGGTTTAGCTGCTTTTCAATGCTGTGTATATGCCGCTTTACACCCACTTGACTCACTTACAGAGAGATTTCAATACATAGGTTTTAAGATTCTTACTGGTCAGATATATTCTTGGGCGGTGAATAGGGGGTGTTGAGTCCCGTTCACTGAGCAAGGAGTAGGTCTTGTCTATTACATGTTGGGTTTATGGAACGGTATCTGAGCTAATTTGAAACCCTGGTTTTATGCATCACCCCACCTCACCTTTCCCGTTAAGCAGCCATAGTGTCTTTTCTAAACGTGTGACTCTCTTCTGTTTTGTAATTCAGTTCAAGTGTAGCGGTTTTTACATTCCCTGTATAAGTGATATCTTATGATAAGTTTTTTTTTTTTTCTGTGTGACTTATTTCACGTAGAATCGTCGTATCTAAATCCACTCATCATGCTGCTACGAGCCTTATGACGTAGATTTCGTGGCTGAGTGATATTCCATTGTACAAAAGGACCACAACTTCTGTATCCATTTTTCTCTTTCCTGGGATATTTAAGGTGTAACGAAGTGGAGATTCTTGCCAACAGAGCAGCTTTAAACTTTGGGGTGCCTGTGTCTTGCTGATTTTTAGTTTTCCCAATTTATACGCCCATTAGTGGAAGTGCCCTATGCTCTCTAAGCTGAGTTTTTTAGATGTCTCAGGACACACCGTACACCTCTCCAGAGTGGCTGTTGGCAATTTACATCCCGCCCATCAGCGTAGCAAGGCTCCCGTTTCTCCATGGCCTGTCCTGCATTTCTGGTTTTGACACATTATTCAGCATGGCCCTTTTGACCGATGGGAAGCGAGACTTTTTGTAGCGCTGATGTGCCTTTCCAGGTTGCTTGGTTGGCCAAAAAGGGCGTATGCGTTTTTTCCTGAATATATTCAGGAAAAAACGCATACAACCTTTTTGGCCAAGGGCATCATTGTCGAGGTTTTGCCGCTTTTCCTGTGCTTTAACGGCGATTCGAATCTCCCTCCTGAAATCTGTTTCCTGCAATTCTGCCTTGCTTTCAAATCCTCTTTGTTGCCTTCCCTCAATATATTTGTGGACGAGAGTTATCATTTATAACTCTGCAGGTTTGTGAATCGCAGTGCCCCTGAGCTCCATTTTTCAACTCGCTTTCTTGGGAGCTGGCCGCAAAAGCGCAGGATTGCTTTAGGCCCTATTCTCCTTCCGGGCAGCAGGCTGAGCCTGTGGTTAATTCTTCTTTCTGATGGGAAAATAGAGTGACCTGTGCCTGTCCCAAGACCTAGAGCTAGTCTCTCATTGGTTCCCCCTCTTCCCTTTCATCCTCAGGACAAATTGCAACCTGTACGGAACAGGAGGTTAAAGGTGCTGATTCTCCAAGGAGGGAGATTGCTAGGAAAGCGGGGGAATGGCGAACCCGAGCACAATTAGATGAGAAATGAGGTGCGTTTTAGAAACCTTTCCCGATCACACGGTGTACCATCTTCTGGGTTTCTCATGCATGTTTTCGATGTAGGAAGGTGCCCTTGAACCTGGAGATTTGGGACCCATGGGATGGGTACCACGCAGTATTACTTTAAAGGGTCTGCGTTTGCTCACCCAACCTCACCAAATCTCTCAGCCCCAGGAGTGTCCACCCTTATGTCTCAATCAGCTGTGGGTCTAGATATGGTCAATCCAGGTGGCATCACCGCCCCTGAACGAATTTTGTAAGAATTTCTCTCTCTTTCACTGTCTTTGCTTCACGGGTTTTTAAAAGTAATTGATTTTTATAATGGAGTTTAGCTGCTTTTCAGAGCTGTGTGTGTGCCGCTTTACACCCACTTGAGTCACTTACAGAGAGATATCAACACATAGGTTTTAAGATTCTTACTAGTCAGATATATTCTTGGGCGGTGAATAGGGGGTGCTGAGTCCCGTTCACTGAGCAAGGAGTAGGTCTTGTCTATTATATATTGGGTTTATGGAACGGTATCTGAGCTAATTTGAAACCCTTGTTTTATGCATCACCCCACCTCACCTTTCCCGTTAAGCAGCCATAGTGTGTTTCCTAAACGTGTGACTCTCTTCTGTTTTGTAATTCAGTTCAAGTGTAGCGGTTTTTACATTCCCTCTATAAGTGATACCTTATGATAAGTGTCTTTTTCTGTGTGACTTATTTCACGTAGAATCGTCGTACCTAAATCCACTCATCATGCTGCTAGGAGCCTTATGACGTAGATTTCATGGCTGAGTGATATTCCATTGTACATAAGGGCCACGACTTCTTTATCCATTTTTCTCTTTCCTGGGATATTTAAGGTGTAACGAAGTGGAGGTTCTTGTCAACAGAGCAGCCCTAATCTTTGGGGTGCCTGTGTCTTGCTGATATTTAGTTTTCCCAATTTATACTCCCATGAGTGGAAGTGCCCTATGCTCTCTAAGCTGAGTTTTTTAGATGTTTCAAGACACACCGTACACTTCTCCAGAGTGGCTGTGGGCAATTTACATCCCGCCCATCAGCGTAGCAAGGCTCCCGTTTCTGCATGGCCTGTCCTGCATTTCTGGTTTTGACACTTTATTCAGCATGGTCCTTTTGACCGATGGGAAGCGAGACTTCTTTGTAGCGCTGATTTGCCTTTGCAGGTTGCTTGGTTGGCCAAAAAGGGCGTATGCGTATTTTCCTGAATATATTCAGGAAAAAACGCATACGCCCTTTTTGGCCAAGGGCATCATTTTCGAAGTTTTGCCGCTTTTCCTGTGCTTTAAAGGCGATTCGAATCTCCCTCCTGAAACCTGTTTCCTGCAATTCTGCCTTGCTTTCAAATCCTCTTCGTTGCCTTCCCTCAGTATATTTGTGGACGAGAGTTATCATTTATAACTCTGCAGGTTTGTGAATTGCAGTGCCCCTGAGCTCCATTTTTCAACTCGCTTCCTTGGGAGCTGGCCGCAAAAGCGCAGGAATGCTTCAGGCCCTATTCGGCTTCCGGCTGGCAGGCTGAGCCTGTGGTTAATTCTTCTTCCTCACGGGAAAATAGAGTGAGCTGTGCCTGTCCCAAGACATAGAGCTAGTCTCCCATTGGTTCCCCCTCTTCCCGTTCCTCCTCAGGACAAATTGCAACCTGTACGGAACAGGAGGTTAAAGGTGCTGATTCTCCAAGGAGGGAGATTGCTCGGAAAGCGGCTGGAATGGCGAACCCGAGCACAAGGAGATGAGAAATGAGGTGCGTTTTAGAAACCTTTCCCGATCACACGGTGTACCATCTTCTGGGTTTCTCATGCATGTTTTCGATGTAGGAAGATGCCCTTGAACCTGGAGATTTGGGACCCATGGGATGGGTACCACGCAGTATTACTTTAAAGGGTCTGCGTTTGCTCACCCAACCTCACCAAACCTCTCAGCCCCCAAAGGTGTCCACCCTTATGTCTCAATCAGCTGTGGGTCTAGATATGGTCAATCCAGGTGGCATCACAGCCCCTGAACGAATTTTGTAAGAATTTCTCTCTCTTTCACTGTCTTTGCTTCACGGGTTTTTAAAAGTAATTGATCTTTATAATGGGGTTTAGCTGCTTTTCAGAG
Source organism: Eschrichtius robustus (assembly GCF_028021215.1). Classification (NCBI taxonomy): domain Eukaryota; kingdom Metazoa; phylum Chordata; class Mammalia; order Artiodactyla; family Eschrichtiidae; genus Eschrichtius; species Eschrichtius robustus. Next base: position 77,468,224 of record NC_090832.1, read on the forward strand.
CTGTGTGTGTGCCGCTTTACACCCACTTGAGTCACTTACAAAGAGATATCAACACATAGGTTTTAAGATTCTTACTAGTCAGATATATTCTTGGGCGGTGAATAGGGGGTGCTGAGTCCCGTTCACTGAGCAAGGAGTAGGTCTTGTCTATTATATATTGGGTTTATGGAACGGTATCTGAGCTAATTTGAAACCCTTGTTTTATGCATCACCCCACCTCACCTTTCCCGTTAAGCAGCCATAGTGTGTTTTCTAAACGTGTGACTCTCTTCTGTTTTGTAATTCATTCAAGTGTAGCGGTTTTTACATTCCCTCTATAAGTGATATCTTATGATAAGTGTCTTTTTCTGTGTGACTTATTTCATGTTGAATCGTCGTACCTAAATCCACTCATCATGCTGCTACGAGCCTTATGACGTAGATTTCATGGCTGAGTGATATTCCATTGTACATAAGGACCACAACTTCTTTATCCATTTTTCTCTTTCCTGGGATATTTAAGGTGTAACGAAGTGGAGGTTCTTGTCAACAGAGCAGCCCTAAACTTTGGGGTGCCTGTGTCTTGCTGATTTTTAGTTTTCCCAATTTATACGCCCACGAGTGGAAGTGCCCTATGCTCTCTAAGCTGAGTTTTTTAGATGTTTCAAGACACACCGTACACCTCTCCAGAGTGGCTGTTGGCAATTTACATCCCGCCCAACAGCGTAGCAAGGCTCCCGTTTCTCCATGGCCTGTCCTGCATTTCTGGTTTTGACACTTTATTCAGCATGGCCCTTTTGACCGATGGGAAGCGAGACTTCTTTGTAGCGCTGAATTGCCTTTGCAGGTTGCTTGGTTGGCCAAAAAGGGCGTATGCGTTTTTTCCTGAATATATTCAGGAAAAAACGCATACTCCCTTTTTGGCCAAGGGCATCATTGTCGAGGTTTTGCCGCTTTTCCTGTGCTTTAAAGGCGATTCGAATCTCCCTCCTGAAACCTGTTTCCTGCAATTCTGCCTTGCTTTCAAATCCTCTTCGTTGCCTTTCCTCAGTATATTTGTGGACGAGAGTTATCATTTATAACTCTGCAGGTTTGTGAATTGCAGTGCCCCTGAGCTCCATTTTTCAACTCGCTTTCTTGGGAGCTGGCCGCAAAAGCGCAGGATTGCTTCAGGCCCTATTCTCCTTCCGGGCGGCAGGCTGAGCCTGTGGTTAATTCTTCTTCCTGATGGGAAAATAGAGTGACCTGTGCCTGTCCCAAGACCTAGAGCTAGTCTCTCATTGGTTCCCCCTCTTTCCTTTCATCCTCAGGACAAATTGCAACCTGTACGGAACAGGAGGTTAAAGGTGCTGATTCTCCAAGGAGGGAGATTGCTAGGAAAGCGGCTGGAATGGCGAATCCAAGCACAATTAGATGAGAAATGAGGTGCGTTTTAGAAACCTTTCCCGATCACACGGTGTACCATCTTCTGGGTTTCTCATGCATGTTTTCGATGTAGGAAGATGCCCTTGAACCTGGAGATTTGGGACCCATGGGATGGGTACCACGCAGTATTACTTTAAAGGGTCTGCGTTTGCTCACCCAACCTCACCAAACCTCTCAGCCTCAAAAGTGTCCACCCTTATGTCTCAATCAGCTGTGGGTCTAGATATGGTCAATCCAGGTGGCATCACAGCCCCTGAACGAATTTTGTAACAATTTCTCTCTCTTTCACTGTCTTTACTTCATGGGTTTTTAAAAGTAATTGATTTTTATAATGGGGTTTAGCTGCTTTTCAGTGCTGTGTTTATGATGCTTTACACGCACTTGACTCACTTACAGAGAGATTTCAATACATAGGTTTTAAGATTGTTACTTGTCAGATATATTCTTGGTCGGTGAATAGGGGGTGTTGGGTCCCGTTCACTGAGTAAGGAGTAGGTCTTGTCTATTACATATTGGGTTTATGGAACGCTATCTGAGCTAATTTGTAACCCTGGTTTTATGCATCACCCCACCTCACCTTTCCCGTTAAGCAGCCATAGTGTGTTTTCTAAACGTGTGACTCTCTTCTGTTTTGTAATTCAGTTCAAGTGTAGTGGTTTTTACTTTCCCTCTATAAGTGATATCTTATGATAAGTTTTTTTTTTTTTTTCTGTGTGACTTATTTCACCTAGAATCGTCATACCTAAATCCACTCATCATGCTGCTTCGAGCCTTATGACGTAGATTTCATGGCTGAGTGATATTCCATTGTACATAAGGACCACAACTTCTGTATCCATTTTTCTCTTTCCTGGGATATTTAAGGTGTAACGAAGTGGAGATTCTTGCCAACAGAGCAGCCCTAAACTTTGGGGTGCCTGTGCCTTGCTGATTTTTAGTTTTCCCAATTTATACGCCCATGAGTGGAAGTGCCCTATGCTCTCTAAGCTGAGTTTTTTAGATGTCTCAGGACACACCGTACACCTCTGCAGAGTGGCTGTTGGCAATTTACATCCCGCCCATCAGCGTAGCAAGGCTCCCGTTTCTCCATGGCCTGTCCTGCATTTCTGGTTTTGACACTTTATTCAGCATGGCCCTTTTGACCAATGGGAAGCGAGACTTCTTTGTAGCGCTGATTTGCCTTTGCAGGTTGCTTGGTTGGCCAAAAAGGGCGTATGCGTTTTTTCCTGAATATATTCAGGAAAAAACGCATACGCCCTTTTTGGCCAAGGGCATCATTGTCGAGGTTTTGCCGCTTTTCCTGTGCTTTAAAGGCGATTCGAATCTCCCTCCTGAAACCTGTTTCCTGCAATTCTGCCTTGCTTTCAAATCCTCTTCGTTGCCTTTCCTCAGTATATTTGTGGACGAGAGTTATCATTTATAACTCTGCAGGTTTGTGAATTGCAGTGCCCCTGAGCTCCATTTTTCAACTCGCTTTCTTGGGAGCTGGCCGCAAAAGCGCAGGATTGCTTCAGGCCCTATTCTCCTTCCGGGCGGCAGGCTGAGCCTGTGGTTAATTCTTCTTCCTGATGGGAAAATAGAGTGACCTGTGCCTGTCCCAAGACCTAGAGCTAGTCTCTCATTGGTTCCCCCTCTTCCCTTTCATCCTCAGGACAAATTGCAACCTGTACGGAACAGGAGGTTAAAGGTGCTGATTCTCCAAGGAGGGAGATTGCTAGGAAAGCGGCTGGAATGGCGAATCCAAGCACAAATAGATGAGAAATGAGGTGCGTCTTAGAAACCTTTCCCGATCACACGGTGTACCATCTTCTGGGTTTCTCATGCATGTTTTCGATGTAGGAAGATGCCCTTGAACCTGGAGATTTGGGACCCATGGGATGGGTACCACGCAGTATTACTTTCAAGGGTCTGCGTTTGCTCACCCAACCTCACCAAACCTCTCAGCCTCAAAAGTGTCCACCCTTATGTCTCAATCAGCTGTGGGTCTAGATATGGTCAACCCAGGTGGCATCACAGCCTCTGAACGAATTTTGTAAGAATTTCTCTCTCTATCACTGTCTTTGTTTCACGGGTTTTTAAAAGTAATTGATTTTTGTAATGGGGTTTAGCTGCTTTTCAGTGCTGTGTTTATGATGCTTTACACGCACTTGACTCACTTACAGAGAGATTTCAATACATAGGTTTTAAGATTGTTACTTGTCAGATATATTCTTGGTCGGTGAATAGGGGGTGTTGGGTCCCGTTCACTGAGTAAGGAGTAGGTCTTGTCTATTACATATTGGGTTTATGGAACGCTATCTGAGCTAATTTGTAACCCTGGTTTTATGCATCACCCCACCTCACCTTTCCCGTTAAGCAGCCATAGTGTGTTTTCTAAACGTGTGACTCACTTCTGTTTTGTAATTCAGTTCAAGTGTAGTGGTTTTTACTTTCCCTCTATAAGTGATATCTTATGATAAGTTTTTTTTTTTTTCTGTGTGACTTATTTCACGTAGAATCGTCATACCTAAATCCACTCATCATGCTGCTTCGAGCCTTATGACGTAGATTTCATGGCTGAGTGATATTCAATTGTACATAAGGACCACAACTTCTGTATCCATTTTTCTCTTTCCTGGGATATTTAAGGTGTAACGAAGTGGAGATTCTTGCCAACAGAGCAGCCCTAAACTTTGGGGTGCCTCTGTCTTGCTGATTTTTAGTTTTCCCAATTTATACGCCCATGAGTGGAAGTGCCCTATGCTCTCTAAGCTGAGTTTTTTAGATGTCTCAGGACACACCGTACACCTCTGCAGAGTGGCTGTTGGCAATTTACATCCCGCCCATCAGAGTCGCAAGGCTCCCGTTTCTCCATGGCCTGTCCTGCATTTCTGGTTTTGACACTTTTTTCAGCATGGCCCTTTTGACCGATGGGAAGCGAGACTTCTTTGTAGTGCTGATTTGCCTTTCCAGGTTGCTTGGTTGGCCAAAAAGGGCGTATGCGTTTTTTCCTGAATATATTCAGGAAAAAACGCATACAACCTTTTTGGCCAAGGGCATCATTGTCGAGGTTTTGCCGCTTTTCCTGTGCTTTAACGGCGATTCGAATCTCCCTCCTGATATCTGTTTCCTGCAATTCTGCCTTGCTTTCAAATCCTCTTCGTTGCCTTCCCTCAATATATTTGTGGACGAGAGTTATCATTTATAACTCTGCAGGTTTGTGAATTGCAGTGCCCCTGAGCTCCATTTCTCAACTCGCTTTCTTGGGAGCTGGCCGCAAAAGCGCAGGATTGCTTCAGGCCCTATTCTGTTTCCGGGCGGTAGGCTGAGCCTTTGGTTAATTCTTCTTTCTGATGGGAAAATAGCGTGACCTGTTCTTGTCCCAACACCTAGAGCTAGTCTCTCATTGGTTCCCCCTCTTCCCTTTCATCCTCAGGACAAATTGCAACCTGTACGGAACAGGAGGTTAAAGGTGCTGATTCTCCAAGGAGGGAGATTGCTAGGAAAGCGGCTGGAATGGCGAACCCGAGAACAAGGAGATGAGAAATGAGGTGCGTTTTAGAAACCTCTCCCGATCACACGGTGTACCATTTTTTGGGTTTCTCATGCATGTTTTCGATGTAGGAAGATGCCCTTGAACCTGGAGATTTGGGACCCATGGGATGGGTACCACGCAGTATTACTTTAAATGGTCTGCATTTGCTCACCCAACCTCAGCAAACCTCTCAGCCCCAAGAGTGTCCACCCTTATGTCTCAATCAGCTGTGGGTCTAGATATGGTCAACCCAGGTGGCATCACAGCCTCTGAACGAATTTTGTAAGAATTTCTCTCTCTTTCACTGTCTTTGTTTCACGGGTTTTTAAAAGTAATTGATTTTTATAATGGGGTGTAGCTGCTTTTCAATGCTGTGTTTATGCCGCTTTACACCCACTTGACTCACTTACAGAGAGATTTCAATACATAGGTTTTAAGATTCTTACTGGTCAGATATATTCTTGGGCGGTGAATAGGGGGTGTTGAGTCCCGTTCACTGAGCAAGGAGTAGGTCTTGTCTATTACATATTGGGTTTTTGGAACGGTATCTAAGCTAATTTCTAACCCTTGTTTTATGCATCACCCCACCTCACCTTTCCCGTTAAGCAGCCATAGTGTGTTTTCTAAACGTGTGACTCTCTTCTGTTTTGTAATTCAGCTCAAGTGTAGCGGTTTTTACATTCTCTCTATAAGTGATATCTTATGATAAGTGTCTTTTTCTGTGTAACTTATTTCACGTAGAATCGTCATACCTAAATCCACTCATCATGCTGCTAGGAGCCTTATGACGTAGATTTCATGGCTGAGTGATATTCCATTGTACATAAGGGCCACAACTTCTTTATCCATTTTTCTCTTTCCTGGGATATTTAAGGTGTAACGAAGTGGAGGTTCTTGTCAACAGAGCAGCCCTAATCTTTGGGGTGCCTGTGTCTTGCTGATATTTAGTTTTCCCAATTTATACGCCCATGAGTGGAAGTGCCCTATGCTCTCTAAGCTGAGTTTTTTAGATGTTTCAAGACACACCGTACACTTCTCCAGAGTGGCTGTGGGCAATTTACATCCCGCCCATCAGCATAGCAAGGCTCCCATTTCTCCATGGCCTGTCTTGCATTTCTGGTTTTGACACTTTATTCAGCATGGTCCTTTTGACCGATGGGAAGCGAGACTTCTTTGTAGCGCTGATTTGCCTTTGCAGGTTGCTTGGTTGGCCAAAAAGGGCGTATGCGTTTTTTCCTGAATATATTCAGGAAAAAACGCATACGCCCTTTTTGGCCAAGGGCATCATTTTCGAAGTTTTGCCGCTTTTCCTGTGCTTTAAAGGCGATTCGAATCTCCCTCTTGAAACCTGTTTCCTGCAATTCTGCCTTGCTTTCAAATCCTCTTCGTTGCCTTCCCTCAGTATATTTGTGGACGAGAGTTATCATTTATAACTCTGCAGGTTTGTGAATTGCATTGCCCCTGAGCTCCATTTTTCAACTCGCTTCCTTGGGAGCTGGCCGCAAAAGCGCAGGATTGCTTCAGGCCCTATTCGGCTTCCGGCTGGCAGGCTGAGCCTGTGGTTAATTCTTCTTCCTGACGGGAAAATAGAGTGAGCTGTGCCTGTCCCAAGACCTAGAGCTAGTCTCCCATTGGTTCCCCCTCTTCCCGTTCCTCCTCAGGACAAATTGCAACCTGTACGGAACAGGAGGTTAAAGGTGCTGATTCTCCAAGGAGGGAGATTGCTAGGAAAGCGGCTGGAATGGCGAATCCAAGCACAATTAGATAAGAAATGAGGTGCGTTTTAGAAACCTTTCCCGATCACACGGTGTACCATCTTCTGGGTTTCTCATGCATGTTTTCGATGTAGGAAGATGCCCTTGAACCTGGAGATTTGGGACCCATGGGATGGGTACCACGCAGTATTACTTTAAAGGGTCTGCGTTTGCTCACCCATCCTCACCAAACCTCTCAGCCTCAAAAGTGTCCACCCTTATGTCTCAATCAGCTGTGGGTCTAGATATGGTCAATCCAGGTGGCATCACAGCCACTGAACGAATTTTGTAACAATTTCTCTCTCTTTCACTGTCTTTACTTCACGGGTTTTTAAAAGTAATTGATTTTTATAATGGGGTTTAGCTGCTTTTCAGTGCTGTGTTTTTGATGCTTTACACGCACTTGACTCACTTACAGAGAGATTACAATACATAGGTTTTAAGATTGTTACTTGTCAGATATATTCTTGGTCGGTGAATAGGGGGTGTTGGGTCCCGTTCACTGAGTAAGGAGTAGGTCTTGTCTATTACATATTGGGTTTATGGAACGCTATCTGAGCTAATTTGTAACCCTGGTTTTATGCATCACCCCACCTCACCTTTCCCGTTAAGCAGCCATAGTGTGTTTTCTAAACGTGTGACTCTCTTCTGTTTTGTAATTCAGTTCAAGTGTAGTGGTTTTTACTTTCCCTCTATAAGTGATATCTTATGATAAGTTTTTTTTTTTTTCTGTGTGACTTATTTCACCTAGAATCGTCATACCTAAATCCACTCATCATGCTGCTTCGAGCCTTATGACGTAGATTTCATGGCTGAGTGATATTCCATTGTACATAAGGACCACAACTTCTGTATCCATTTTTCTCTTTCCTGGGATATTTAAGGTGTAACGAAGTGGAGATTCTTGCCAACAGAGCAGCCCTAAACTTTGGGGTGCCTGTGTCTTGCTGATTTTTAGTTTTCCCAATTTATACGCCCACGAGTGGAAGTGCCCTATGCTCTCTAAGCTGAGTTTTTTAGATGTTTCAAGACACACCGTACACCTCTCCAGAGTGGCTGTTGGCAATTTACATCCCGCCCAACAGCGTAGCAAGGCTCCCGTTTCTCCATGGCCTGTCCTGCATTTCTGGTTTTGACACTTTATTCAGCATGGCCCTTTTGACCGATGGGAAGCGAGACTTCTTTGTAGCGCTGATTTGCCTTTGCAGGTTGCTTGGTTGGCCAAAAAGGGCGTATGCGTTTTTTCCTGAATATATTCAGGAAAAAACGCATACGCCCTTTTTGGCCAAGGGCATCATTGTCGAGGTTTTGCCGCTTTTCCTGTGCTTTAAAGGCGATTCGAATCTCCCTCCTGAAACCTGTTTCCTGCAATTCTGCCTTGCTTTCAAATCCTCTTCGTTGCCTTTCCTCAGTATATTTGTGGACGAGAGTTATCATTTATAACTCTGCAGGTTTGTGAATCGCAGTGCCCCTGAGCTCCATTTTTCAACTCGCTTTCTTGGGAGCTGGCCGCAAAATCGCAGGATTGCTTCAGGCCCTATTCTCCTTCCGGGCGGCAGGCTGAGCCTGTGGTTAATTCTTCTTCCTGATGGGAAAATAGTGTGACCTGTGCCTGTCCCAAGACGTAGAGCTAGTCTCTCATTGGTTTCCCCTCTTCCCTTTCATCCTCAGGACAAATTGCAACCTGTACGGAACAGGAGGTTAAAGGTGCTGATTCTCCAAGGAGGGAGATTGCTAGGAAAGCGGCTGGAATGGCGAATCCAAGCACAATTAGATGAGAAATGAGGTGCGTTTTAGAAACCTTTCCCGATCACACGGTGTACCATCTTCTGGGTTTCTCATGCATGTTTTCGATGTAGGAAGATGCCCTTGAACCTGGAGATTTGGGACCCATGGGATGGGTACCACGCAGTATTACTTTAAAGGGTCTGCATTTGCTCACCCAACCTCACCAAACCTCTCAGCCCCAAGAGTGTCCACCCCTATGTCTCAATCAGCTGTGGGTCTAGATATGGTCAATCCTGGTGGCATCACAGCCTCTGAACCAATTTTGTAAGAATTTCTCTCTCTTTCACTGTCTTTGTTTCACGGGTTTTTAAAAGTAATTGATTTTTATAATGGGGTTTAGCTGCTTTTCAATGCTGTGTTTATGCCGCTTTACACCCACTTGACTCACTTACAGAGAGATTTCAATACATAGGTTTTAAGATTCTTACTGGTCAGATATATTCTTGGGCGGTGAATAGGGGGTGTTGAGTCCCGTTCACTGAGCAAGGAGTAGGTCTTGTCTATTACATATTGGGTTTTTGGAACGGTATCTAAGCTAATTTCTAACCCTTGTTTTATGCATCACCCCACCTCACCTTTCCCGTTAAGCAGCCATAGTGTGTTTTCTAAACGTGTGACTCTCTTCTGTTTTGTAATTCAGCTCAAGTGTAGCGGTTTTTACATTCTCTCTATAAGTGATATCTTATGATAAGTGTCTTTTTCTGTGTAACTTATTTCACGTAGAATCGTCGTACCTAAATCCACTCATCATGCTGCTAGGAGCCTTATGACGTAGATTTCATGGCTGAGTGATATTCCATTGTACATAAGGGCCACAACTTCTTTATCCATTTTTCTCTTTCCTGGGATATTTAAGGTGTAACGAAGTGGAGGTTCTTGTCAACAGAGCAGCCCTAATCTTTGGGGTGCCTGTGTCTTGCTGATATTTAGTTTTCCCAATTTATACGCCCATGAGTGGAAGTGCCCTATGCTCTCTAAGCTGAGTTTTTTAGATGTTTCAAGACACACCGTACACTTCTCCAGAGTGGCTGTGGGCAATTTACATCCCGCCCATCAGCATAGCAAGGCTCCCATTTCTCCATGGCCTGTCTTGCATTTCTGGTTTTGACACTTTATTCAGCATGGTCCTTTTGACCGATGGGAAGCGAGACTTCTTTGTAGCGCTGATTTGCCTTTGCAGGTTGCTTGGTTGGCCAAAAAGGGCGTATGCGTTTTTTCCTGAATATATTCAGGAAAAAACGCATACGCCCTTTTTGGCCAAGGGCATCATTTTCGAAGTTTTGCCGCTTTTCCTGTGCTTTAAAGGCGATTCGAATCTCCCTCTTGAAACCTGTTTCCTGCAATTCTGCCTTGCTTTCAAATCCTCTTCGTTGCCTTCCCTCAGTATATTTGTGGACGAGAGTTATCATTTATAACTCTGCAGGTTTGTGAATTGCAGTGCCCCTGAGCTCCATTTTTCAACTCGCTTCCTTGGGAGCTGGCCGCAAAAGCGCAGGATTGCTTCAGGCCCTATTCGGCTTCCGGCTGGCAGGCTGAGCCTGTGGTTAATTCTTCTTCCTGACGGGAAAATAGAGTGAGCTGTGCCTGTCCCAAGACCTAGAGCTAGTCTCCCATTGGTTCCCCCTCTTCCCGTTCCTCCTCAGGACAAATTGCAACCTGTACGGAACAGGAGGTTAAAGGTGCTGATTCTCCAAGGAGGGAGATTGCTAGGAAAGCGGCTGGAATGGCGAATCCAAGCACAATTAGATAAGAAATGAGGTGCGTTTTAGAAACCTTTCCCGATCACACGGTGTACCATCTTCTGGGTTTCTCATGCATGTTTTCGATGTAGGAAGATGCCCTTGAACCTGGAGATTTGGGACCCATGGGATGGGTACCACGCAGTATTACTTTAAAGGGTCTGCGTTTGCTCACCCATCCTCACCAAACCTCTCAGCCTCAAAAGTGTCCACCCTTATGTCTCAATCAGCTGTGGGTCTAGATATGGTCAATCCAGGTGGCATCACAGCCACTGAACGAATTTTGTAACAATTTCTCTCTCTTTCACTGTCTTTACTTCACGGGTTTTTAAAAGTAATTGATTTTTATAATGGGGTTTAGCTGCTTTTCAGTGCTGTGTTTATGATGCTTTACACGCACTTGACTCACTTACAGAGAGATTACAATACATAGGTTTTAAGATTGTTACTTGTCAGATATATTCTTGGTCGGTGAATAGGGGGTGTTGGGTCCCGTTCACTGAGTAAGGAGTAGGTCTTGTCTATTACATATTGGGTTTATGGAACGCTATCTGAGCTAATTTGTAACCCTGGTTTTATGCATCACCCCACCTCACCTTTCCCGTTAAGCAGCCATAGTGTGTTTTCTAAACGTGTGACTCTCTTCTGTTTTGTAATTCAGTTCAAGTGTAGTGGTTTTTACTTTCCCTCTATAAGTGATATCTTATGATAAGTTTTTTTTTTTTTCTGTGTGACTTATTTCACCTAGAATCGTCATACCTAAATCCACTCATCATGCTGCTTCGAGCCTTATGACGTAGATTTCATGGCTGAGTGATATTCCATTGTACATAAGGACCACAACTTCTGTATCCATTTTTCTCTTTCCTGGGATATTTAAGGTGTAACGAAGTGGAGATTCTTGCCAACAGAGCAGCCCTAAACTTTGGGGTGCCTGTGTCTTGCTGATTTTTAGTTTTCCCAATTTATACGCCCACGAGTGGAAGTGCCCTATGCTCTCTAAGCTGAGTTTTTTAGATGTTTCAAGACACACCGTACACCTCTCCAGAGTGGCTGTTGGCAATTTACATCCCGCCCAACAGCGTAGCAAGGCTCCCGTTTCTCCATGGCCTGTCCTGCATTTCTGGTTTTGACACTTTATTCAGCATGGCCCTTTTGACCGATGGGAAGCGAGACTTCTTTGTAGCGCTGATTTGCCTTTGCAGGTTGCTTGGTTGGCCAAAAAGGGCGTATGCGTTTTTTCCTGAATATATTCAGGAAAAAACGCATACGCCCTTTTTGGCCAAGGGCATCATTGTCGAGGTTTTGCCGCTTTTCCTGTGCTTTAAAGGCGATTCGAATCTCCCTCCTGAAACCTGTTTCCTGCAATTCTGCCTTGCTTTCAAATCCTCTTCGTTGCCTTTCCTCAGTATATTTGTGGACGAGAGTTATCATTTATAACTCTGCAGGTTTGTGAATCGCAGTGCCCCTGAGCTCCATTTTTCAACTCGCTTTCTTGGGAGCTGGCCGCAAAATCGCAGGATTGCTTCAGGCCCTATTCTCCTTCCGGGCGGCAGGCTGAGCCTGTGGTTAATTCTTCTTCCTGATGGGAAAATAGTGTGACCTGTGCCTGTCCCAAGACGTAGAGCTAGTCTCTCATTGGTTTCCCCTCTTCCCTTTCATCCTCAGGACAAATTGCAACCTGTACGGAACAGGAGGTTAAAGGTGCTGATTCTCCAAGGAGGGAGATTGCTAGGAAAGCGGCTGGAATGGCGAATCCAAGCACAATTAGATGAGAAATGAGGTGCGTTTTAGAAACCTTTCCCGATCACACGGTGTACCATCTTCTGGGTTTCTCATGCATGTTTTCGATGTAGGAAGATGCCCTTGAACCTGGAGATTTGGGACCCATGGGATGGGTACCACGCAGTATTACTTTAAAGGGTCTGCATTTGCTCACCCAACCTCACCAAACCTCTCAGCCCCAAGAGTGTCCACCCCTATGTCTCAATCAGCTGTGGGTCTAGATATGGTCAATCCTGGTGGCATCACAGCCTCTGAACCAATTTTGTAAGAATTTCTCTCTCTTTCACTGTCTTTGTTTCACGGGTTTTTAAAAGTAATTGATTTTTATAATGGGGTTTAGCTGCTTTTCAATGCTGTGTTTATGCCGCTTTACACCCACTTGACTCACTTACAGAGAGATTTCAATACATAGGTTTTAAGATTCTTACTGGTCAGATATATTCTTGGGCGGTGAATAGGGGGTGTTGAGTCCCGTTCACTGAGCAAGGAGTAGGTCTTGTCTATTACATATTGGGTTTTTGGAACGGTATCTAAGCTAATTTCTAACCCTTGTTTTATGCATCACCCCACCTCACCTTTCCCGTTAAGCAGCCATAGTGTGTTTTCTAAACGTGTGACTCTCTTCTGTTTTGTAATTCAGCTCAAGTGTAGCGGTTTTTACATTCTCTCTATAAGTGATATCTTATGATAAGTGTCTTTTTCTGTGTAACTTATTTCACGTAGAATCGTCGTACCTAAATCCACTCATCATGCTGCTAGGAGCCTTATGACGTAGATTTCATGGCTGAGTGATATTCCATTGTACATAAGGGCCACAACTTCTTTATCCATTTTTCTCTTTCCTGGGATATTTAAGGTGTAACGAAGTGGAGGTTCTTGTCAACAGAGCAGCCCTAATCTTTGGGGTGCCTGTGTCTTGCTGATATTTAGTTTTCCCAATTTATACGCCCATGAGTGGAAGTGCCCTATGCTCTCTAAGCTGAGTTTTTTAGATGTTTCAAGACACACCGTACACTTCTCCAGAGTGGCTGTGGGCAATTTACATCCCGCCCATCAGCATAGCAAGGCTCCCATTTCTCCATGGCCTGTCTTGCATTTCTGGTTTTGACACTTTATTCAGCATGGTCCTTTTGACCGATGGGAAGCGAGACTTCTTTGTAGCGCTGATTTGCCTTTGCAGGTTGCTTGGTTGGCCAAAAAGGGCGTATGCGTTTTTTCCTGAATATATTCAGGAAAAAACGCATACGCCCTTTTTGGCCAAGGGCATCATTTTCGAAGTTTTGCCGCTTTTCCTGTGCTTTAAAGGCGATTCGAATCTCCCTCTTGAAACCTGTTTCCTGCAATTCTGCCTTGCTTTCAAATCCTCTTCGTTGCCTTCCCTCAGTATATTTGTGGACGAGAGTTATCATTTATAACTCTGCAGGTTTGTGAATTGCAGTGCCCCTGAGCTCCATTTTTCAACTCGCTTCCTTGGGAGCTGGCCGCAAAAGCGCAGGATTGCTTCAGGCCCTATTCGGCTTCCGGCTGGCAGGCTGAGCCTGTGGTTAATTCTTCTTCCTGACGGGAAAATAGAGTGAGCTGTGCCTGTCCCAAGACCTAGAGCTAGTCTCCCATTGGTTCCCCCTCTTCCCGTTCCTCCTCAGGACAAATTGCAACCTGTACGGAACAGGAGGTTAAAGGTGCTGATTCTCCAAGGAGGGAGATTGCTAGGAAAGCGGCTGGAATGGCGAATCCAAGCACAATTAGATAAGAAATGAGGTGCGTTTTAGAAACCTTTCCCGATCACACGGTGTACCATCTTCTGGGTTTCTCATGCATGTTTTCGATGTAGGAAGATGCCCTTGAACCTGGAGATTTGGGACCCATGGGATGGGTACCACGCAGTATTACTTTAAAGGGTCTGCGTTTGCTCACCCATCCTCACCAAACCTCTCAGCCTCAAAAGTGTCCACCCTTATGTCTCAATCAGCTGTGGGTCTAGATATGGTCAATCCAGGTGGCATCACAGCCACTGAACGAATTTTGTAACAATTTCTCTCTCTTTCACTGTCTTTACTTCACGGGTTTTTAAAAGTAATTGATTTTTATAATGGGGTTTAGCTGCTTTTCAGTGCTGTGTTTATGATGCTTTACACGCACTTGACTCACTTACAGAGAGATTACAATACATAGGTTTTAAGATTGTTACTTGTCAGATATATTCTTGGTCGGTGAATAGGGGGTGTTGGGTCCCGTTCACTGAGTAAGGAGTAGGTCTTGTCTATTACATATTGGGTTTATGGAACGATATCTGAGCTAATTTGTAACCCTGGTTTTATGCATCACCCCACCTCACCTTTCCCGTTAAGCAGCCATAGTGTGTTTTCTAAACGTGTGACTCTCTTCTGTTTTGTAATTCAGTTCAAGTGTAGTGGTTTTTACTTTCCCTCTATAAGTGATATCTTATGATAAGTTTTTTTTTTTCTGTGTGACTTATTTCACCTAGAATCGTCATACCTAAATCCACTCATCATGCTGCTTCGAGCCTTATGACGTAGATTTCATGGCTGAGTGATATTCCATTGTACATAAGGACCACAACTTCTGTATCCATTTTTCTCTTTCCTGGGATATTTAAGGTGTAACGAAGTGGAGATTCTTGCCAACAGAGCAGCCCTAAACTTTGGGGTGCCTGTGTCTTGCTGATTTTTAGTTTTCCCAATTTATACGCCCACGAGTGGAAGTGCCCTATGCTCTCTAAGCTGAGTTTTTTAGATGTTTCAAGACACACCGTACACCTCTCCAGAGTGGCTGTTGGCAATTTACATCCCGCCCAACAGCGTAGCAAGGCTCCCGTTTCTCCATGGCCTGTCCTGCATTTCTGGTTTTGACACTTTATTCAGCATGGCCCTTTTGACCGATGGGAAGCGAGACTTCTTTGTAGCGCTGATTTGCCTTTGCAGGTTGCTTGGTTGGCCAAAAAGGGCGTATGCGTTTTTTCCTGAATATATTCAGGAAAAAACGCATACGCCCTTTTTGGCCAAGGGCATCATTGTCGAGGTTTTGCCGCTTTTCCTGTGCTTTAAAGTCGATTCGAATCTCCCTCCTGAAACCTGTTTCCTGCAATTCTGCCTTGCTTTCAAATCCTCTTCGTTGCCTTTCCTCAGTATATTTGTGGACGAGAGTTATCATTTATAACTCTGCAGGTTTGTGAATCGCAGTGCCCCTGAGCTCCATTTTTCAACTCGCTTTCTTGGGAGCTGGCCGCAAAATCGCAGGATTGCTTCAGGCCCTATTCTCCTTCCGGGCGGCAGGCTGAGCCTGTGGTTAATTCTTCTTCCTGATGGGAAAATAGTGTGACCTGTGCCTGTCCCAAGACCTAGAGCTAGTCTCTCATTGGTTTCCCCTCTTCCCTTTCATCCTCAGGACAAATTGCAACCTGTACGGAACAGGAGGTTAAAGGTGCTGATTCTCCAAGGAGGGAGATTGCTAGGAAAGCGGCTGGAATGGCGAATCCAAGCACAATTAGATGAGAAATGAGGTGCGTTTTAGAAACCTTTCCCGATCACACGGTGTACCATCTTCTGGGTTTCTCATGCATGTTTTCGATGTAGGAAGATGCCCTTGAACCTGGAGATTTGGGACCCATGGGATGGGTACCACGCAGTATTACTTTAAAGGGTCTGCATTTGCTCACCCAACCTCACCAAACCTCTCAGCCCCAAGAGTGTCCACCCCTATGTCTCAATCAGCTGTGGGTCTAGATATGGTCAATCCTGGTGGCATCACAGCCTCTGAACCAATTTTGTAAGAATTTCTCTCTCTTTCACTGTCTTTGTTTCACGGGTTTTTAAAAGTAATTGATTTTTATAATGGGGTTTAGCTGCTTTTCAATGCTGTGTTTATGCCGCTTTACACCCACTTGACTCACTTACAGAGAGATTTCAATACATAGGTTTTAAGATTCTTACTGGTCAGATATATTCTTGGGCGGTGAATAGGGGGTGTTGAGTCCCGTTCACTGAGCAAGGAGTAGGTCTTGTCTATTACATGTTGGGTTTATGGAACGGTATCTGAGCTAATTTGAAACCCTGGTTTTATGCATCACCCCACCTCACCTTTCCCGTTAAGCAGCCATAGTGTGTTTTCTAAACGTGTGACTCTCTTCTGTTTTGTAATTCAGTTCAAGTGTAGCGGTTTTTACATTCCCTCTATAAGTGATATCTTATGATAAGTTTTTTTTTTTTTTCTGTGTGACTTATTTCACGTAGAATAGTCGTATCTAAATCCACTCATCATGCTGCTACGAGCCTTATGACGTAGATTTCGTGGCTGAGTGATATTCCATTGTACATAAGGACCACAACTTCTGTATCCATTTTTCTCTTTCCTGGGATATTTAAGGTGTAACGAAGTGGAGATTCTTGCCAACAGAGCAGCCCTAAACTTTGGGGTGCCTGTGTCTTGCTGATTTTTAGTTTTCCCAATTTATACGCCCATGAGTGGAAGTGCCCTATGCTCTCTAAGCTGAGTTTTTTAGATGTCTCAGGACACACCGTACACCTCTGCAGAGTGGCTGTTGGCAATTTACATCCCGCCCATCAGCGTAGCAAGGCTCCCGTTTCTCCATGGCCTGTCCTGCATTTCTGGTTTTGACACTTTATTCAGCATGGCCCTTTTGACCGATGGGAAGCGAGACTTCTTTGTAGCGCTGATTTGCCTTTCCAGGTTGCTTGGTTGGCCAAAAAGGGCGTATGCGTTTTTTCCTGAATATATTCAGGAAAAAACGCATACAACCTTTTTGCCCAAGGGCATCATTTTCGAGGTTTTGCCGCTTTTCCTGTGCTTTAACGGCGATTCGAATCTCCCTCCTGAAATCTGTTTCCTGCAATTCTGCCTTGCTTTCAAATCCTCTTTGTTGCCTTCCCTCAATATATTTGTGGACGAGAGTTATCATTTATAACTCTGCAGGTTTGTGAATCGCAGTGCCCCTTAGCTCCATTTTTCAACTCGCTTTCTTGGGAGCTGGCCGCAAAAGCGCAGGATTGCTTCAGGCCCTATTCTCCTTCCGAGCGGCAGGCTGAGCCTGTGGTTAATTCTTCTTCCTGATGGGAAAATAGAGTGACCTGTGCCTGTCCCAAGACCTAGAGCTAGTCTCTCATTGGTTCCCCCTCTTCCCTTTCATCCTCAGGACAAATTGCAACCTGTACGGAACAGGAGGTTAAAGGTGCTGATTCTCCAAGGAGGGAGATTGCTAGGAAAGCGGCTGGAATGGCGAACCCGAGCACAATTAGATGAGAAATGAGGTGCGTTTTAGAAACCTTTCCCGATCACACGGTGTACCATCTTCTGGGTTTCTCATGCATGTTTTCGATGTAGGAAGGTGCCCTTGAACCTGGAGATTTGGGACCCATGGGATGGGTACCACGCAGTATTACTTTAAAGGGTCTGCGTTTGCTCACCCAACCTCACCAAAACTCTCAGCCCCAAGAGTGTCCACCCTTATGTCTCAATCAGCTGTGGGTCTAGATATGGTCAATCCTGGTGGCATCACAGCCTCTGAACGAATTTTGTAAGAATTTCTCTCTCTTTCACTGTCTTTGTTTCACGGGTTTTTAAAAGTAATTGATTTTTATAATGGGGTTTAGCTGCTTTTCAGTGCTGTGTTTATGCTGCTTTACACCCACTTGACTCACTTACAGAGAGATTTCAATTCATATGTTTTAAGATTCTTACTAGTCAGATATATTCTTGGGCGTTGAATAGGGGGTGTTGAGTCCCGTTCACTGAGCAAGGATTAGGTCTTGTCTATTACATATTGGGTTTATGGAACGGTATCTGAGCTAATTTGAAACCCTGGTTTTATGCATCACCCCACCTCACCTTTCCCGTTAAGCAGCCATAGTGTGTTTTCTAAACGTGTGACTCTCTTCTGTTTTGTAATTCAGTTCAAGTGTACCGGTTTTTACATTCCCTCTATAAGTGATACCTTATGATAAGTGTCTTTTTCTGTGTGACTTATTTCACGTAGAATCGTCGTACCTAAATCCACTCATCATGCTGCTAGGAGCCTTATGACGTAGATTTCATGGCTGAGTGATATTCCATTGTACATAAGGGCCACAACTACTTTATCCATTTTTCTCTTTCCTGGGATATTTAAGGTGTAACGAAGTGGAGGTTCTTGTCAACAGAGCAGCCCTAATCTTTGGGGTGCCTGTGTCTTGCTGATATTTAGTTTTCCCAATTTATACTCCCATGAGTGGAAGTGCCCTATGCTCTCTAAGCTGAGTTTTTTAGATGTTTCAAGACACACCATACACTTCTCCAGAGTGGCTGTGGGCAATTTACCTCCCGCCCATCAGCGTAGCAAGGCTCCCGTTTCTCCATGTCCTGTCCTGCATTTCTGGTTTTGACACTTCATTCAGCATGGTCCTTTTGACCGATGGGAAGCGAGACTTCTTTGTAGCGCTGATTTGCCTTTGCAGGTTGCTTGGTTGGCCAAAAAGGGCGTATGCGTTTTTTCCTGAATATATTCAGGAAAAAACGCATACACCCTTTTTGGCCAAGGGCATCATTTTCGAAGTTTTGCCGCTTTTCCTGTGCTTTAAAGGCGATTCGAATCTCCCTCCTGAAACCTGTTTCCTGCAATTCTGCCTTGCTTTCAAATCCTCTTCGTTGCCTTCCCTCAGTACATTTGTGGACGAGAGTTATCATTTATAACTCTGCAGGTTTGTGAATTGCAGTGCCCCTGAGCTCCATTTTTCAACTCGCTTCCTTGGGAGCTGGCCGCAAAAGCGCAGGAATGCTTCAGGCACTATTCGGCTTCCGGCTGGCAGGCTGAGCCTGTGGTTAATTCTTCTTCCTGACGGGAAAATAGAGTGAGCTGTGCCTGTCCGAAGACATAGAGCTAGTCTCCCATTGGTTCCCCCTCTTCCCGTTCCTCCTCAGGACAAATTGCAACCTGTACGGAACAGGAGGTTAAAGGTGCTGATTCTCCAAGGAGGGAGATTGCTAGGAAAGCGGCTGGAATGGAGAACCCGAGCACAAGGAGATGAGAAATGAGGTGCGTTTTAGAAACCTTTCCCGATTACACGGTGTACCATCTTCTGGGATTCTCATGCATGTTTTCGATGTAGGAAGGTGCCCTTGAACCTGGAGATTTGGGACCCATGGGATGGGTACCACGCAGTATTACTTTAAAGGGTCTGCGTTTGCTCACCCAACCTCACCAAACCTCTCAGCCCCAGGAGTGTCCACCCTTATGTCTCAATCAGCTGTGGGTCTAGATATGGTCAATCCAGGTGGCATCACAGCCCCTGAACGAATTTTGTAAGAATTTCTCTCTCTTTCACTGTCTTTGCTTCACGGGTTTTTAAAAGTAATTGATTTTTATAATGGGGTTTAGCTGCTTTTCAGTGCTGTGTTTATGATGCTTTACACGCACTTGACTCACTTACAGAGAGATTTCAATACATAGGTTTTAAGATTGTTACTTGTCAGATATATTCTTGGTCGGTGAATAGGGGGTGTTGGGGCCCGTTCACTGAGTAAGGAGTAGGTCTTGTCTATTACATATTGGGTTTATGGAACGCTATCTGAGCTAATTTGTAACCCTGGTTTTATGCATCACCCCACCTCACCTTTCCCGTTAAGCAGCCATAGTGTGTTTTCTAAACGTGTGACTCTCTTCTGTTTTGTAATTCAGTTCAAGTGTAGTGGTTTTTACTTTCCCTCTATAAGTGATATCTTATGATAAGTTTTTTTTTTTTTTCTGTGTGACTTATTTCACCTAGAATCGTCATACCTAAATCCACTCATCATGCTGCTTCGAGCCTTATGACGTAGATTTCATGGCTGAGTGATATTCCATTGTACATAAGGACCACAACTTCTGTATCCATTTTTCTCTTTCCTGGGATATTTAAGGTGTAACGAAGTGGAGATTCTTGCCAACAGAGCAGCCCTAAACTTTGGGGTGCCTGTGTCTTGCTGATTTTTAGTTTTCCCAATTTATACGCCCATGAGTGGAAGTGCCCTATGCTCTCTAAGCTGAGTTTTTTAGATGTCTCAGGACACACCGTACACCTCTGCAGAGTGGCTGTTGGCAATTTACTTCCCGCCCATCAGCGTAGCAAGGCTCCCGTTTCTCCATGGCCTGTCCTGCATTTCTGGTTTTGACACTTTATTCAGCATGGCCCTTTTGACCGATGGGAAGCGAGACTTCTTTGCAGCGCTGATTTGCCTTTCCAGGTTGCTTGGTTGGCCAAAAAGGGCGTATGCGTTTTTTCCTGAATATATTCAGGAAAAAACGCATACAACCTTTTTGGCCAAGGGCATCATTGTCGAGGTTTTGCCGCTTTTCCTGTGCTTTAACGGCGATTCGAATCTCCCTCCTGAAATCTGTTTCCTGCAATTCTGCCTTGCTTTCAAATCCTCTTCGTTGCCTTCCCTCAATATATTTGTGGACGTGAGTTATCATTTATAACTCTGCAGGTTGGTGAATTGCAGTGCCCATGAGCTCCATTTCTCAACTCGCTTTCTTGGGAGCTGGCCGCAAAAGCGCAGGATTGCTTCAGGCCCTATTCTGTTTCCGGGCGGTAGGCTGAGCCTTTGGTTAATTCTTCTTTCTAATGGGAAAATAGCGTGACCTGTTCTTGTCCCAACACCTAGAGCTAGTCTCTCATTGGTTCCCCGTCTTCCCGTTCATCCTCAGGACCATTTGCAACCTGTACGGAACAGGAGGTTAAAGGTGCTGATTCTCCAAGGAGGGAGATTGCTAGGAAAGCGGCTGGAATGGCGAACCCAAGCAGAAGGAGATGAGAAATGAGGTGCGTTTTAGAAACCTTTCCCGATCACATGGTGTACCATCTTCTGGGTTTCTCATGCATGTTTTCGATGTAGGAAGATGCCCTTGAACCTGGAGATTTGGGACCCATGGGATGGGTACCACGCAGTATTACTTTAAAGGGTCTGCATTTGCTCACCCAACCTCACCAAACCTCTCAGCCCCAAGAGTGTCCACCCCTATGTCTCAATCAGCTGTGGGTCTAGATATGGTCAATCCTGGTGGCATCACAGCCTCTGAACGAATTTTGTAAGAATTTCTCTCTCTTTCACTGTCTTTGTTTCACGGGTTTTTAAAAGTAATTGATTTTTATAATGGGGTTTAGCTGCTTTTCAATGCTGTGTTTATGCCGCTTTACACCCACTTGACTCACTTACAGAGAGATTTCAATACATAGGTTTTAAGATTCTTACTGGTCAGATATATTCTTGGGCGGTGAATAGGGGGTGTTGAGTCCCGTTCACTGAGCAAGGAGTAGGTCTTGTCTATTACATGTTGGGTTTATGGAATGGTATCTGAGCTAATTTGAAACCCTGGTTTTATGCATCACCCCACCTCACCTTTCCCGTTAAGCAGCCATAGTGTGTTTTCTAAACGTGTGACTCTCTTCTGTTTTGTAATTCAGTTCAAGTGTAGCGGTTTTTACATTCCCTCTATAAGTGATATCTTATGATAAGTTTTTTTTTTTTCTGTGTGACTTATTTCACGTAGAATCGTCGTATCTAAATCCACTCATCATGCTGCTACGAGCCTTATGACGTAGATTTCGTGGCTGAGTGATATTCCATTGTACATAAGGACCACAACTTCTGTATCCATTTTTCTCTTTCCTGGGATATTTAAGGTGTAACGAAGTGGAGATTCTTGCCAACAGAGCAGCCCTAAACTTTGGGGTGACTGTGTCTTGCTGATTTTTAGTTTTCCCAATTTATACGCCCATGAGTGGAAGTGCCCTATGCTCTCTAAGCTGAGTTTTTTAGATGTCTCAGGACACACCGTACACCTCTCCAGAGTGGCTGTTGGCAATTTACATCCCACCCATCAGCGTAGCAAGGCTCCCGTTTCTCCATGGCCTGTCCTGCATTTCTGGTTTTGACACTTTATTCAGCATGGCCCTTTTGACCGATGGGAAGCGAGACTTCTTTGTAGCGCTGATTTGCCTTTCCAGGTTGCTTGGTTGGCCAAAAAGGGCGTATGCGTTTTTTCCTGAATATATTCAGGAAAAAACGCATACGCCCTTTTTGGCCAAGGGCATCATTGTCGAGGTTTTGCCGCTTTTCCTGTGCTTTAACGGCGATTCGAATCTCCCTCCTGAAATCTGTTTCCTGCAATTCTGCCTTGCTTTCAAATCCTCTTTGTTGCCTTCCCTCAATATATTTGTGGACGAGAGTTATCATTTATAACTCTGCAGGTTTGTGAATCGCAGTGCCCCTGAGCTCCATTTTTCAACTCGCTTCCTTGGGAGCTGGCCGCAAAAGCGCAGGATTGCTTCAGGCCCTATTCTCCTTCCGAGCGGCAGGCTGAGCCTGTGGTTAATTCTTCTTCCTGAAGGGAAAATAGAGTGACCTGTGCCTGTCCCAAGACCTAGAGCTAGTCTCTCATTGGTTCCCCCTCTTCCCTTTCATCCTCAGGACAAATTGCAACCTGTACGGAACAGAAGGTTAAAGGTGCTGATTCTCCAAGGAGGGAGATTGCTAGGAAAGCGGCTGGAATGGCGAACCCGAGCACAATTAGATGAGAAATGAGGTGCGTTTTAGAAACCTTTCCCGATCACACGGTGTACCATCTTCTGGGTTTCTCATGCATGTTTTCGATGTAGGAAGGTGCCCTTGAACCTGGAGATTTGGGACCCATGGGATGGGTACCACGCAGTATTACTTTAAAGGGTCTGCGTTTGCTCACCCAACCTCACCAAAACTCTCAGCCCCAAGAGTGTCCACCCTTATGTCTCAATCAGCTGTGTGTCTAGATATGGTCAATCCTGGTGGCATCACAGCCTCTGAACGAATTTTGTAAGAATTTCTCTCTCTTTCACTGTCTTTGTTTCACGGGTTTTTAAAAGTAATTGATTTTTATAATGGGGTTTAGCTGCTTTTCACTGCTGTGTTTATGCCGCTTTACACCCACTTGACTCACTTACAGAGAGATTTCAATACATAGGTTTTAAGATTCTTACTAGTCAGATATATTCTTGGGCGGTGAATAGGGGGTGTTGAGTCCCGTTCACTGAGCAAGGAGTAGGTCTTGTCTATTACATATTGGGTTTATGGAACGGTATCTGAGCTAATTTGAAACCCTGGTTTTATGCATCACCCCACCTCACCTTTCCCGTTAAGCAGCCATAGTGTGTTTTCTAAACGTGTGACTCTCTTCTGTTTTGTAATTCAGTTCAAGTGTACCGGTTTTTACATTCCCTCTATAAGTGATACCTTATGATAAGTGTCTTTTTCTGTGTGACTTATTTCACGTAGAATCGTCGTACCTAAATCCACTCATCATGCTGCTAGGAGCCTTATGACGTAGATTTCATGGCTGAGTGATATTCCATTGTACATAAGGGCCACAACTTCTTTATCCATTTTTCTCTTTCCTGGGATATTTAAGGTGTAACGAAGTGGAGGTTCTTGTCAACAGAGCAGCCCTAATCTTTGGGGTGCCTGTGTCTTGCTGATATTTAGTTTTCCCAATTTATACTCCCATGAGTGGAAGTGCCCTATGCTCTCTAAGCTGAGTTTTTTAGATGTTTCAAGACACACCATACACTTCTCCAGAGTGGCTGTGGGCAATTTACCTCCCGCCCATCAGCGTAGCAAGGCTCCCGTTTCTCCATGTCCTGTCCTGCATTTCTGGTTTTGACACTTTATTCAGCATGGTCCTTTTGACCGATGGGAAGCGAGACTTCTTTGTAGCGCTGATTTGCCTTTGCAGGTTGCTTGGTTGGCCAAAAAGGGCGTATGCGTTTTTTCCTGAATATATTCAGGAAAAAACGCATACGCCCTTTTTGGCCAAGGGCATCATTTTCGAAGTTTTGCCGCTTTTCCTGTGCTTTAAAGGCGATTCGAATCTCCCTCCTGAAACCTGTTTCCTGCAATTCTGCCTTGCTTTCAAATCCTCTTCGTTGCCTTCCCTCAGTATATTTGTGGACGAGAGTTATCATTTATAACTCTGCAGGTTTGTGAATTGCAGTGCCCCTGAGCTCCATTTCTCAACTCGCTTCCTTGGGAGCTGGCCGCAAAAGCGCAGGAATGCTTCAGGCCCTATTCGGCTTCCGGCTGGCAGGCTGAGCCTGTGGTTAATTCTTCTTCCTGACGGGAAAATAGAGTGACCTGTGCCTGTCCCAAGACATAGAGCTAGTCTCCCATTGGTTCCCCCTCTTCCCGTTCCTCCTCAGGACAAATTGCAACCTGTACGGAACAGGAGGTTAAAGGTGCTGATTCTCCAAGGAGGGAGATTGCTAGGAAAGCGGCTGGAATGGCGAACCCGAGCACAAGGAGATGAGAAATGAGGTGCGTTTTAGAAACCTTTCCCGATTACACGGTGTACCATCTTCTGGGATTCTCATGCATGTTTTCGATGTAGGAAGGTGCCCTTGAACCTGGAGATTTGGGACCCATGGGATGGGTACCACGCAGTATTACTTTAAAGGGTCTGCGTTTGCTCACCCAACCTCACCAAACCTCTCAGCCCCAGGAGTGTCCACCCTTATGTCTCAATCAGCTGTGGGTCTAGATATGGTCAATCCAGGTGGCATCACAGCCCCTGAACGAATTTTGTAAGAATTTCTCTCTCTTTCACTGTCTTTGCTTCACGGGTTTTTAAAAGTAATTGATTTTTATAATGGGGTTTAGCTGCTTTTCAGAGCTGTGTGTGTGCCGCTTTACACCCACTTGAGTCACTTACAGAGAGATATCAACACATAGGTTTTAAGATTCTTACTAGTCAGATATATTCTTGGGCGGTGAATAGGGGGTGCTGAGTCCCGTTCACTGAGCAAGGAGTAGGTCTTGTCTATTATATATTGGGTTTATGGAACGGTATCTGAGCTAATTTGAAACCCTTGTTTTATGCATCACCCCACCTCACCTTTCCCGTTAAGCAGCCATAGTGTGTTTTCTAAACGTGTGACTCTCTTCTGTTTTGTAATTCATTCAAGTGTAGCGGTTTTTACATTCCCTCTATAAGTGATATCTTATGATAAGTGTCTTTTTCTGTGTGACTTATTTCATGTTGAATCGTCGTACCTAAATCCACTCATCATGCTGCTACGAGCCTTATGACGTATATTTCATGGCTGAGTGATATTCCATTGTACATAAGGACCACAACTTCTTTATCCATTTTTCTCTTTCCTGGGATATTTAAGGTGTAACGAAGTGGAGGTTCTTGTCAACAGAGCAGCCCTAAACTTTGGGGTGCCTGTGTCTTGCTGATTTTTAGTTTTCCCAATTTCTACGCCCACGAGTGGAAGTGCCCTATGCTCTCTAAGCTGAGTTTTTTAGATGTTTCAAGACACACCGTACACCTCTCCAGAGTGGCTGTTGGCAATTTACATCCCGCCCAACAGCGTAGCAAGGCTCCCGTTTCTCCATGGCCTGTCCTGCATTTCTGGTTTTGACACTTTATTCAGCATGGCCCTTTTGACCGATGGGAAGCGAGACTTCTTTGTAGCGCTGATTTGCCTTTGCAGGTTGCTTGGTTGGCCAAAAAGGGCGTATGCGTTTTTTCCTGAATATATTCAGGAAAAAACGCATACGCCCTTTTTGGCCAAGGGCATCATTGTCGAGGTTTTGCCGCTTTTCCTGTGCTTTAAAGGCGATTCGAATCTCCCTCCTGAAACCTGTTTCCTGCAATTCTGCCTTGCTTTCAAATCCTCTTCGTTGCCTTTCCTCAGTATATTTGTGGACGAGAGTTATCATTTATAACTCTGCAGGTTTGTGAATTGCAGTGCCCCTGAGCTCCATTTTTCAACTCGCTTTCTTGGGAGCTGGCCGCAAAAGCGCAGGATTGCTTCAGGCCCTATTCTCCTTCCGGGCGGCAGGCTGAGCCTGTGGTTAATTCTTCTTCCTGATGGGAAAATAGAGTGACCTGTGCCTGTCCCAAGACCTAGAGCTAGTCTCTCATTGGTTCCCCCTCTTCCCTTTCATCCTCAGGACAAATTGCAACCTGTACGGAACAGGAGGTTAAAGGTGCTGATTCTCCAAGGAGGGAGATTGCTAGGAAAGCGGCTGGAATGGCGAATCCAAGCACAATTAGATGAGAAATGAGGTGCGTTTTAGAAACCTTTCCCGATCACACGGTGTACCATCTTCTGGGTTTCTCATGCATGTTTTCGATGTAGGAAGATGCCCTTGAACCTGGAGATTTGGGACCCATGGGATGGGTACCACGCAGTATTACTTTAAAGGGTCTGCGTTTGCTCACCCAACCTCACCAAACCTCTCAGCCTCAAAAGTGTCCACCCTTATGTCTCAATCAGCTGTGGGTCTAGATATGGTCAATCCAGGTGGCATCACAGCCCCTGAACGAATTTTGTAACAATTTCTCTCTCTTTCACTGTCTTTGCCTCACGGGTTTTTAAAAGTAATTGATTTTTATAATGGGGTTTAGCTGCTTTTCAGTGCTGTGTTTATGATGCTTTACACGCACTTGACTCACTTACAGAGAGATTTCAATACATAGGTTTTAAGATTGTTACTTGTCAGATATATTCTTGGTCGGTGAATAGGGGGTGTTGGGTCCCGTTCACTGAGTAAGGAGTAGGTCTTGTCTATTACATATTGGGTTTATGGAACGCTATCTGAGCTAATTTGTAACCCTGGTTTTATGCATCACCCCACCTCACCTTTCCCGTTAAGCAGCCATAGTGTGTTTTCTAAACGTGTGACTCTCTTCTGTTTTGTAATTCAGTTCAAGTGTAGTGGTTTTTACTTTCCCTCTATAAGTGATATCTTATGATAAGTTTTTTTTTTTTTCTGTGTGACTTATTTCACCTAGAATCGTCATACCTAAATCCACTCATCATGCTGCTTCGAGCCTTATGACGTAGATTTCATGGCTGAGTGATATTCCATTGTACATAAGGACCACAACTTCTGTATCCATTTTTCTCTTTCCTGGGATATTTAAGGTGTAACGAAGTGGAGATTCTTGCCAACAGAGCAGCCCTAAACTTTGGGGTGCCTGTGTCTTGCTGATTTTTAGTTTTCCCAATTTATACGCCCATGAGTGGAAGTGCCCTATGCTCTCTAAGCTGAGTTTTTTAGATGTCTCAGGACACACCGTACACCTCTGCAGAGTGGCTGTTGGCAATTTACATCCCGCCCATCAGCGTAGCAAGGCTCCCGTTTCTCCATGGCCTGTCCTGCATTTCTGGTTTTGACACTTTATTCAGCATGGCCCTTTTGACCGATGGGAAGCGAGACTTCTTTGTAGCGCTGATTTGCCTTTCCAGGTTGCTTGGTTGGCCAAAAAGGGCGTATGCGTTTTTTCCTGAATATATTCAGGAAAAAACGCATACAACCTTTTTGGCCAAGGGCATCATTGTCGAGGTTTTGCCGCTTTTCCTGTGCTTTAACGGCGATTCGAATCTCCCTCCTGAAATCTGTTTCCTGCAATTCTGCCTTGCTTTCAAATCCTCTTCGTTGCCTTCCCTCAATATATTTGTGGACGAGAGTTATCATTTATAACTCTGCAGGTTTGTGAATTGCAGTGCCCCTGAGCTCCATTTCTCAACTCGCTTTCTTGGGAGCTGGCCGCAAAAGCGCAGGATTGCTTCAGGCCCTATTCTGTTTCCGGGCGGTAGGCTGAGCCGTTGGTTAATTCTTCTTTCTGATGGGAAAAT
Source organism: Eschrichtius robustus (assembly GCF_028021215.1). Lineage (NCBI taxonomy): Eukaryota > Metazoa > Chordata > Mammalia > Artiodactyla > Eschrichtiidae > Eschrichtius > Eschrichtius robustus. Next base: position 77,495,876 of record NC_090832.1, read on the forward strand.
AGCGTGACCTGTTCTTGTCCCAACACCTAGAGCTAGTCTCTCATTGGTTCCCCGTCTTCCCGTTCATCCTCAGGACCAATTGCAACCTGTACGGAACAGGAGGTTAAAGGTGCTGATTCTCCAAGGAGGGAGATTGCTAGGAAAGCGGCTGGAATGGCGAACCCAAGCAGAAGGAGATGAGAAATGAGGTGCGTTTTAGAAACCTTTCCCGATCACATGGTGTACCATCTTCTGGGTTTCTCATGCATGTTTTCGATGTAGGAAGATGCCCTTGAACCTGGAGATTTGGGACCCATGGGATGGGTACCACGCAGTATTACTTTAAAGGGTCTGCATTTGCTCACCCAACCTCAGCAAACCTCTCAGCCCCAAGAGTGTCCACCCCTATGTCTCAATCAGCTGTGGGTCTAGATATGGTCAATCCTGGTGGCATCACAGCCTCTGAACGAATTTTGTAAGTATTTCTCTCTCTTTCACTGTCTTTGTTTCACGGGTTTTTAAAAGTAATTGATTTTTATAATGGGGTTTAGCTGCTTTTCAATGCTGTGTTTATGCCGCTTTACACCCACTTGACTCACTTACAGAGAGATTTCAATACATAGGTTTTAAGATTCTTACTGGTCAGATATATTCTTGGGCGGTGAATAGGGGGTGTTGAGTCCCGTTCACTGAGCAAGGAGTAGGTCTTGTCTATTACATGTTGGGTTTATGGAACGGTATCTGAGCTATTTTGAAACCCTGGTTTTATGCATCACCCCACCTCACCTTTCCCGTTAAGCAGCCATAGTGTGTTTTCTAAACGTGTGACTCTCTTCTGTTTTGTAATTCAGTTCAAGTGTAGCGGTTTTTACATTCCCTCTATAAGTGATATCTTATGATAAGTTTTTTTTTTTTTCTGTGTGACTTATTTCACGTAGAATCGTCGTATCTAAATCCACTCATCATGCTGCTACGAGCCTTATGACGTAGATTTCGTGGCTGAGTGATATTCCATTGTACATAAGGACCACAACTTCTGTATCCATTTTTCTCTTTCCTGGGATATTTAAGGTGTAACGAAGTGGAGATTCTTGCCAACAGAGCAGCCCTAAACTTTGGGGTGCCTGTGTCTTGCTGATTTTTAGTTTTCCCAATTTATATGCCCATGAGTGGCAGTGCCCTATGCTCTCTAAGCTGAGTTTTTTAGATGTTTCAAGACACACCGGACACCTCTCCAGAGTGGCTGTTGGCAATTTACATCCCGCCCATCAGCGTAGCAAGGCTCCCGTTTCTCCATGGCCTGTCCTGCATTTCTGGTTTTGACACTTTATTCAGCATGGCCCTTTTGACCGATGGGAAGCGAGACTTCTTTGTAGCGCTGATATGCCTTTGCAGGTTGCTTGGTTGGCCAAAAAGGGCGTTTGCGTTTTTTCCTGAATATATTCAGGAAAAAACTCATACGCGCTTTTTGGCCAAGGGCATCATTGTCGAGGATTTGCCGCTTTTCCTGTGCTTTAAAGGCGATTCGAATCTCCCTCCTGAAATCTGTTTCCTGCAATTCTGCCTCCTTTCAAATCCTCCTCGTTGCCTTCCCTCAATATATTTGTGGACGAGAGTTATCATTTATAACTCAGCAGATTTGTGAATTGCAGTGCCCCTGAGCTCCATTTTTCAAGTCGCTTTCTTGGGAGCTGGCCGCAAAAGCGCAGGATTGCTTCAGGCCCTATTCTGCTTCTTGGTGGCAGGCTGAGCCTGTGGTTAATTCTTCTTCCTGATGGGAAAATAGAGTGACCTGTGCCTGTGCCAAGACCTAGAGGTAGTCTCTCATTGGTTCCCCCTCTTCACGTTCATCCTCAGGACCAATTGCAACCTGCATGGAACAGGAGGTTAAAGGTGCTGATTCTCCAAGGAGGGAGATTGCTAGGAAAGTGGCTGAAATGGCGAACCCGAGCACAAGGAGATGAGAAATGAGGTGTGTTTTAGAAACCTTTCCCGATCACATAGTGTATCATCTTCTGGGTTTCTCATGCATGTTTTCGATGTAGGAAGATGCCCTTGAACCTGGAGATTTGGGACCCATGGGATGGGTACCACGCAGTATTACTTGAAAGGGTCTGCGTTTGCTCACCCAACCTCACCAAACCTCTCAGCCCAAAGAGTGTCCGCCCTTATGTCTCAATCAGCTGTGGGTCTAGATATGGTCAATCCAGGTGGCATCACAGCCCCTGACCGAATTTTGTAAGAATTTCTCTCTCTTTCACTGTCTTTGTTTCATGGGTTTTTAAAAGTAATTGATTTTTATAATGGGTTTTAGCTGCTTTTCAGTGCTGTGTTTATGCCGCTTTACACCCACTTGACTCACATACAGAGAGATTTCAATACATAGGTTTTAATATTCTTACTAGTCAGATATATTTTTGGGCGGTGAATAGGGGGTGTTGGGTCCCGTTCACTGAGCAAGGAGTAGTTCTTGTCTATTACATATTGGGTTTATGGAATGGTATCTGAGCTAATTTGTAACCCTTCTTTTATGCATCACCCCACCTCACCTTTCCCGTTAAGCAGCCATAGTGTGTTTTCTAAACGTGTGACTCTCTTCTGTTTTGTAATTCAGCTCAAGTGTAGCGGTTTTTACATTCTCTCTATAAGTGATATCTTATGATAAGTGTCTTTTTCTGTGTAACTTATTTCACGTAGAATCGTCGTACCTAAATCCACTCATCATGCTGCTACGAGCCTTATGACGTAGATTTCATGGCTGAGTGATATTCCATTGTACATAAGGACCACAACTTCTTTATCCATTTTTCTCTTTCCTGGGATATTTAAGGTGTAACGAAGTGGAGGTTCTTGCCACCAGAGCAGCCCTAAACTTTGGGGTACCTGTGTCTTGCTGATTTTTAGTTTTCCCAATTTATACGCCCATGAGTGGAAGTGCCCTATGCTCTCTAAGCTGAGTTTTTTAGATGTTTCAGGACACACCGTACACTTCTCCAGAGTGGCTGTTGGCAATTTACATCCCGCCCATCAGCGTAGCAAGGCTCCCGTTTCTCCGTGGCCTGTCCTGCATTTCTGGTTTTGACACTTTATTCAGCATGGCCCTTTTGACCGATGGGAAGCGAGACTTCTTTGTAGCGCTGATTTGCCTTTCCAGGTTGCTTGGTTGGCCAAAAAGGGCGTATGCGTTTTTTCCTGAATATATTCATGAAGAAACGCATACGCACTTTTTGGCCAAGGGCATCATTGTCGAGGTTTTGCCGCTTTTCCTGTGTTTAAAGGCGATTCGAATCTCCCTCCTGAAATCTGTTTCCTGCAATTCTGCCTTGCTTTCAAATCCTCTTCGTTGCCTTCCTCAATATATTTGTGGACGAGAGTTATCATTTATAACTCTGCAGGTTTGTGAATTGCAGTGCCCCTGAGCTCCATTTTTCAACTCGCTTTCTTGGGAGCTGGCCGCAAAAGCGCAGGAATGCTTCAGGCCCTATTCTGCTTCCGGGCGGCAGGCTGAGCCTGTGGTTAATTCTTCTTCCTGATGGGAAATTAGAGTGACCTGTGCCTGTCCCAAGACCTAGAGCTAGTCTCTCATTGGTTCCCCCTCTTCCAGTTCATCCTCAGGACAAATTGCAACCTATACGGAACAGGAGGTTAAAGGTGCTGATTCTCCAAGGAGGGAGATTGCTAGGAGAGCGGCTGGAATGGCGAATCCGAGCACAAGGAGATGAGAAATGAGGTGCGTTTTAGAAACCTTTCCCGATCACACGGTGTACCATCTTCTGGGTTTCTCATGCATGTTTTCGATGTAGGAAGATGCCCTTGAACCTGGAGATTTGGGACCCATGGGATGGGTACCACGCAGTATTAATTTAAAGGGTCTGCGTTTGTTCACCCAACCTCACCAAACCTCTCAGCCCCAAGAGTGTCCACCCTTATGTCTCAATCAGCTGTGGGTCTAGATATGGTCAATCCTGGTGGCATCACAGCCTCTGAACGAATTTTGTAAGAATTTCTCTCTCTTTCACTGTCTTTGTTTCACGGGTTTTTAAAAGTAATTGATTTTTATAATGGGGTTTAGCTGCTTTTCAATGCTGTGTTTATGCCGCTTTACAGCCACTTGACTCACTTACAGAGAGATTTCAATACATAGGTTTTAAGATTCTTACTAGTCAGATATATTCTTGGGCGGTGAATAGGGGGTGTTGAGTCCCGTTCACTGAGCAAGGAGTAGGTCTTGTGTATTACATGTTGGGTTTATGGAACGGTATCTGATCTAATTTGAAACCCTGGTTTTATGCATCATCCCACCTCACCTTTCCCGGTAAGCAGCCATAGTGTGTTTTCTAAACATGTGACTCTCTTCTGTTTTGTAATTCAGTTCAAGTGTAGCGGTTTTTACATTCCCTCTATAAGTGATATCTTATGATAAGTTTTTTTTTTTTCTGTGTGACTTATTTCACGTAGAATCGTCGTACCTAAATCGACTCATCATGCTGCTACGAGCCTTATGACGTAGATTCCATGGCTGAGTGATATTCCATTGTACATAAGGACCACAACTTCTTTATCCATTTTTCTCTTTCCTGGGATATTTAAGGTGTAACGAAGTGGAGGTTCTTGTCTACAGAGCAGCCCTAAACTTTGGGTTGCCTGTGTCTTGCTGATTTTTAGTTTTCCCAATTTATATGCCCATGAGTGGAAGTGCCCTATGCTCTCTAAGCTGAGTTTTTTAGATGTTTCAAGACACACCGGACACCTCTCCAGAGTGGCTGTTGGCAATTTACATCCCGCCCATCAGCGTAGCAAGGCTCCCGTTTCTCCATGGCCTGTCCTGCATTTCTGGTTTTGACACTTTATTCAGCATGGCCCTTTTGACCGATGGGAAGAGAGACTTCTTTGTAGCACTGATTTGCCTTTCCAGGTTGCTTGGTTGGCCAAAAAGGGCGTATGCGTTTTTTCCTGAATATATTCAGGAAAAAACGCATACGCCCTTTTTGGCCAAGGGCATCATTGTCGAGGTTTTGCCGCTTTTCCTGTGCTTTAAAGGCGATTCGAATCTCCCTCCTGAAATCTGATTCCTGCAATTCTGACTTGCTTTCAAATCCTCTTCGTTGCCTTCCCTCAATATATTTGTGGACGAGAGTTATCATTTATAACTCTGCAGGTTTGTGAATTGCAGTGCCCCTGAGCTCCATTTTTCAACTCGCTTTCTTGGGAGCTGGCCGCAAAAGCGCAGGATTGCTTCAGGCCCTATTCTGCTTCCGGGCGGCAGGCTGAGCCTGTGGTTAATTCTTCTTCCTGATGGGAAAATAGAGTGACCTGTGCCTGTCCCAAGACCTAGAGCTAGTCTCTCATTGGTTCCCCCTCTTCCCGTTCCTCCTCAGGACAAATTGCAACCTGTACGGAACAGGAGGTTAAAGGTGCTGATTCTCCAAGGAGGGAGATTGCTAGGAAAGCGGCAGGAATGGCGAACCCGAGCACAAGGAGATGAGAAATGAGGTGCGTTTTAGACACCTTTCCCGATCACACGGTGTACCATCTTCTGGGTTTCTCATGCATGTTTTCGATGTAGGAAGGTGCCCTTGAACCTGGAGATTTGGGACCCATGGGATGGGTACCACGCAGTATTACTTGAAAGGGTCTGCGTTTGCTCACCCAACCTCACCAAACCTCTCAGCCCCAGGAGTGTCCACCCTTATGTCTCAATCAGCTGTGGGTCTAGATATGGTCGATCCAGGTGGCATCACAGCCCCTGAACGAATTTTGTAAGAATTTCTCTCTCTTTCACTGTCTTTGCTTCACGGGTTTTTAAAAGTAATTGATTTTTATAATGGGGTTTAGCTGCTTTTCACTGCTGTGTTTATGCCGCTTTAAACCCACTTGACTCCCTTACAGAGAGATATCAACACATAGGTTTTAAGATTCTTACTAGTCAGATATATTCTTGGGCGGTGAATAGGGGGTGTTGAGTCCCGTTCACTGAGCAAGGAGTAGGTCTTGTCTATTACATATTGGGTTTATGGAACGGTATCTGAGCTAATTTGAAACCCTTGTTTTATGCATCACCCCACCTCACCTTTCCCGTTAAGCAGCCATAGTGTGTTTTCTAAACGTGTGACTCTCTTCTGTTTTGTAATTTAGTTCAAGTGTAGCGGTTTTTACATTCCCTCTATAAGTGATATCTTATGATAAGTGTCTTTTTCTGTGTGACTTATTTCACGTAGAATCGTCGTACCTAAATCCACTCATCATGCTGCTACGAGCCTTATGACGTAGATTTCATGGCTGAGTGATATTCCATTGTACATACGGACCACAACTTCTTTATCCATTTTTCTCTTTCCTGGGATATTTAAGGTGTAACGAAGTGGAGGTTCTTGTCAACAGAGCAGCCCTAAACTTTGGGGTGCCTGTGTCTTGCTGATTTTTAGTTTTCCCAATTTATACGCCCATGAGTGGAAGTGCCCTATGCTCCCTAAGCTGAGATTTTTAAATGTTTCAAGACACACCGTACACCTCTCCAGAGTGGCTGTTGGCAATTTACATCCCGCCCATCAGCGTAGCAAGGCTCCCGTTTCTCCATGGCCTGTCCTGCATTTCTGGTTTTGACACTTTATTCAGCATGGCCCTTTTGACCGATGGGAAACGAGAATTCTTTGTAGCGCTGATTTGCCTTTGCAGGTTGCTTGGTTGGCCAAAAAGGGCGTATGCGTTTTTTCCTGAATATATTCAGGAAAAAACGCATACGCCCTTTTTGGCCGAGGGCATCATTGTCGAGGTTTTGCCGCTTTTCCTGTGCTTTAAAGGCGATTCGAATCTCCCTCCTGAAACCTGTTTCCTGCAATTCTGCCTTGCTTTCAAATCCTCTTCGTTGCCGTCCCTCAATATATTTGTGGACGAGAGTTATCATTTATAACTCTGCAGGTTTGTGAATTGCAGTGCCCCTGAGCTCCATTTTTCAACTCGCTTTCTTGGGAGCTGGCCGCAAAAGCGCAGGATTGCTTCAGGCCCTATTCTCCTTCCGAGCGTCAGGCTGAGCCTGTGGTTAATTCTTCTTCCTGATGGGAAAATAGAGTGAGCTGTGCCTGTCCCAAGACCTAGAGCTACTCTCTCATTGGTTCCCCCTCTTCCCGTTCCTCCTCAGGACAAATTGCAACCTGTACGGAACAGGAGGTTAAAGGTGCTGATTCTCCAAGGAGGGAGATTGCTAGGAAAGCGGCAGGAATGGCGAACCCGAGCACAAGGAGATGAGAAATGAGGTGCGTTTTAGAAACCTTTGCCGATCACACGGTGTACCATCTTCTGGGTTTCTCATGCATGTTTTCGATGTAGGAAGATGCCCTTGAACACGGAGATTTGGGACCCATGGAATGGGTACCACGCAGTATTACTTTAAAGGGTCTGCGTTTGCTCACCCAACCTCAACAAACCTCTCAGCCCCCAAAAGTGTCCACCCTTATGTCTCAATCAGCTGTGGGTCTAGATATGGTCAATCCAGGTGGCATCACAGCCCCTGAACGAATTTTGTAAGAATTTCTCTCTCTTTCACTGTCTTTGCTTCACGGGTTTTTAAAAGTAATTGATTTTTATAATGGGGTTTAGCTGCTTTTCACTGCTGTGTTTATGCCGCTTTACACCCACTTGACTCCCTTACAGAGAGATATCAACACATAGGTTTTAAGATTCTTACTAGTCAGATATATTCTTGGGCGGTGAATAGGGGGTGTTGAGTCCCGTTCACTGTGCAAGGAGTAGGTCTTGTCTATTACATATTGGGTTTATGGAACGGTATCTGAGCTAATTTCAAACCCTGGTTTTATGCATCACCCCACCTCACCTTTCCCATTAAGCAGCCATAGTGTGTTTTCTAAACGTGTGACTCTCTTCTGTTTTGTAATTCAGTTCAAGTGTAGCGGTTTTTACATTCCCTCTATAAGTGATATCTTATGATAAGTGTCTTTTTCTGTGTGACTTATTTCACGTAGAATCGTCGTACCTAAATCCACTCATCATGCTGCTACGAGCCTTATGACGTAGATTTCATGGCTGAGTGATATTCCATTGTACATAAGGACCACAACTTCTTTATCCATTTTTCTTTTTCCTGGGATATTTAAGGTGTAACGAAGTGGAGGTTCTTGTCAACAGAGCAGCCCTAAACTTTGGGGTGCCTGTGTCTTTCTGATTTTTAATTTTCCCTGTTTATACGCCCATGAGTGGAAGTGCCCTATGCTCTCTAAGCTGAGTTTTTTAGATGTTTCAAGACACACCGTACACCTCTCCAGAGTGGCTGTTGGCAATTTACATCCCGCCCATCAGCGTAGCAAGGCTCCCGTTTCTCCATGGCCTGTCCTGCATTTCTGGTTTTGACACTTTATTCAGCATGGCCCTTTTGACCGATGGGAAGCCAGACTTCTTTGTAGCGCTGATTTGCCTTTGCAGGTTGCTTGGTTGGCCAAAAAGGGCGTATGCGTTTTTTCCTGAATATATTCAGGAAAAAACGCATACGCCCTTTTTGGCCAAGGGCATCATTGTCGAGGTTTTGCCGCTTTTCCTGTGCTTTAAATGCGATTCGAATCTCCCTCCTGAAACCTGTTTCCTGCAATTCTGCCTTGCTTTCAAATCCTCTTCGTTGCCTTCCCTCAGTATATTTGTGGACGAGAGTTATCATTTATAACTCTGCAGGTTTGTGAATTGCAGTGCCCCTGAGCTCCATTTTTCAACTCGCTTTCTTGGGAGCTGGCCGCAAAAGCGCAGGATTGCTTCAGGCCCTATTCTCCTTCCGGGCGGCAGGCTGAGCCTGTGGTTAATTCTTCTTCCTGTTGGGAAAATAGAGTGAGCTGTGCCTGTCCCAAGACCTAGAGCTACTCTCTCATTGGTTCCCCCTCTTCCCGTTCCTCCTCAGGACAAATTGCAACCTGTACGGAACAGGAGGTTAAAGGTGCTGATTCTCCAAGGAGGGAGATTGCTAGGAAAGCGGCTGGAACGGCGAACCCGAGCACAAGGAGATGAGAAATGAGGTGCGTTTTAGAAACCTTTCCCGATCACACGGTGTACCATCTTCTGGGTTTCTCATGCATGTTTTCGATGTAGGAAGGTGCCCTTAAACCTGGAGATTTGGGACCCATGGGATGGGTACCACGCAGTATTACTTGAAAGGGTCTGCGTTTGCTCAACCAACCTCACCAAACCTCTCAGCCCCAGGAGTGTCCACCCTTATGTCTCAATCAGCTGTGGGTCTAGATATGGTCGATCCAGGTGGCATCACAGCCCCTGAACGAATTTTTTAAGAATTTCTCTCTCTTTCACTGTCTTTGCTTCACGGGTTTTTAAAAGTAATTGATTTTTATAATGGGGTTTAGCTGCTTTTCACTGCTGTGTTTATGCCGCTTTACACGCACTTGACTCCCTTACAGAGAGATATCAACACATAGGTTTTAAGATTCTTACTAGTCAGATATATTCTTGGGCGGTGAATAGGGGGTGTTGAGTCCCGTTCACTGAGCAAGGAGTAGGTCTTGTCTATTACATATTGGGTTTATGGAACGGTATCTGAGCTAATTTGAAACCCTTCTTTTATGCATCACCCCACCTCACCTTTCCCGTTAAGCAGCCATAGTGTGTTTTCTAAACGTGTGACTCTCTTCTGTTTTGTAATTTAGTTCAAGTGTAGCGGTTTTTACATTCCCTGTATAAGTGATATCTTATGATAAGTGACTTTTTCTGTGTGACTTATTTCACGTAGAATCGTCGTACCTAAATCCACTCATCATGCTGCTACGAGCCTTATGACGTAGATTTCATGGCTGAGTGATATTCCATTGTACATAAGGACCACAACTTCTTTATCCATTTTTCTCTTTCCTGGGATATTTAAGGTGTAACGAAGTGGAGGTTCTTGTCTACAGAGCAGCCCTAAACTTTGGGGTGCCTGTGTCTTGCTGATTTTTAGTTTTCCCAATTTATACGCCCATGAGTGGAAGTGCCCTATGCTCTCTAAGCTGAGTTTTTTAGATGTCTCAAGACACACCGGACACGTCTCCAGAGTGGCTGTTGGCAATTTACATCCCGCCCATCAGCGTAGCAAGGCTCCCTTTTCTCCATGGCCTGTCCTGCATTTCTGGTTTTGACACTTTATTCAGCATGGCCCTTTTGACCGATGGGAAGCGAGACTTCTTTGTAGCGCTGATTTGCCTTTCCAGGTTGCTTGGTTGGCCAAAAAGGGCGTATGCGTTTTTTCCTGAATATATTCAGGAAAAAACGCATACGCCCTTTTTGGCCAAGGGCATCATTGTCGAGGTTTTGCCGCTTTTCCTGTGCTTTAAAGGCGATTCGAATCTCCCTCCTGAAATCTGATTCCTGCAATTCTGACTTGCTTTCAAATCCTCTTCGTTGCCTTCCCTCAATATATTTGTGGACGAGAGTTATCATTTATAACTCTGCAGGTTTGTGAATTGCAGTGCCCCTGAGCTCCATTTTTCAACTCGCTTTCTTGGGAGCTGGCCGCAAAAGCGCAGGATTGCTTCAGGCCCTATTCTGCTTCCGGGCGGCAGGCTGAGCCTGTGGTTAATTCTTCTTCCTGATGGGAAAATAGAGTGACCTGTGCCTGTCCCAAGACCTAGAGCTAGTCTCTCATTGGTTCCCCCTCTTCCCGTTCCTCCTCAGGACAAATTGCAACCTGTACGGAACAGGAGGTTAAAGGTGCTGATTCTCCAAGGAGGGAGATTGCTAGGAAAGCGGCTGGAATGGCGAACCCGAGCACAAGGAGATGAGAAATGAGGTGCGTTTTAGAAACCTTTCCCGATCACACGGTGTACCATTTTCTGGGTTTCTCATGCATGTTTTCGATGTAGGAAGATGCCCTTGAACCTGGAGATTTGGGACCCATGGGATGGGTACCACGCAGTATTACTTTAAAGGGTCTGCGTTTGCTCACCCAACCTCACCAAACCTCTCAGCCCCAAGAGTGTCCACCCTTATGTCTCAGCCAGCTGTGTGTCTAGATATGGTCAATCCTAGTGGCATCAGAGCCTCTGAACGAATTTTGTAAGAATTTCTCTCTCTTTCACTGTCTTTGCTTCACTGGTTTTTAAAAGTAATTGATTTTTATAATGGGGTTTAGCTGCTTTTCAGTGCTGTGTTTATGACGCTTTACACCCACTTGACTCACTTCCAGAGAGATTTCAATACATAGGTTTTAAGATTCTTACTAGTCAGATATATTCTTGGGCGGTGAATAGGGGGTGTTGGGTCCCGTTCACTGAGCAAGGAGTAGGTCTTGTCTATTACATATTGGGTTTTTGGAACGGTATCTGAGCTAATTTGTAACCCTTGTTTTATGCATCACCCCACCTCACCTTTCCCGTTAAGCAGCCATAGTGTGTTTTCTAAACGTGTGACTCTCTTCTGTTTTGTAATTCAGCTCAAGTGTAGCGGTTTTTACATTCTCTCTATAAGTGATATCTTATGATAAGTGTCTTTTTCTGTGTAACTTATTTCACGTAGAATCGTCGTACCTAAATCCACTCATCATGCTGCTACGAGCCTTATGACGTAGATTTAATGGCTGAGTGATATTCCATTGTACATAAGGACCACAACTTCTTTATCCATTTTTCTCTTTCCTGGGATATTTAAGGTGTAACGAAGTGGAGGTTCTTGCCAACAGAGCAGCCCTAAACTTTGGGGTGCCTTTGTCTTGCTGATTTTTAGTTTTCCCAATTTATACGCCCATGAGTGGAAGTGCCCTATGCTCTCTAAGCTGAGTTTTTTAGATGTTTCAGGACACACCGTACACTTCTCCAGAGTGGCTGTTGGCAATTTACATCCCGCCCATCAGCGTAGCAAGGCTCCCGTTTCTCCGTGGCCTGTCCTGCATTTCTGGTTTTGACACTTTATTCAGCATGGCCCTTTTGACCGATGGGAAACGAGACTTCTTTGTAGCGCTGATTTGCTTTTCCAGGTTGCTTGGTTGGCCAAAAAGGGCGTATGCGTTTTTTCCTGAATATATTCAGGAAAAAACGCATACGCCCTTTTTGGCCAAGGGCATCATTGTCGAGGTTTTGCCGCTTTTCCTGTGCTTTAAAGGCGATTCGAATCTCCCTCCTGAAATCTGTTTCCTGCAATTCTGCCTTGCTTTCAAATCCTCTTCGTTGCCTTCCCTCAATATATTTGTGGACGAGAGTTATCATTTATACCTCTGCAGGTTTGTGAATTGCAGTGCCCCTGAGCTCCATTTTTCAACTCGCTTTCTTGGGAGCTGGCCGCAAAAGCGCAGGATTTCTTCAGGCCCTATTCTGCTTCCGGGTGGCAGGCTGAGCCTGTGGTTAATTCTTCTTCGTGATGGGAAAATAGAGTGACCTGTGCCTGTCCCAAGACCAAGAGCTAGTCTCTCATTGGTTCCCCCTCTTCCCGTTCCTCCTCAGGACAAATTGCAACCTGTACGGAACAGGAGGTTAAAGGTGCTGATTCTCCAAGGAGGGAGATTGCTAGGAAAGCGGCTGGAATGGCGAACCCGAGCACAAGGAGATGAGAAATGAGGTGCGTTTTAGAAACCTTTCCTGATCACACGGTGTACCATTTTTTGGTTTTGTCATGCATGTTTTCGATGTAGGAAGATGCCCTTGAACCTGGAGATTTGGGACCCATGGGATGGGTACCACACAGTATTACTTTCAAGGGTCTGCGTTTGCTCACCCAACCTCACCAAACCTCTCAGCCCCAAGAGTGTCCACCCTTATGTCTCAATCAGCTGTGGGTCTAGATATGGTCAACCCAGGTGGCATCACAACCTCTGAACGAATTTTGTAAGAATTTCTCTCTCTTTCACTGTCTTTGTTTCACGGGTTTTTAAAAGTAATTGATTTTTATAATGGGGTTTAGCTGCTTTTCAATGCTGTGTTTATGCCGCTTTACACCCACTTGACTCACTTACAGAGAGATTTCAATACATAGGTTTTAAGATTCTTACTAGTCAGATATATTCTTGGGCGGTGAATAGGGGGTGTTGAGTCCCGTTCACTGAGCAAGGAGTAGGTCTTGTCTATTACATGTTGGGTTTATGGAACGGTATCTGAGCTAATTTGAAACCCTGGTTTTATGCATCACCCCACCTCACCTTTCCCGTTAAGCAGCCATAGTGTGTTTTCTAAACGTGTGACTCTCTTCTGTTTTGTAATTCAGTTCAAGTGTAGCGGTTTTTACTTTCCCTCTATAAGTGATATCTTATGATAAGTTTTTTTTTTTTTTCTGTGTGACTTATTTCACGTAGAATCGTCGTACCTAAATCCACTCATCATGCTGCTACGAGCCTTATGACCTAGATTTCATGGCTGAGAGATATTCCATTGTACATAAGGACCACAACTTCTGTATCCATTTTTCTCTTTCCTGGGATATTTAAGGTGTAACGAAGTGGAGGTTCTTGCAAACAGAGCAGCCCTAAACTTTGGGGTGCCTGTGTCTTGCTGATTTTTAGTTTTCCCAATTGATACGCCCATGAGTGGAAGTGCCCTATGCTCTCTAAGCTGAGTTTTTTAGATGTCTCAGGACACATCGTACACCTCTCCAGAGTGGCTGTTGGCAATTTACATCCCGCCTATCAGCGTAGCAAGGCTCCCGTTTCTCCATGGCCTGTCCTGCATTTCTGGTTTTGACACTTTATTCAGCATGGCCCTTTTGACCGATGGGAAGCGCGACTTCTTTGTAGCGCTGATTTGCCTTTCCAGGTTGCTTGGTTGGCCAAAAAGGGCGTATGCGTTTTTTCCTGAATATATTCAGGAAAAAACGCATACAACCTTTTTGGCCAAGGGCATCATTGTCGAGGTTTTGCCGCTTTTCCTGTGCTTTAAAGGTGATTCGAATCTCCCTCCTGAAATCTGTTTCCTGCAATTCTGCCTTGCTTTCAAATCCTCTTCGTTGCCTTCCCTCAATATATTTGTGGACGAGAGTTATCATTTATAACTCTGCAGGTTTGTGAATTGCAGTGCCCCTGAGCTCCATTTTTCAACTCGCTTTCTTGGGAGCCGGCCGCAAAAGCGCAGGATTGCTTCAGGCCCTATTCTGCTTCTTGGTGGCAGGCTGAGCCTGTGGTTAATTCTTCTTCCTGCTGGGAAAATAGAGTGACCTGTGCCTGTGCCAAGACCTAGAGCTAGTCTCTCATTGGTTCCCCCTCTTCCCGTTCCTCCTCAGGACAAATTGCAACCTGTACGGAACAGGAGGTTAAAGGTGCTGATTCTCCAAGGAGGGAGATTGCTAGGAAAGCGGCTGGAATGGCGAACCTGAGCACAAGGAGATGAGAAATGAGGTGCGTTTTAGAAACCTTTCCTGATCACACGGTGTACCATTTTCTGGGTTTCTCATGCATGTTTTCGATGTAGGAAGATGCCCTTGAACCTGGAGATTTGGGACCCATGGGATGGGTACCACGCAGTATTACTTTCAAGGGTCTGCGTTTGCTCACCCAACCTCAGCAAACCTCTCAGCCCAAGAGTGTCCACCCTTATGTCTCAATCAGCTGTGGGTCTAGATATGGTCAACCCAGGTGGCATCAAAGCCTCTGAACGAATTTTGTAAGAATTTCTCTCTCTTTCACTGTCTTTGTTTCACGGGTTTTTAAAAGTAATTGATTTATATAATGGGGTTTAGCTGCTTTTCAATGCTGTGTTTATGCCGCTTTACACCCACTTGACTCACTTACAGAGAGATTTCAAAACATAGGTTTTAAGATTCTTACTAGTCAGATATATTCTTGGGCGGTGAATAGGGGGTGTTGAGTCCCGTTCACTGAGCAAGGACTAGGTCTTGTCTATTACATGTTGGGTTTATGGAACGGTATCTGAGCTAATTTGAAACCCTGGTTTTATGCATCACCCCACCTCACCTTTCCCGTTAAGGAGCCATAGTGTGTTTCCTAAACGTGTGACTCTCTTCTGTTTTGTAATTCAGTTCAAGTGTAGCGGTTTTTACATTCCCTCTATAAGTGATATCTTATGATAAGTGTCTTTTTCTGTGTGACTTATTTCACGTAGAATTGTCGTACCTAAATCCTCTCATCATGCTGCTACGAGCCTTATGACGTAGATTTCATGGCTGAGTGATATTCCATTGTACATAAGGACCACAACTTCTTTATCCATTTTTCTCTTTCCTGGGATATTTAAGGTGTAACGAAGTGGAGGTTCTTGTCAACAGAGCAGCCCTAAACTTTGGGGTGCCTGTGTCTTGCTGATTTTTAGTTTTCCCAATTTATAGGCCCACGAGTGGAAGTGCTCTATGCTCTCTAAGCTGAGTTTTTTAGATGTTTCAAGACACACCGTACACCTCTCCAGAGTGGCTGTTGGCAATTTACATCCCGCCCATCAGCGTAGCAAGGCTCCCGTTTCTCCATGGCCTGTCCTGCATTTCTGGTTTTGACACTTTATTCAGCATGGCCCTTTTGACCGATGGGAAGCGAGACTTCTTTGTAGCGCTGATTTGCCTTTGCAGGTTGCTTGGTTGCCCAAAAAGGGCGTATGCGTTTTTTCCTGAATATATTCAGGAAAAAACGCATACGCCCTTTTTGGCCAAGGGCATCATTGTCGAGGTTTGCCCGCTTTTCCTGTGCTTTAAAGGCGATTCGAATCTCCCTCCTGAAACCTGTTTCCTGCAATTCTGCCTTGCTTTCAAATCCTCTTCGTTGCCATCCCACAGTATATTTGTGGACGAGAGTTATCATTTATAACTCTGCAGGTTTGTGAATTGCAGTGCCCCTGAGCTCCATTTTTCAACTCGCTTTCTTGGGAGCTGGCCTCAAAAGCGCAGGATTGCTTCAGGCCCTATTCGGCTTCCGGCTGGCAGGCTGAGCCTGTGGTTAATTCTTCTTCCTGATGGGAAAATAGACTGAGCTGTGCCTGTCCCAAGACCTAGAGCTAGTCTCTCATTGGTTCCCCCTCTTCCCGTTCCTCCTCAGGACAAATTGCAACCTATACAGAACAGGAGGTTAAAGGTGCTGATTCTCCAAGGAGGGAGATTGCTAGGAAAGCGGCTGGAATGGCGAACCCGAGCACAAGGAGATGAGAAATGAGGTGCGTTTTAGAAACCTTTCCCGATCACACGGTGTACCATCTTCTGGGTTTCTCATGCATGTTTTCGATGTAGGAAGGTGCCCTTGAACCTGGAGATTTGGGACCCATGGGATGGGTACCACGCAGTATTACTTTAAAGGGTCTGCGTTTGCTCACCCAACCTCACCAAACCTCTCAGCCCCAGGAGTGTCCACCCTTATGTCTCAATCAGCTGTGGGTCTAGAATGGTCAACCCATGTGGCATCACAGCCCCTGAACGAATTTTGTAAGAATTTCTCTCTCTTTCACTGTCTTTGCTTCACGGGTTTTTAAAAGTAATTGATTTTTATAATGGGGTTTTGCTGCTCTTCAGAGCTGTGTGTATGCCGCTTTACACCCACTTGCCTCACTTACAGAGAGATATCAACACATAGGTTTTAAGATTCTTACTAGTCAGATATATTCTTGGGCGGTGAATAGGTGGTGCTGTGTCCCGTTCACTGAGCAAGGAGTAGGTCTTGTCTATTACATATTGGGTTTATGGAACGGTATCTGAGCTAATTTGAAACCCTGGTTTTATGCATCACCCCAACTTACCTTTCCCGTTAAGCAGCCATAGTGTGTTTTCTAAACGTGTGACTCTCTTCTGTTTTGTAATTCAGTTCAAGTGTAGCGGTTTTTACATTCCCTCTATAAGTGATATCTTATGATAAGTGTCTTTTTCTGTGTGACTGACTTCACGTAGAATCGTCGTACCTAAATCCACTCATCATGCTGCTAAGAGCCTTATGACGTAGATTTCATGGCTGAGTGATATTCCATTGTACATAAGGACCACAACTTCTTTATCCATTTTTCTCTTTCCTGGGATATTTAAGGTGTAACGAAGTGGAGGTTGTTGTCAACAGAGCAGCCCTAAACTTTGGGGTGCCTGTGTCTTGCTGATTTTTAGTTTTCCCAATTTATACGCCCACGAGTGGAAGTGCCCTATGCTCTCTAAGCTGAGTTTTTTAGATGTTTCAAGACACACCGTACACCTCTCCAGAGTGGCTGTTGGCAATTTACATCCCGCCCACCAGCGTAGCAAGGCTCCCGTTTCTCCATGGCCTGTCCTGCATTTCTGGTTTTGACACTTTATTCAGCATGGCCCTTTTGACCGATGGGAAGCGAGACTTCTTTGTAGCGCTGATTTGCCTTTGCAGGTTGCTTGGTTGGCCAAAAAGGGCGTATGCATTTTTTCCTGAATATATTCAGGAAAATCGCATACGCCCTTTTTGGCCAAGGGCATCATTGTCGAGGTTTTGCCGCTTTTCCTGTGCTTTAAAGGCGATTCGAATCTCCCTCCTGAAACCTGTTTCCTGCAATTCTGCCTTGCTTTCAAATCCTCTTCGTTGCCTTCCCACAGTATATTTGTGGACGAGAGTTATCATTTATAACTCTGCAGGTTTGTGAATTGCAGTGCCCCTGAGCTCCATTTTTCAACTCGCTTTCTTGGGAGCTGGCCGCAAAAGCGCAGGATTGCTTCAGGCCCTATTCTCCTTCCGGGCGGCAGGCTGAGCCTGTGGTTAATTCTTCTTCCTGATGGGAAAATAGAGTGAGCTGTGCCTGTCCCAAGACCTAGAGCTAGTCTCTCATTGGTTCCCCCTCTTCCCGTTCCTCCTCAGGACAAATAGCAACCTGTACGGAACAGGAGGTTAAAGGTGCTGATTCTCCAAGGAGGAAGATTGCTAGGAAAGCGGCTGGAATGGCGAACCCGAGCACAAGGAGATGAGAAATGAGGTGCGTTTTAGAAACCTTTCCCGATCACACGGTGTACCATCTTCTGGGTTTCTCATGCATGTTTTCGATGTAGGAAGGTGCCCTTGAACCTGGAGATTTGGGACCCATGGGATGGGTACCACGCAGTATTACTTTAAAGGGTCTGCGTTTGCTCGCCCAACCTCACCAAACCTCTCAGCCCCAGGAGTGTCCACCCTTATGTCTCAATCAGCTGTGGGTCTAGATATGGTCAATCCAGGTGGCATCACAGCCCCTGAACGAATTTTGTAAGAATTTCTCTCTCTTTCACTGTCTTTGCTTCACGGGTTTTTAAAAGTAATTGATTTTTATAATGGGGTTTAGGTGCTTTTCACTGCTGTGTGTATGCCGCTTTACACCCACTTGTGTCAATTACAGAGAGATATCAACACATAGGTTGTAAGATTCTTACTAGTCAGATATATTCTTGGGCGGTGAATAGGGGGTGCTGAGTCCCGTTCACTGAGCAAGGAGTAGGTCTTGTCTATTACATATTGGGTTTATGGAACGGTATCTGAGCTAATTTGAAACCCTTGTTTTATGCATCACCCCACCTCACCTTTCCCGTTAAGCAGCCATAGCGTGTTTTCTAAACGCGTGACTCTCTTCTGTTTTGTAATTCAGTTCAAGTGTAGCGGTTTTTACATTCCCTCTATAAGTGATATCTTATGATAAGTGTCTTTTTCTGTGTGACTGATTTCACGTAGAATCGTCGTACCTAAATCCACTCATCATGCTGCTAAGAGCCTTATGACGTAGATTTCATGGCTGAGTGATATTCCATTGTACATAAGGACCACAACTTCTTTATCCATTTTTCTCTTTCCTGGGATATTTAAGGTGTAACGAAGTGGAGGTTCTTGTCAACAGAGCAGCCCTAAACTTTGGGGTGCCTGTGTCTTGCTGATTTTTAGTTTTCCCAATTTATACGCCCACGAGTGGAAGTGCCCTATGCTCTCTGAGCTGAGTTTTTTAGATGTTTCAACACACACCGTACATCTCTCCAGAGTTGCTGTTGCCAATTTACATCCCGCCCATCAGCGTAGCAAGGTTCCCGTTTCTCCATGGCCTGTCCTGCATTTCTGGTTTTGACACTTTATTCAGCATGGCCCTTTTGACCGATGGGAAGCGAGACTTGTTTGTAGCGCTGATTTGCCTTTGCAGGTTGCTTGGTTGGCCAAAAAGGGCGTATGCGTTTTTTCCTGAATATATTCAGGAAAAAATGCATTCGCCCTTTTTGGCCAAGTGCATCATTGTCGAGGTTTTGCCGCTTTTCCTGTGCTTTAAAGGCGATTCGAATCTCCCTCCTGAAACCTGTTTCCTGCAATTCTGCCTTGCTTCCAAATCCTCTTCGTTGCCTTCCCTCAATATATTTGTGGACGAGAGTTATCATTTATAATTCTGCAGGTTTGTGAATTGCAGTGCCCCTGAGCTCCATTTTTCAACTCGCTTTCTTGGGAGCTGGCCGCAAAAGCGCAGGATTGCTTCAGGCCCTATTCTCCTTCCGGGCGGCAGGCTGAGCCTGTGGTTAATTCTTCTTCCTGATGGGAAAATAGAGTGAGCTGTGCCTGTCCCAAGACCTAGAGCTAGTCTCTCATTGGTTCCCCCTCTTCCCGTTCCTCCTCAGGACAAATTGCAACCTGTACGGAACAGGAGGTTAAAGGTGCTGATTCTCCAAGGAGGGAGATTGCTAGGAAAGCGGCTGGAATGGCGAACCCGAGCACAAGGAGAAGAGAAATGAGGTGCGTTTTAGAAACCTTTCCCGATCATACGGTGTACCATCTTCTGGGTTTCTCATGCATGTTTTCGATGTAGGAAGGTGCCCTTGAACCTGGAGATTTGGGACCCATGGGATTGGTACCACGCAGTATTACTTTAAAGGGTCTGCGTTTGCTCACCCAACCTCACCAAAGCTCTCAGGCCCAGGAGTGTCCACCCTTATGTCTCAATCAGCTGTGGGTCTAGATATGGTCAATCCAGGTGGCATTACAGCCCCTGAACGAATTTTGTAAGAATTTCTCTCTCTTTCACTGTCTTTGCTTCACGGGTTTTTAAAAGTAATTGATTTTTATAATGGGGTTTAGCTGCTTTTCACTGCTGTGTTTATGCCGCTTTACACCCACTTGAGTCACTTACAGAGAGATATCAACCCATAGGTTTTAAGATTCTTACTAGTCAGATATATTCTTGGGCGGTGAATAGGGGGTGCTGAGTCCCGTTCACTGAGCAAGGAGTAGGTCTTGTCTATTACATATTGGGTTTATGGAACGGTATCTGAGCTAATTTGAAACCCTTGTTTTATGCATCACCCCACCTCACCTTTCCCGTTAAGCAGCCATAGTGTGTTTTCTAAACGTGTGACTCTCTTCTGTTTTGTAATTCAGTTCAAGTGTAGCGGTTTTTACATTCCCTCTATAAGTGATATCTTATGATAAGTGTCTTTTTCTGTGTGACGTATTTCACGTAGAATCGTCGTACCTAAATCCACTCATCATGCTGCTACTAGCCTTATGACGTTGATTTCATGGCTGAGTGATATTCCATTGTACATAAGGACCACAACTTCTTTATCCATTTTTCTCTTTCCTGGTATATTTAAGGTGTAACGAAGTGGAGGTTCTTGTCAACAGAGCAGCCCTAAACTTTGGGGTTCCTGTGTCTTGCTGATTTTTAGTTTTCCGAATTTGTATGCCCATGAGTGGAAGTGCCCTATGCTCTGTAAGCTGAGTTTTTTAGATGTTTCAAGACACACCGTACACTTCTCCAGAGTGGCTGTGGGCAATTTACATCCCGCCCATCAGCGTAGCAAGGCTCTCGTTTCTCCATGGCCTGTCCTGCATTTCTGGTTTTGACACTTTATTCAGCATGGCCCTTTTGACCGATGGGAAGCGAGACTTCTTTGTAGCGCTGATTTGCCTTTGCAGGTTGTTTGGTTGGCCAATAAGGGCGTATGCGTTTTTTCCTGAATATATTCAGGAAAAAATGCATTCGCCCTTTTTGGGCAAGGGCATCATTGTCGAGGTTTTGCCGCTTTTCCTGTGCTTTAAAGGCGATTCGAATCTCCCTCCTGAAACCTGTTTCCTGCAATTCTGCCTTGCTTCCAAATCCTCTTCGTTGCCTTCCCTCAATATATTTGTGGACGAGAGTTATCATTTATAACTCTGCAGGTTTGTGAATTGCAGTGCCCCTGAGCTCCATTTTTCAACTCGCTTTCTTGGGAGCTGGCCGCAAAAGCGCAGGATTGCTTCAGGCCCTATTCTCCTTCCGGGCGGCAGGCTGAGCCTGTGGTTAATTCTTCTTCCTGATGGGAAAATAGAGTGACCTGTGCCTGTCCCAAGACCAAGAGCTAGTCTCTCATTGGTTCCCCCTCTTCCCGTTCCTCCTCAGGACAAATTGCAACCTGTACGGAACAGGAGGTTAAAGGTGCTGATTCTCCAAGGAGGAAGATTGCTAGGAAAGCGGCTGGAATGGCGAACCCGAGCACAAGGAGATGAGAAATGAGGTGCGTTTTAGAAACCTTTCCTGATCACACGGTGTACCATTTTTTGGTTTTGTCATGCATGTTTTCGATGTAGGAAGATGCCCTTGAACCTGGAGATTTGGGACCCATGGGATGGGTACCACACAGTATTACTTTCAAGGGTCTGCGTTTGCTCACCCAACCTCACCAAACCTCTCAGCCCCAAGAGTGTCCACCCTTATGTCTCAATCAGCTGTGGGTCTAGATATGGTCAACCCAGGTGGCATCACAACCTCTGAACGAATTTTGTAAGAATTTCTCTCTCTTTCACTGTCTTTGTTTCACGGGTTTTTAAAAGTAATTGATTTTTATAATGGGGTTTAGCTGCTTTTCAATGCTGTGTTTATGCCGCTTTACACCCACTTGACTCACTTACAGAGAGATTTCAATACATAGGTTTTAAGATTCTTACTAGTCAGATATATTCTTGGGCGGTGAATAGGGGGTGTTGAGTCCCGTTCACTGAGCAAGGAGTAGGTCTTGTCTATTACATGTTGGGTTTATGGAACGGTATCTGAGCTAATTTGAAACCCTGGTTTTATGCATCACCCCACCTCACCTTTCCCGTTAAGCAGCCATAGTGTGTTTTCTAAACGTGTGACTCTCTTCTGTTTTGTAATTCAGTTCAAGTGTAGCGGTTTTTACTTTCCCTCTATAAGTGATATCTTATGATAAGTTTTTTTTTTTTTTCTGTGTGACTTATTTCACGTAGAATCGTCGTACCTAAATCCACTCATCATGCTGCTACGAGCCTTATGACGTAGATTTCATGGCTGAGAGATATTCCATTGTACATAAGGACCACAACTTCTGTATCCATTTTTCTCTTTCCTGGGATATTTAAGGTGTAACGAAGTGGAGGTTCTTGCAAACAGAGCAGCCCTAAACTTTGGGGTGCCTGTGTCTTGCTGATTTTTAGTTTTCCCAATTGATACGCCCATGAGTGGAAGTGCCCTATGCTCTCTAAGCTGAGTTTTTTAGATGTCTCAGGACACATCGTACACCTCTCCAGAGTGGCTGTTGGCAATTTACATCCCGCCCATCAGCGTAGCAAGGCTCCCGTTTCTCCATGGCCTGTCCTGCATTTCTGGTTTTGACACTTTATTCAGCATGGCCCTTTTGACCGATGGGAAGCGCGACTTCTTTGTAGCGCTGATTTGCCTTTCCAGGTTGCTTGGTTGGCCAAAAAGGGCGTATGCGTTTTTTCCTGAATATATTCAGGAAAAAACGCATACAACCTTTTTGGCCAAGGGCATCATTGTCGAGGTTTTGCCGCTTTTCCTGTGCTTTAAAGGTGATTCGAATCTCCCTCCTGAAATCTGTTTCCTGCAATTCTGCCTTGCTTTCAAATCCTCTTCGTTGCCTTCCCTCAATATATTTGTGGACGAGAGTTATCATTTATAACTCTGCAGGTTTGTGAATTGCAGTGCCCCTGAGCTCCATTTTTCAACTCGCTTTCTTGGGAGCCGGCCGCAAAAGCGCAGGATTGCTTCAGGCCCTATTCTGCTTCTTGGTGGCAGGCTGAGCCTGTGGTTAATTCTTCTTCCTGCTGGGAAAATAGAGTGACCTGTGCCTGTGCCAAGACCTAGAGCTAGTCTCTCATTGGTTCCCCCTCTTCCCGTTCCTCCTCACGACAAATTGCAACCTGTACGGAACAGGAGGTTAAAGGTGCTGATTCTCCAAGGAGGGAGATTGCTAGGAAAGCGGCTGGAATGGCGAACCTGAGCACAAGGAGATGAGAAATGAGGTGCGTTTTAGAAACCTTTCCTGATCACACGGTGTACCATTTTCTGGGTTTCTCATGCATGTTTTCGATGTAGGAAGATGCCCTTGAACCTGGAGATTTGGGACCCATGGGATGGGTACCACGCAGTATTACTTTCAAGGGTCTGCGTTTGCTCACCCAACCTCAGCAAACCTCTCAGCCCAAGAGTGTCCACCCTTATGTCTCAATCAGCTGTGGGTCTAGATATGGTCAACCCAGGTGGCATCAAAGCCTCTGAACGAATTTTGTAAGA
This sequence comes from Eschrichtius robustus, assembly GCF_028021215.1. Taxonomy (NCBI): domain Eukaryota; kingdom Metazoa; phylum Chordata; class Mammalia; order Artiodactyla; family Eschrichtiidae; genus Eschrichtius; species Eschrichtius robustus. The sequence goes on from NC_090832.1 coordinate 77,519,227, forward strand.
ATTTCTCTCTCTTTCACTGTCTTTGTTTCACGGGTTTTTAAAAGTAATTGATTTATATAATGGGGTTTAGCTGCTTTTCAATGCTGTGTTTATGCCGCTTTACACCCACTTGACTCACTTACAGAGAGATTTCAAAACATAGGTTTTAAGATTCTTACTAGTCAGATATATTCTTGGGCGGTGAATAGGGGGTGTTGAGTCCCGTTCACTGAGCAAGGACTAGGTCTTGTCTATTACATGTTGGGTTTATGGAACGGTATCTGAGCTAATTTGAAACCCTGGTTTTATGCATCACCCCACCTCACCTTTCCCGTTAAGGAGCCATAGTGTGTTTCCTAAACGTGTGACTCTCTTCTGTTTTGTAATTCAGTTCAAGTGTAGCGGTTTTTACATTCCCTCTATAAGTGATATCTTATGATAAGTGTCTTTTTCTGTGTGACTTATTTCACGTAGAATTGTCGTACCTAAATCCTCTCATCATGCTGCTACGAGCCTTATGACGTAGATTTCATGGCTGAGTGATATTCCATTGTACATAAGGACCACAACTTCTTTATCCATTTTTCTCTTTCCTGGGATATTTAAGGTGTAACGAAGTGGAGGTTCTTGTCAACAGAGCAGCCCTAAACTTTGGGGTGCCTGTGTCTTGCTGATTTTTAGTTTTCCCAATTTATAGGCCCACGAGTGGAAGTGCTCTATGCTCTCTAAGCTGAGTTTTTTAGATGTTTCAAGACACACCGTACACCTCTCCAGAGTGGCTGTTGGCAATTTACATCCCGCCCATCAGCGTAGCAAGGCTCCCGTTTCTCCATGGCCTGTCCTGCATTTCTGGTTTTGACACTTTATTCAGCATGGCCCTTTTGACCGATGGGAAGCGAGACTTCTTTGTAGCGCTGATTTGCCTTTGCAGGTTGCTTGGTTGCCCAAAAAGGGCGTATGCGTTTTTTCCTGAATATATTCAGGAAAAAACGCATACGCCCTTTTTGGCCAAGGGCATCATTGTCGAGGTTTGCCCGCTTTTCCTGTGCTTTAAAGGCGATTCGAATCTCCCTCCTGAAACCTGTTTCCTGCAATTCTGCCTTGCTTTCAAATCCTCTTCGTTGCCATCCCACAGTATATTTGTGGACGAGAGTTATCATTTATAACTCTGCAGGTTTGTGAATTGCAGTGCCCCTGAGCTCCATTTTTCAACTCGCTTTCTTGGGAGCTGGCCTCAAAAGCGCAGGATTGCTTCAGGCCCTATTCGGCTTCCGGCTGGCAGGCTGAGCCTGTGGTTAATTCTTCTTCCTGATGGGAAAATAGACTGAGCTGTGCCTGTCCCAAGACCTAGAGCTAGTCTCTCATTGGTTCCCCCTCTTCCCGTTCCTCCTCAGGACAAATTGCAACCTATACAGAACAGGAGGTTAAAGGTGCTGATTCTCCAAGGAGGGAGATTGCTAGGAAAGCGGCTGGAATGGCGAACCCGAGCACAAGGAGATGAGAAATGAGGTGCGTTTTAGAAACCTTTCCCGATCACACGGTGTACCATCTTCTGGGTTTCTCATGCATGTTTTCGATGTAGGAAGGTGCCCTTGAACCTGGAGATTTGGGACCCATGGGATGGGTACCACGCAGTATTACTTTAAAGGGTCTGCGTTTGCTCACCCAACCTCACCAAACCTCTCAGCCCCAGGAGTGTCCACCCTTATGTCTCAATCAGCTGTGGGTCTAGAATGGTCAACCCATGTGGCATCACAGCCCCTGAACGAATTTTGTAAGAATTTCTCTCTCTTTCACTGTCTTTGCTTCACGGGTTTTTAAAAGTAATTGATTTTTATAATGGGGTTTTGCTGCTCTTCAGAGCTGTGTGTATGCCGCTTTACACCCACTTGCCTCACTTACAGAGAGATATCAACACATAGGTTTTAAGATTCTTACTAGTCAGATATATTCTTGGGCGGTGAATAGGTGGTGCTGTGTCCCGTTCACTGAGCAAGGAGTAGGTCTTGTCTATTACATATTGGGTTTATGGAACGGTATCTGAGCTAATTTGAAACCCTGGTTTTATGCATCACCCCAACTTACCTTTCCCGTTAAGCAGCCATAGTGTGTTTTCTAAACGTGTGACTCTCTTCTGTTTTGTAATTCAGTTCAAGTGTAGCGGTTTTTACATTCCCTCTATAAGTGATATCTTATGATAAGTGTCTTTTTCTGTGTGACTGACTTCACGTAGAATCGTCGTACCTAAATCCACTCATCATGCTGCTAAGAGCCTTATGACGTAGATTTCATGGCTGAGTGATATTCCATTGTACATAAGGACCACAACTTCTTTATCCATTTTTCTCTTTCCTGGGATATTTAAGGTGTAACGAAGTGGAGGTTGTTGTCAACAGAACAGCCCTAAACTTTGGGGTGCCTGTGTCTTGCTGATTTTTAGTTTTCCCAATTTATACGCCCACGAGTGGAAGTGCCCTATGCTCTCTAAGCTGAGTTTTTTAGATGTTTCAAGACACACCGTACACCTCTCCAGAGTGGCTGTTGGCAATTTACATCCCGCCCACCAGCGTAGCAAGGCTCCCGTTTCTCCATGGCCTGTCCTGCATTTCTGGTTTTGACACTTTATTCAGCATGGCCCTTTTGACCGATGGGAAGCGAGACTTCTTTGTAGCGCTGATTTGCCTTTGCAGGTTGCTTGGTTGGCCAAAAAGGGCGTATGCATTTTTTCCTGAATATATTCAGGAAAATCGCATACGCCCTTTTTGGCCAAGGGCATCATTGTCGAGGTTTTGCCGCTTTTCCTGTGCTTTAAAGGCGATTCGAATCTCCCTCCTGAAACCTGTTTCCTGCAATTCTGCCTTGCTTTCAAATCCTCTTCGTTGCCTTCCCACAGTATATTTGTGGACGAGAGTTATCATTTATAACTCTGCAGGTTTGTGAATTGCAGTGCCCCTGAGCTCCATTTTTCAACTCGCTTTCTTGGGAGCTGGCCGCAAAAGCGCAGGATTGCTTCAGGCCCTATTCTCCTTCCGGGCGGCAGGCTGAGCCTGTGGTTAATTCTTCTTCCTGATGGGAAAATAGAGTGAGCTGTGCCTGTCCCAAGACCTAGAGCTAGTCTCTCATTGGTTCCCCCTCTTCCCGTTCCTCCTCAGGACAAATAGCAACCTGTACGGAACAGGAGGTTAAAGGTGCTGATTCTCCAAGGAGGAAGATTGCTAGGAAAGCGGCTGGAATGGCGAACCCGAGCACAAGGAGATGAGAAATGAGGTGCGTTTTAGAAACCTTTCCCGATCACACGGTGTACCATCTTCTGGGTTTCTCATGCATGTTTTCGATGTAGGAAGGTGCCCTTGAACCTGGAGATTTGGGACCCATGGGATGGGTACCACGCAGTATTACTTTAAAGGGTCTGCGTTTGCTCGCCCAACCTCACCAAACCTCTCAGCCCCAGGAGTGTCCACCCTTATGTCTCAATCAGCTGTGGGTCTAGATATGGTCAATCCAGGTGGCATCACAGCCCCTGAACGAATTTTGTAAGAATTTCTCTCTCTTTCACTGTCTTTGCTTCACGGGTTTTTAAAAGTAATTGATTTTTATAATGGGGTTTAGGTGCTTTTCACTGCTGTGTGTATGCCGCTTTACACCCACTTGTGTCAATTACAGAGAGATATCAACACATAGGTTGTAAGATTCTTACTAGTCAGATATATTCTTGGGCGGTGAATAGGGGGTGCTGAGTCCCGTTCACTGAGCAAGGAGTAGGTCTTGTCTATTACATATTGGGTTTATGGAACGGTATCTGAGCTAATTTGAAACCCTTGTTTTATGCATCACCCCACCTCACCTTTCCCGTTAAGCAGCCATAGCGTGTTTTCTAAACGCGTGACTCTCTTCTGTTTTGTAATTCAGTTCAAGTGTAGCGGTTTTTACATTCCCTCTATAAGTGATATCTTATGATAAGTGTCTTTTTCTGTGTGACTGATTTCACGTAGAATCGTCGTACCTAAATCCACTCATCATGCTGCTAAGAGCCTTATGACGTAGATTTCATGGCTGAGTGATATTCCATTGTACATAAGGACCACAACTTCTTTATCCATTTTTCTCTTTCCTGGGATATTTAAGGTGTAACGAAGTGGAGGTTCTTGTCAACAGAGCAGCCCTAAACTTTGGGGTGCCTGTGTCTTGCTGATTTTTAGTTTTCCCAATTTATACGCCCACGAGTGGAAGTGCCCTATGCTCTCTGAGCTGAGTTTTTTAGATGTTTCAACACACACCGTACATCTCTCCAGAGTTGCTGTTGCCAATTTACATCCCGCCCATCAGCGTAGCAAGGTTCCCGTTTCTCCATGGCCTGTCCTGCATTTCTGGTTTTGACACTTTATTCAGCATGGCCCTTTTGACCGATGGGAAGCGAGACTTGTTTGTAGCGCTGATTTGCCTTTGCAGGTTGCTTGGTTGGCCAAAAAGGGCGTATGCGTTTTTTCCTGAATATATTCAGGAAAAAATGCATTCGCCCTTTTTGGCCAAGTGCATCATTGTCGAGGTTTTGCCGCTTTTCCTGTGCTTTAAAGGCGATTCGAATCTCCCTCCTGAAACCTGTTTCCTGCAATTCTGCCTTGCTTCCAAATCCTCTTCGTTGCCTTCCCTCAATATATTTGTGGACGAGAGTTATCATTTATAATTCTGCAGGTTTGTGAATTGCAGTGCCCCTGAGCTCCATTTTTCAACTCGCTTTCTTGGGAGCTGGCCGCAAAAGCGCAGGATTGCTTCAGGCCCTATTCTCCTTCCGGGCGGCAGGCTGAGCCTGTGGTTAATTCTTCTTCCTGATGGGAAAATAGAGTGAGCTGTGCCTGTCCCAAGACCTAGAGCTAGTCTCTCATTGGTTCCCCCTCTTCCCGTTCCTCCTCAGGACAAATTGCAACCTGTACGGAACAGGAGGTTAAAGGTGCTGATTCTCCAAGGAGGGAGATTGCTAGGAAAGCGGCTGGAATGGCGAACCCGAGCACAAGGAGAAGAGAAATGAGGTGCGTTTTAGAAACCTTTCCCGATCATACGGTGTACCATCTTCTGGGTTTCTCATGCATGTTTTCGATGTAGGAAGGTGCCCTTGAACCTGGAGATTTGGGACCCATGGGATTGGTACCACGCAGTATTACTTTAAAGGGTCTGCGTTTGCTCACCCAACCTCACCAAAGCTCTCAGGCCCAGGAGTGTCCACCCTTATGTCTCAATCAGCTGTGGGTCTAGATATGGTCAATCCAGGTGGCATTACAGCCCCTGAACGAATTTTGTAAGAATTTCTCTCTCTTTCACTGTCTTTGCTTCACGGGTTTTTAAAAGTAATTGATTTTTATAATGGGGTTTAGCTGCTTTTCACTGCTGTGTTTATGCCGCTTTACACCCACTTGAGTCACTTACAGAGAGATATCAACCCATAGGTTTTAAGATTCTTACTAGTCAGATATATTCTTGGGCGGTGAATAGGGGGTGCTGAGTCCCGTTCACTGAGCAAGGAGTAGGTCTTGTCTATTACATATTGGGTTTATGGAACGGTATCTGAGCTAATTTGAAACCCTTGTTTTATGCATCACCCCACCTCACCTTTCCCGTTAAGCAGCCATAGTGTGTTTTCTAAACGTGTGACTCTCTTCTGTTTTGTAATTCAGTTCAAGTGTAGCGGTTTTTACATTCCCTCTATAAGTGATATCTTATGATAAGTGTCTTTTTCTGTGTGACGTATTTCACGTAGAATCGTCGTACCTAAATCCACTCATCATGCTGCTACTAGCCTTATGACGTTGATTTCATGGCTGAGTGATATTCCATTGTACATAAGGACCACAACTTCTTTATCCATTTTTCTCTTTCCTGGTATATTTAAGGTGTAACGAAGTGGAGGTTCTTGTCAACAGAGCAGCCCTAAACTTTGGGGTTCCTGTGTCTTGCTGATTTTTAGTTTTCCGAATTTGTATGCCCATGAGTGGAAGTGCCCTATGCTCTGTAAGCTGAGTTTTTTAGATGTTTCAAGACACACCGTACACTTCTCCAGAGTGGCTGTGGGCAATTTACATCCCGCCCATCAGCGTAGCAAGGCTCCCGTTTCTCCATGGCCTGTCCTGCATTTCTGGTTTTGACACTTTATTCAGCATGGCCCTTTTGACCGATGGGAAGCGAGACTTCTTTGTAGCGCTGATTTGCCTTTGCAGGTTGTTTGGTTGGCCAATAAGGGCGTATGCGTTTTTTCCTGAATATATTCAGGAAAAAATGCATTCGCCCTTTTTGGGCAAGGGCATCATTGTCGAGGTTTTGCCGCTTTTCCTGTGCTTTAAAGGCGATTCGAATCTCCCTCCTGAAACCTGTTTCCTGCAATTCTGCCTTGCTTCCAAATCCTCTTCGTTGCCTTCCCTCAATATATTTGTGGACGAGAGTTATCATTTATAACTCTGCAGGTTTGTGAATTGCAGTGCCCCTGAGCTCCATTTTTCAACTCGCTTTCTTGGGAGCTGGCCGCAAAAGCGCAGGATTGCTTCAGGCCCTATTCTCCTTCCGGGCGGCAGGCTGAGCCTGTGGTTAATTCTTCTTCCTGATGGGAAAATAGAGTGAGCTGTGCCTGTCCCAAGACCTAGAGCTAGTCTCTCATTGGTTCCCCCTCTTCCCGTTCCTCCTCAGGACAAATTGCAACCTGTACGGAACAGGAGGTTAAAGGTGCTGATTCTCCAAGGAGGGAGATTGCTAGGAAAGCGGCTGGAATGGCGAACCCGAGCACAAGGAGATGAGAAATGAGGTGCGTTTTAGAAACCTTTCCCGATCATACGGTGTACCATCTTCTGGGTTTCTCATGCATGTTTTCGATGTAGGAAGGTGCCCTTGAACCTGGAGATTTGGGACCCATGGGATGGGTACCACGCAGTATTACTTTAAAGGGTCTGCGTTTGCTCACCCAAACTCACCAAACCTCTAAGCCCCCAAAGGGGTCCACCCTTATGTCTCAATCAGCTGTGGGTCTAGATATGGTCAACCCAGGTGGCATCACAGCCCCTGAACGAATTTTGTAAGAATTTCTCTCTCTTTCACTGTCTTTGCTTCACGGGTTTTTAAAAGTAATTGATTTTTATAATGGGGTTTAGGTGCTTTTCACTGCTGTGTTTATGCCGCTTTACACCCACTTGAGTCACTTACAGAGAGATATCAACACATAGGTTTTAAGATACTTATTTGTCAGATATATTCTTGGGCGGTGAATAGGGGGTGCTGAGTCCCGTTCACTGAGCAAGGAGTAGGTCTTGTCTATTACATATTGGGTTTATGGAACGGTATCTGAGCTAATTTGAAACCCTTGTTTTATGCATCACCCCACCTCACCTTTCCGTTAAGCAGCCATAGTGTGCTTTCTAAACGTGTGACTCTCTTCTGTTTTGTAATTCAGTTCAAGTGTAGCGGTTTTTACATTCCCTCTATAAGTGATATCTTATGATAAGTGTCTTTTTCTGTGTGACTTATTTCACGTAGAATTGTCGTACCTAAATCCACTCATCATGCTGCTACGTGCCTTATGACGTAGATTTCATGGCTGAGTGATATTCCATTGTACATAAGGACCACAACTTCTTTATCCATTTTTCTCTTTCCTGGGATATTTAAGGTGTAACGAAGTGCAGGTTCTTGTCAACAGAGCAGCCCTAAACTTTGGGTTGCCTGTGTCTTGCTGATTTTTAGTTTTCCCAATTTTTACGCCCATGAGTGGAAGTGCCCTATGCTCTCTAAGCTGAGTTTTTTAGATGTTTCAAGACACACCGTACACTTCTCCAGAGTGGCTTTGGGCAATTTACATCCCGCCCATCAGCGTAGCAAGGCTCCCGTTTCTCCATGGCCTGTCCTGCATTTCTGGTTTTGACACTTTATTCAGCATGTCCCTTTTGACCGATGGGAAGCGAGACTTCTTTGTAGCGCTGATTTGCCTTTGCAGGTTGCTTGGTTGGCCAAAAAGGGCGTATGCGTTTTTTCCTGAATATATTCAGGAAAAAACGCATACGCCCTTTTTGGCCAAGGGCATCATTGTCGAGGTTTTGCCGCTTTTCCTGTGCTTTAAAGGCGATTCGAATCTCCCTCCTGAAATCTGTTTCCTGCAATTCTGCCTTGCTTTCAAATCCTCTTCGTTGCCTTCCCTCAATATATTTGTGGACGAGAGTTATCATTTATAACTCTGCAGGTTTGTGAATTGCAGTGCCCTTGAGCTCCATTTTTCAACTCGCTTACTTGGGAGCTGGCCGCAAAAGCGCAGGATTGCTTCAGGCCCTATTTTGGTTCCGGGCGGCAGGCTGAGCCTGTGGTTAATTCTTCTTCCTGATGGGAAAATAGAGTGAGCTGTGCCTGTCCCAAGACCTAGAGCTAGTCTCTCATTGGTTCCCCCTCTTCCCGTTCCTCCTCAGGACAAATTGCAACCTGTACGGAACAGGACGTTAAAGGTGCTGATTCTCCAAGGAGGGAGATTGCTAGGAAAGCGGCTGGAATGGCGAACCCGAGCACAAGGAGATGAGAAATGAGGTGCGTTTTAGAAACCTTTCCCGATCACACGGTGTACCATCTTCTGGGTTTCTCATGCATGTTTTCGATGTAAGAAAGTGCCCTTGAACCTGGAGATTTGGGACCCATGGGATGGGTACCACGCAGTATTACTTTAAAGGGTCTGCGTTTGCTCACCCAACCTCACCAAAGCTCTCAGGCCCAGGAGTGTCCACCCTTATGTCTCAATCAGCTGTGGGTCTAGATATGGTCAATCCAGGTGGCATCACAGCCCCTGAACGAATTTTGTAAGAATTTCTCTCTCTTTCACTGTCTTTGCTTCACGGGTTTTTAAAAGTAATTGATTTTTATAATGGGGTTTAGCTGCTTTTCACTGCTGTGTTTATGCCGCTTTACACCCACTTGAGTCACTTACAGAGAGATATCAACCCATAGGTTTTAAGATTCTTACTAGTCAGATATATTCTTGGGCGGTGAATAGGGGGTGATGAGTCCCGTTCACTGAGCAAGGAGTAGGTCTTGTCTATTACATATTGGGTTTATGGAACGGTATCTGAGCTAATTTGAAACCCTTGTTTTATGCATCACCCCACCTCACCTTTCCCGTTAAGCAGCCATAGTGTGTTTTCTAAACGTGTGACTCTCTTCTGTTTTGTAATTCAGTTCAAGTGTAGCGGTTTTTACATTCCCTCTATAAGTGATATCTTATGATAAGTGTCTTTTTCTGTGTGACGTATTTCACGTAGAATTGTCGTATCTAAATCCACTCATCATGCTGCTACGAGCCTTATGACGTAGATTTCATGGCTGAGTGATATTCCATTGTACATAAGGACCACAACTTCTTTATCCATTTTTCTCTTTCCTGGTATATTTAAGGTGTAACGAAGTGGAGGTTCTTGTCAACAGAGCAGCCCTAAACTTTGGGGTTCCTGTGTCTTGCTGATTTTTAGTTTTCCGAATTTGTATGCCCATGAGTGGAAGTGCCCTATGCTCTGTAAGCTGAGTTTTTTAGATGTTTCAAGACACACCGTACACTTCTCCAGAGTGGCTGTGGGCAATTTACATCCCGCCCATCAGCGTAGCAAGGCTCCCGTTTCTCCATGGCCTGTCCTGCATTTCTGGTTTTGACACTTTATTCAGCATGGCCCTTTTGACCGATGGGAAGCGAGACTTCTTTGTAGCGCTGATTTGCCTTTGCAGGTTGCTTGGTTGGCCAATAAGGGCGTATGCGTTTTTTCCTGAATATATTCAGGAAAAAACGCATAGGCCCTTTTTGGCCAAGGGCATCATTGTCGAGGTTTGGCCGCTTTTCCTGTGCTTTAAAGGCGATTCGAATCTCCCTCCTGAAATCTGTTTCCTGCAATTCTGCCTTGCTTTCAAATCCTCTTCGTTGCCTTCCCTCAATATATTTGTGGACGAGAGTTATCATTTATAACTCTGCAGGTTTGTGAATTGCAGTGCCCCTGAGCTCCATTTGTCAACTCACTTTCTTGGGAGCTGGCCGCAAAAACGCAGGATTGCTTCAGGCCCTATTTTGGTTCCGGGCGGCAGGCTGAGCCTGTGGTTAATTCTTCTTCCTGATGGGAAAATAGAGTGAGCTGTGCCTGTCCCAAGACCTAGAGCTAGTCTCTCATTGGTTCCCCCTCTTCCCGTTCCTCCTCAGGACAAATTGCAACCTGTACGGAACAGGAGGTTAAAGGTGCTGATTCTCCAAGGAGGGAGATTGCTAGGAAAGCGGCTGGAATGGCGAACCCGAGCACAAGGAGATGAGAAATGAGGTGCGTTTTAGAAACCTTTCCCGATCACACGGTGTACCATCTTCTGGGTTTCTCATGCATGATTTCGATGTAGGAAGGTGCCCTTGAACCTGGAGATTTGGGACCCATGGGATGGGGACCACGCAGTATTATTTTAAAGGGTCTGCGTTTGCTCACCCAACCTCACCAAACCTCTAAGCCCCCAAAGGGGTCCACCCTTATGTCTCAATCAGCTGTGGGTCTAGATATGGTCAATCCAAGTGGCATCACAGCCCCTGAACGAATTTTGTAAGAATTTCTCTCTCTTTCACTGTCTTTGCTTCACGGGTTTTTAAAAGGAATTGATTTTTATAATGGGGTTTAGCTGCTTTTCACTGCTGTGTTTATGCCGCTTTACACCCACTTGAGTCCCTTACAGAGAGATATCAACACATAGGTTTTAAGATTCTTACTAGTCAGATATATTCTTGGGCGGTGAATAGGGGGTGTTGGGTCCCGTTCACTGAGCAAGGAGTAGGTCGTGTCTATTACATATTGGGTTTATGGAACGGTATCTGAGCTAATTTGAAACCCTTGTTTTATGCATCACCCCACCTCACCTTTCCCGTTAAGCAGCCATAGTGTGTTTTCTAAACGTGTGACTCTCTTCTGTTCTGTAATTTAGTTCAAGTGTAGCGGTTTTTACATTCCCTCTATAAGTGATATCTTATGATAAGTGTCTTTTTCTGTGTGACTGATTTCACGTAGAATCGTCGTACCTAAATCCACTCATCATGCTGCTAAGAGCCTTATGACGTAGATTTCATGGCTGAGTGATATTCCATTGTACATAAGGACCACAACTTCTTTATCCATTTTTCTCTTTCCTGGGATATTTAAGGTGTAACGAAGTGGAGGTTGTTGTCAACAGAGCAGCCCTAAACTTTGGGGTGCCTGTGTCTTGCTGATTTTTAGTTTTCCCAATTTATACGCCCACGAGTGGAAGTGCCCTATGCTCTCTAAGCTGAGTTTTTTAGATGTTTCAAGACACACCGTACACCTCTCCAGAGTGGCTGTTGGCAATTTACATCCCGCCCATCAGCGTAGCAAGGCTCCCGTTTCTCCATGGCCTGTCCTGCATTTCTGGTTTTGACACTTTATTCAGCATGGCCCTTTTGACCGATGGGAAGCGAGACTTCTTTGTAGCGCTGATTTGCCTTTGCAGGTTGCTTGGTTGGCCAAAAAGGGCGTATGCGTTTTTTCCTGAATATATTCAGGAAAAACGCATACGCCCTTTTTGGCCAAGGGCATCATTGTCGAGGTTTTGCCGCTTTTCCTGTGCTTTAAAGGCGATTCGAATCTCCCTCCTGAAACCTGTTTCCTGCAATTCTGCCTTGCTTTCAAATCCTCTTCGTTGCCATCCCACAGTATATTTGTGGACGAGAGTTATCATTTATAACTCTGCAGGTTTGTGAATTGCAGTGCCCCTGAGCTCCATTTTTCAACTCGCTTTCTTGGGAGCTGGCCGCAAAAGCGCAGGATTGCTTCAGGCCCTATTCTCCTTCCGGGCGGCAGGCTGAGCCTGTGGTTAATTCTTCTTCCTGATGGGAAAATAGAGTGAGCTGTGCCTGTCCCAAGACCTAGAGCTAGTCTCTCATTGGTTCCCCCTCTTCCCGTTCCTCCTCAGGACAAATTGCAACCTGTACGGAACAGGAGGTTAAAGGTGCTGATTCTCCAAGGAGGGAGATTGCTAGGAAAGCGGCTGGAATGGCGAACCCGAGCACAAGGAGGTGAGAAATAAGGTGCGTTTTAGAAACCATTCCCGATCACACGGTGTACCATCTTCTGGGTTTCTCATGCATGTTTTCGATGTAGGAAGGTGCCCTTGAACCTGGAGATTTGGGACCCATGGGATGGGTACCACGCAGTATTACTTTCAAGGGTCTGCGTTTGCTCACCCAACCTCACCAAAACTCTCAGCCCCAAGAGTGTCCACCCTTATGTCTCAATCAGCTGTGTGTCTAGATATGGTCAACCCAGGTGGCATCACAGCCCCTGAACGAATTTTGTAAGAATTTCTCTCTCTTTCACTGTCTTTGCTTCACGGGTTTTTAAAAGTAATTGATTTTTATAATGGGGTTTAGCTGCTTTTCACTGCTGTGTTTATGCCGCTTTACACCCACTTGATTCACTTACAGAGAGATATCAACACATAGGTTTTAAGATTATTACTAGTCAGATATATTCTTGGGCGGTGAATAGGGGGTGTTGAGTCCCGTTCACTGAGCAAGGAGTAGGACTTGTCTATTACATATTGGGTTTATGGAACGGTATCTGAGCTAATTTGAAACCCTGGTTTTATGCATCACCCCACCTCACCTTTCCCGTTAAGCAGCCATAGTGTATTTTCTGAACGTGTGACTCTCTTCTGTTTTGTAATTCAGTTCAAGTGTAGCGGTTTTTACATTCCCTCTATAAGTAATATCTTATGATAAGTGTCTTTTTCTGCGTGACTTATTTCACGTCGAATCGTCATACCTAAATCCACTCATCATGCTGCACCGAGCCTTATGACGTTGATTTCATGGCTGAGTGATATTCCATTGTACATAAGGACCACAACTTCTTCATCCATTTTTCTCTTTCCTGGGATATTTAAGGTGTAACGAAGTGGAGGTTGTTGTCAACAGAGCAGCCCTAAACTTTGGGGTGCCTGTGTCTTGCTGATTTTTAGTTTTCCCAATTTATACGCCCATGAGTGGAAGTGCACTATGCTCTCTAACCTGAGTTTTTTAGATGTTTCAAGACACACCGTACACCTCTCCAGAGTGGCTGTTGGCAATTTACATCCCGCCCATCAGCGTAGCAAGGCTCCCATTTCTCCATTGCCAGTCCTGCATTTCTGGTTTTGACACTTTAACAGCATTGCCCTTTTGACCGATGGGAAGCGAGACTTCTTTGTAGCGCTGATTTGCCTTTCCAGGTTGCTTGGTTGGCCAAAAAGGGCGTATGCGTTTTTTCCTGAATATATTCAGGAAAAAACGCATACGCCCTTTTTGGCCAAGGGCATCATTGTCGAGCTTTTGCTGCTTTTCCTGTGCTTTAAAGGCGATTCGAATCTCCCTCCTGAAATCTGTTTCACGCAATTCTGCCTTGCTTTCAAATCCTCTTCGTTGCCTTCCCTCAATATATTTGTGGACGAGAGTTATCATTTATAACTCTGCAGGTTTGTGAATTGCAATGCCCCTGAGCTCCATTTTTCAACTCGCTTTCTTGGGAGGTGGCCGCAAAAGCGCATGATTTCTTCAGGCCCTATTCTGCTTCCGGGCGGCAGGCAGAGCCTGTGGTTAATTCTTCTTTCTGATGGGAAAATAGAGTGACCTGTGACTGTCCCAAGACCTAGAGCTAGTCTCTCATTGGTTCCCCCTATTCCCGTTCATCTTCAGGACAAATTGCAACCTGTACGGAACAGGAGGTTAAAGGTGCTGATTCTCCAAGGAGGGAGATTGCTAGGAAAGCGGCTGGAATGGCGAAACCGAGCACAAGGAGGTGAGAAATCAGGTGCGTTTTAGAAACCTTTCCCGATCGCACGGTGTACCATTTTCTGGGTTTCTCATGCATGTTTTCGATGTAGGAAGGTGCCCTTGAACCTGGAGATTTGGGACCCATGGGATGGGTACCACGCAGTATTACTTTCAAGGGTCTGAGTATGCTCACCAAACCTCACCAAACCTCTCAGCCCCAAAAGTGTCCACCCTTATGTCTCAATCAGCTGTGTGTCTAGATATGGTAAATCCAGGTGGCATCACAGGCTCTGAACGAATTTTGTAAGAATTTCTCTCTCTTTCACTGTCTTTGCTCCACGGGTTTTTAAAAGTAATTGATTTTTATAATGGGGTTTAGCTGCTTTTCAGAGCTGTGTGTATGCCGCTTCACACCCACTTGACTCACTTACAGAGAGATTTTAATACATAGGTTTTAAGATTCTTACTAGTCAGATATATTCTTGGGCGGTGAATAGGGGGTGTTGAGTCCCGTTCACTGAGCAAGGAGTAGGTCTTGTCTATTACATATTGGGTTTATGGGACGGTATCTGAGCTAATTTGAAACCCTGGTTTTATGCATCACCCCACCTCACCTTTCCCGTTAAGCAGCCATAGTGTGTTTTCTAAACTTGTGACTCTCTTCTGTTTTGTAATTCAGTTCAAGTGTAGCGGTTTTTACATTCCCTCTATAAGTGATATCTTATGATAAGTGTCTTTTTCTGTGTGACTTATTTCACGTAGAATCGTCGTACCTAAATCCACTCATCATGCTGCACCGAGCCTTATGATGTTGATTTCATGGCTGAGTGATATTCCATTGTATATAAGGACCACAACTTCTTTATCCATTTTTCTCTTTCCTGGGATATTTAAGGTGTAACGAAGTGCAGTTTCTTGTCAACAGAGCAGCCCTAAACTTTGGGGTGCCTGTGTCTTGCTGATTTTATTTTTCCCAATTTATATGCCCATGAGTGGAAGTGCCCTATGCTCTCTAAGCTGAGTTTTCTAGATGTTTCAAGACACACCGTACACCTCTCCAGAGTGGCTGTTGGCAATTTACATCCCGCCCATCAGCGTAGCAAGGCTCCCGTTTCTCCATGGCCTGTCCTGCATTGCTGGTTTTGACACTTTATTCAGCATGGCCCTTTTGACCGATGGGAAGCGAGACTTCTTTGTAGCGCTGATTTGCCTTTCCAGGTTGCTTGGTTGGCCAAAAAGGGCGTATGCGTTTTTTCCTGAATATATTCAGGAAAAAACGCATAGGCCCTTTTTGGCCAAGGGCATCATTGTCGAGCTTTTGCTGCTTTTCCTGTGCTTTAAAGGCGATTCGAATCTCCCTCCTGAAATCTGTTTCCCGCAATTCTGCCTTGCTTTCAAATCCTCTTCGTTGCCTTCCCTCAATATATTTGTGGACGAGAGTTATCATTTATAACTCTGCAGGTTTGTGAATTGCAGTGCCCCAGAGCTCCATTTTTCAACTCGCTTTCATGGGAGCTGGCCACAAAAGCGCAGGATTGCTTCAGGCCCTTTTCTGCTTTCGGGCGGCAGGCTGAGCATGTGGTTAATTCTTCTTTCTGATGGGAAATTAGAGTGACCTGTGCCTGTCCCAAGACCTAGAGTTAGTCTCTCATTGGTTCTCCCTCTTCCCGTTCATCCTCAGGACAAATTGCCACCTCTACGGAACAGGAGGTTAAAGGTGCTGATTCTCCAAGATGGGAGATTCCTAGGAAAGCGGCTGGAATGGCGAACCTGAGCACAAGGAGGTGAGAAATGAGGTTCGTTTTAGAAACCTTTCCCGATCACACGGTGTACCATCTTCTGGGTTTCTCATGCATGTTTTCGATGTAGGAAGGTGCCCTTGAACCTGGAGATTTGGGACCCACGGGATGGGTACCAAGCAGTATTGCTTTAAAGCGTCTGCGTTTGCTCACCCAACCTCACCAAACCTCTCAGCCACAAGAGTGTCCACCCTTATGTCTCAATCAGCTGTGGGTCTAGATATGGTCAACCCAGGTGGCATCACAGCCCCTGAACGAATTTTGTAAGAATTTCTCTCTCTTTCACTGCCTTTGTTTCACGGGTTTTTAAAAGTACTTGATTTTTATAATGGGGTTTAGCTGCTTTTCAGTGCTGTGTTTATGACCCTTTACCCCCACGTGACTCACTTACAGAGAGATTTCAATACATAGGTTTTAAGATTCTTACTAGTCAGATATATTCTTGGGCGGTGAATAGGGGGTGTTGAGTCCCGTTCACTGAGCAAGGAGTAGGTCTTGTCTATTACAAATTGGGTTTATGGAACGGTATCTGAGCTAATCTGAAACCCTGGTTTTATGCATCACCCCACCTCACCTTTCCTGTTAAGCAGCCATAGTGTGTTTTCTAAACGTGTGACTCTCTTCTGTTTTGTAATTCAGTTCAAGTGTAGCGGTTTTTACATTCCCTCTATAAGTAATATCTTATGATAAGTGTCTTTTTCTGCGTGACTTATTTCACGTAGAATCTTCATACTTAAATCCACTCATCATGCTGCACCGAGCCTTATGACGTTGATTTCATGGCTGAGTGATATTCCATTGTACGTAAGGACCACAACTTATTTATCCATTTTTCTCTTTCCTGAGATATTTAAGGTGTAACGAAGTGGAGGTTCTTGTCAACAGAGCAGCCCTAAACATTGGGGTGCCTGTGTCTTGCTGATTTTTAGTTATCCCAATTTATACGCCCATGAGTGGAAGTGCCCTATGCTCTCTAAGCTGAGTTTTTTAGATGTTTCAAGACACACCGTACACCTCTCCAGAGTGGCTGTTGGCAATTTACATCCCGCCCATCAGCGTAGCAAGGCTTCCATTTCTCCATGGCCTGTCCTGCATTTCTGGTTTTGACACTTTAACAGCATTGCCCTTTTGACCGATGGGAAGCGAGACTTCTTTGTAGCGCTGATTTGCCTTTCCAGGTTGCTTGGTTGGCCAAAAAGGGCGTATGCGTTTTTTCCTGAATATATTCAGGAAAAAACGCATACGCCCTTTTTGGCCATGGGCATCATTGTGGAGGTTTTGCCGCTTTTCCTGTGCTTTAAAGGCGATTCGAATCTCCCTCCTGAAATCTGTTTCCTGCAATTCTGCCTTGCTTTCAAATCCTCTTCGTTGCCTTCCCTCAATATATTTGTGGACGAGAGTTATCATTTATAACTCTGCAGGTTTGTGAATTGCTGTGCCCCTGAGCTCCATTTTTCAACTCGCTTTCTTGGGAGCTGGCCGCAAAAGCGCAGGATTGCTTCAGGCCCTATTTTGGTTCCGGGCGGCAGGCTGAGCCTGTGGTTAATTCTTCTTTCTGATGGGAAAATAGAGTGACCTGTGCCTGTCCCAAGACCTAGAGCTAGTCTCTCATTGGTTCCCCCTCTTCCCGTTCATCCTCAGGACAAATTGCAACCTGTACGGAACAGGAGGTTAAAGGTGCTGATTCTCCAAGGAGGGAGATTGCTAGGAAAGCGGCTGGAATGGCGAACCCGAGCACAAGGAGGTGAGAAATGAGGTGCGTTTTAGAAACCTTTCCCGATCACACGGTGTACCATCTTCTGGGATTCTCATGCATGTTTTCGATGTAGGAAGGTGCCCTTGAACCTGGAGATTTGGGACCCATGGGATGGGTACCACGCAGTATTACTTTCAAGGGTCTGCGTTTCCTCACCCAACCTCACCAAACCTCTCAACCCCAAAAGTGTCCACCCTTATGTCTCAATCAGCTGTGTGTCTAGATATGGTCAATCCAGGTGGCATCACAGCCCCTGAACGAATTTTGTAAGAATTTCTCTCTTTTTCACTGTCTTTGCTTCACGGGTTTTTAAAAGTAATTGATTTTTATAATGGGGTTTAGCTGCTTTTCAGAGCTGTGTGTATGCCGCTTTACACCCACTTGCCTCACTTACAGAGAGATTTCAATACATAGGTTTTAAGATTCTTACTAGTCAGATATATTCTTGGGCGGTGAATAGGGGGTGTTGAGTCCCGTTCACTGAGCAAGGAGTAGGTCTTGTCTATTACATATTGGGTTTATGGAACGGTATCTGAGCTAATTTGAAACCCCGGTTTTATGCATCACCGCACCTCACCTTTCCCGTTAAGCAGCCATAGTGTGTTTTCTAAACGTGTGACTCTCTTCTGTTTTGTAATTCAGTTCAAGTGTAGCGGTTTTTACATTCCCTCTATAAGTGATATCTTATGATAAGTGTCTTTTTCTGTGTGACTTATTTCACGTAGAATAGTCGTACCTATATCCACTCATCATGCTGCTACGAGCCTTTTGACGTAGATTTCATGGCTGAGTGATATTCCATTGTACATAAGGACCACAACTTCTTTATCCATTTTTCTCTTTCCTGGGATATTTAAGGTGTAACGAAGTGGAGGTTCTTGTCAACAGAGCAGCCGTAAACATTGGCGTGCCTGTGTTTTGTTGATTTTTAGTTTTCCCAATTTATACGCCCATGAATGGAAGTGCCCTATGCTGTCTAAGCTGAGTTTTCTAGATGTTTCAAGACACACCGTACACCTCTCCAGAGTGGCTGTTGGCAATTTACATCCCGCCCATCAGCGTAGCAAGGCTCCAGTTTCTCCATGGCCTGTCCTGCATTGTTGGTTTAGACATTTTATTCAGCATGGCCCTTTTGACCGATGGGAAGCGAGACTTCTTTGTAGCGCTGATTTGCCTTTCCAGGTTGCTTGGTTGGCCAAAAAGGGCGTATGCGTTTTTTCCTGAATATATTCAGGAAAAAACGCATACGCCCTTTTTGGCCAAGGGCATCATTGTCGAGCTTTTGCTGCTTTTCCTGTCCTTTAAAGGCGATTCGAATCTCCCTCCTGAAATCTGTTTCCTGCAATTCTGCCTTGCTTTCAAATCCTCTTCGTTGCCTTCCCTCAATATATTTGTGGACGAGAGTTATCATTTATAACTCTGCAGGTTTGTGAATTGCAGTGCCCCTGAGCTCCATTTTTCAACTCGCTTTCTTGGGAGCTGGCCGCAAAAGCGCAGGATTGCTTCAGGCCCTATTCTGCTTCCGGGCGGCAGGCTGAGCCTGTGGTTAATTCTTCTTTCTGATGGGAAAGTAGAGTGACCTGTGCCTGTCCCAAGACCTAGAGCTAGTCTCTCATTGGTTCCCCCTCTTCCCGTTCATCCTCAGGACAAATTGCAACCTGTACGGAACAGGAGGTTAAAGGTGCTGATTCTCCAAGGAGGGAGATTACTAGGAAAGCGGCTGGAATGGCGAACCCGAGCACAAGGAGGTGAGAAATGAGGTGCGTTTTAGAAACCTTTCCCGATCACACGGTGTACCATCTTCTGGGTTTCTCATGCATGTTTTCGATGTAGGAAGGTGCCCTTGAACCTGGAGATTTGGGACCCATGGGATGGGTACCACGCAGTATTACTTTCAAGGGTCTGCGTTTGCTCACCCAAAGTCACCAAACCTCTCAGCCCCAAAAGTGTCCACCCTTATGTCTCAATCAGCTGTGTGTCTAGATATGGTCAATCCAGGTGGCATCACAGCCTCTGAACGAATTTTGTAAGAATTTCTCTCTCTTTCACTGTCTTTGCTTCACGGGTTTTTAAAAGTAATTGATTTTTATAATGGGGTTTAGCTGCTTTTCAGAGCTGTGTGTATGCCACTTTACACCCACGTGACTCACTTACAGAGAGATTTCAATACATAGGTTTTAAGATTCTTACTAGTCAGATATATTCTTGGGCGGTGAATAGGGGGTGTTGAGTCCCGTTCACTGAGCAAGGAGTAGGTCTTGTCTATTACATATTGGGTTTATGGAACGGTATCTGAACTAATTTGAAACCCTGGTTTTATGCATCACCCCACCTCACCTTTCCCGTTAAGCAGCCATAGTGTGTTTTCTAAACGTGTGACTCTCTTCTGTTTTGTAATTCAGTTCAAATGTAGCGGTTTTTTCATTCTCTCTATAAGTGATATCTTATGATAAGTGTCTTTTTCTGTGTGACTTATTTCACGTAGAATCGTCGTACCTAAATTCACGCATCATGCTGCTACGAGCCTTATGACGTTGATTTCATGGCTGAGTGATATTCCATTGTACATAAGGACCACAACTTCTTTATTCATTTTTCTCTTTCCTGGGATATTTAAGGTGTAACGAAGTGGAGGTTCTTGTCAACAGAGCAGCCCTAAAGTTTGGGGTGCCTGTGTCTTGCTGATTTTTAGTTTTCCCAATTTATACGCCCATGAGTGGAAGTGCCCTATGCTCTCTAAGCTGAGTTTTTTAGATGTTTCAAGACACACCGTACACCTCTCCAGAGTGGCTGTTGGCAATTTACATCCCGCCCATCAGCGTAGCAAGGCTCCCGTTTCTCCATGGCCTGTCCTGCATTTCTGGTTTTGACACTTTATTCAGCATGGCCCTTTTGACCGATGGGAAGCGAGACTTCTTTGTAGCGCTGATTTGCCTTTGCAGGTTGCTTGGTTGGCCAAAAAGGGCGTATGCGTTTTTTCCTGAATATATTCAGGAAAAAACGCATACGCCCTTTTTGGCCAAGGGCATCATTGTCGAGGTTTTGCTGCTTTTCCTGTGCTATAAAGGCGATTCGAATCTCCCTCCTGAAATATGTTTCCTGCAATTCTGCCTTGCATTCAAATCCTCTTCGTTGCCTTCCCTCAGTATATTTGTGGACGAGAGTTATCATTTATAACTCTGCAAGTTTGGGAATTGCAGTGCCCCTGAGCTCCATTTTTCAACTCGCTTTCTTGGGAGCTGGCCGCAAAAGCGCAGGATTGCTTCAGGCCCTATTCTGCTTCCGGGCGCCCTGCTGAGCCTGTGGTTAATTCTTCTTTCTGATGGGAAAATAGAGTGACCTGTGACAGTCCCAACACCTAGAGCTAGTCTCTCATTGGTTCCCCCTCTTCCCGTTCATCCTCAGGGCAAATTGCAACCTGTACGGAACAGGAGGTTAAAGGTGCTGATTCTCCAAGGAGGGAGATTGCTAGGAAAGCAGCTGGAACGGCGAACACGAGCACAAGGATGTGAGAAATGAGGTGCGTTTTAGAAACCTTTCCCGATCACACGGTGTACCATCTTCTGGGATTCTCATGCATGTTTTCGATGTAGGAAGGTGCCCTTGAACCTGGAGATTTGGGACCCATGGGATGGGTACCACGCAGTATTACTTTCAAGGGTCTGCGTTTGCTCACCCAACCTCACCAAACCTCTCAGCCCCAAAAGTGTCCACCCTTATGTCTCAATCAGCTGTGGGTCTAGATATGGTCAACCCAGGTGGCATCACAGCCCCTGAACGAATTTTGTAAGAATTTCTCTCTCTTTCACTGTCTTTGCTTCACGGGTTTTTAAAAGTAATTGATTTTTATAATGGGGTTTAGCTGCTTTTCACTGCTGTGTTTATGCCGCTTTACACCCACTTGATTCACTTACAGAGAGATATCAACACATAGGTTTTAAGATTATTACTAGTCAGATATATTCTTGGGCGGTGAATAGGGGGTGTTGAGTCCCGTTCACTGAGCAAGGAGTAGGACTTGTCTATTACATATTGGGTTTATGGAACGGTATCTGAGCTAATTTGAAACCCTGGTTTTATGCATCACCCCACCTCACCTTTCCCGTTAAGCAGCCATAGTGTATTTTCTGAACGTGTGACTCTCTTCTGTTTTGTAATTCAGTTCAAGTGTAGCGGTTTTTACATTCCCTCTATAAGTAATATCTTATGATAAGTGTCTTTTTCTGCGTGACTTATTTCACGTCGAATCGTCATACCTAAATCCACTCATCATGCTGCACCGAGCCTTATGACGTTGATTTCATGGCTGAGTGATATTCCATTGTACATAAGGACCACAACTTCTTTATCCATTTTTCTCTTTCCTGGGATATTTAAGGTGTAACGAAGTGGAGGTTCTTGTCAACAGAGAAGCCCTAAACTTTGGGGTGCCTGTGTCTTGCTGATTTTTAGTTTTCCCAATTTATACGCCCATGAGTGGAAGTGCACTATGCTCTCTAACCTGAGTTTTTTAGATGTTTCAAGACACACCGTACACCTCTCCAGAGTGGCTGTTGGCAATTTACATCCCGCCCATCAGCGTAGCAAGGCTCCCATTTCTCCATTGCCAGTCCTGCATTTCTGGTTTTGACACTTTAACAGCATTGCCCTTTTGACCGATGGGAAGCGAGACTTCTTTGTAGCGCTGATTTGCCTTTCCAGGTTGCTTGGTTGGCCAAAAAGGGCGTATGCGTTTTTTCCTGAATATATTCAGGAAAAAACGCATACGCCCTTTTTGGCCAAGGGCATCATTGTCGAGCTTTTGCTGCTTTTCCTGTGCTTTAAAGGCGATTCGAATCTCCCTCCTGAAATCTGTTTCACGCAATTCTGCCTTGCTTTCAAATCCTCTTCGTTGCCTTCCCTCAATATATTTGTGGACGAGAGTTATCATTTATAACTCTGCAGGTTTGTGAATTGCAATGCCCCTGAGCTCCATTTTTCAACTCGCTTTCTTGGGAGGTGGCCGCAAAAGCGCATGATTTCTTCAGGCCCTATTCTGCTTCCGGGCGGCAGGCAGAGCCTGTGGTTAATTCTTCTTTCTGATGGGAAAATAGAGTGACCTGTGACTGTCCCAAGACCTAGAGCTAGTCTCTCATTGGTTCCCCCTATTCCCGTTCATCTTCAGGACAAATTGCAACCTGTACGGAACAGGAGGTTAAAGGTGCTGATTCTCCAAGGAGGGAGATTGCTAGGAAAGCGGCTGGAATGGCGAAACCGAGCACAAGGAGGTGAGAAATCAGGTGCGTTTTAGAAACCTTTCCCGATCGCACGGTGTACCATTTTCTGGGTTTCTCATGCATGTTTTCGATGTAGGAAGGTGCCCTTGAACCTGGAGATTTGGGACCCATGGGATGGGTACCACGCAGTATTACTTTCAAGGGTCTGAGTATGCTCACCAAACCTCACCAAACCTCTCAGCCCCAAAAGTGTCCACCCTTATGTCTCAATCAGCTGTGTGTCTAGATATGGTAAATCCAGGTGGCATCACAGGCTCTGAACGAATTTTGTAAGAATTTCTCTCTCTTTCACTGTCTTTGCTCCACGGGTTTTTAAAAGTAATTGATTTTTATAATGGGGTTTAGCTGCTTTTCAGAGCTGTGTGTATGCCGCTTCACACCCACTTGACTCACTTTCAGAGAGATTTTAATACATAGGTTTTAAGATTCTTACTAGTCAGATATATTCTTGGGCGGTGAATAGGGGGTGTTGAGTCCCGTTCACTGAGCAAGGAGTAGGTCTTGTCTATTACATATTGGGTTTATGGGACGGTATCTGAGCTAATTTGAAACCCTGGTTTTATGCATCACCCCACCTCACCTTTCCCGTTAAGCAGCCATAGTGTGTTTTCTAAACTTGTGACTCTCTTCTGTTTTGTAATTCAGTTCAAGTGTAGCGGTTTTTACATTCCCTCTATAAGTGATATCTTATGATAAGTGTCTTTTTCTGTGTGACTTATTTCACGTAGAATCGTCGTACCTAAATCCACTCATCATGCTGCACCGAGCCTTATGATGTTGATTTCATGGCTGAGTGATATTCCATTGTATATAAGGACCACAACTTCTTTATCCATTTTTCTCTTTCCTGGGATATTTAAGGTGTAACGAAGTGCAGTTTCTTGTCAACAGAGCAGCCCTAAACTTTGGGGTGCCTGTGTCTTGCTGATTTTATTTTTCCCAATTTATATGCCCATGAGTGGAAGTGCCCTATGCTCTCTAAGCTGAGTTTTCTAGATGTTTCAAGACACACCGTACACCTCTCCAGAGTGGCTGTTGGCAATTTACATCCCGCCCATCAGCGTAGCAAGGCTCCCGTTTCTCCATGGCCTGTCCTGCATTGCTGGTTTTGACACTTTATTCAGCATGGCCCTTTTGACCGATGGGAAGCGAGACTTCTTTGTAGCGCTGATTTGCCTTTCCAGGTTGCTTGGTTGGCCAAAAAGGGCGTATGCGTTTTTTCCTGAATATATTCAGGAAAAAACGCATAGGCCCTTTTTGGCCAAGGGCATCATTGTCGAGCTTTTGCTGCTTTTCCTGTGCTTTAAAGGCGATTCGAATCTCCCTCCTGAAATCTGTTTCCCGCAATTCTGCCTTGCTTTCAAATCCTCTTCGTTGCCTTCCCTCAATATATTTGTGGACGAGAGTTATCATTTATAACTCTGCAGGTTTGTGAATTGCAGTGCCCCTGAGCTCCATTTTTCAACTCGCTTTCATGGGAGCTGGCCGCAAAAGCGCAGGATTGCTTCAGGCCCTTTTCTGCTTTCGGGCGGCAGGCTGAGCATGTGGTTAATTCTTCTTTCTGATGGGAAATTAGAGTGACCTGTGCCTGTCCCAAGACCTAGAGTTAGTCTCTCATTGGTTCTCCCTCTTCCCGTTCATCCTCAGGACAAATTGCCACCTCTACGGAACAGGAGGTTAAAGGTGCTGATTCTCCAAGATGGGAGATTCCTAGGAAAGCGGCTGGAATGGCGAACCTGAGCACAAGGAGGTGAGAAATGAGGTTCGTTTTAGAAACCTTTCCCGATCACACGGTGTACCATCTTCTGGGTTTCTCATGCATGTTTTCGATGTAGGAAGGTGCCCTTGAACCTGGAGATTTGGGACCCACGGGATGGGTACCAAGCAGTATTGCTTTAAAGCGTCTGCGTTTGCTCACCCAACCTCACCAAACCTCTCAGCCACAAGAGTGTCCACCCTTATGTCTCAATCAGCTGTGGGTCTAGATATGGTCAACCCAGGTGGCATCACAGCCCCTGAACGAATTTTGTAAGAATTTCTCTCTCTTTCACTGCCTTTGTTTCACGGGTTTTTAAAAGTACTTGATTTTTATAATGGGGTTTAGCTGCTTTTCAGTGCTGTGTTTATGACGCTTTACCCCCACGTGACTCACTTACAGAGAGATTTCAATACATAGGTTTTAAGATTCTTACTAGTCAGATATATTCTTGGGCGGTGAATAGGGGGTGTTGAGTCCCGTTCACTGAGCAAGGAGTAGGTCTTGTCTATTACAAATTGGGTTTATGGAACGGTATCTGAGCTAATCTGAAACCCTGGTTTTATGCATCACCCCACCTCACCTTTCCTGTTAAGCAGCCATAGTGTGTTTTCTAAACGTGTGACTCTCTTCTGTTTTGTAATTCAGTTCAAGTGTAGCGGTTTTTACATTCCCTCTATAAGTGATATCTTATGATAAGTGTCTTTTTCTGTGTGACTTATTTCACGTACAATCTTCATACCTAAATCCACTCATCATGCTGCACCGAGCCTTATGACGTTGATTTCATGGCTGAGTGATATTCCATTGTACGTAAGGACCACAACTTATTTATCCATTTTTCTCTTTCCTGAGATATTTAAGGTGTAACGAAGTGGAGGTTCTTGTCAACAGAGCAGCCCTAAACATTGGGGTGCCTGTGTCTTGCTGATTTTTAGTTATCCCAATTTATACGCCCATGAGTGGAAGTGCCCTATGCTCTCTAAGCTGAGTTTTTTAGATGTTTCAAGACACACCGTACACCTCTCCAGAGTGGCTGTTGGCAATTTACATCCCGCCCATCAGCGTAGCAAGGCTTCCATTTCTCCATGGCCTGTCCTGCATTTCTGGTTTTGACACTTTAACAGCATTGCCCTTTTGACCGATGGGAAGCGAGACTTCTTTGTAGCGCTGATTTGCCTTTCCAGGTTGCTTGGTTGGCCAAAAAGGGCGTATGCGTTTTTTCCTGAATATATTCAGGAAAAAACGCATACGCCCTTTTTGGCCATGGGCATCATTGTGGAGGTTTTGCCGCTTTTCCTGTGCTTTAAAGGCGATTCGAATCTCCCTCCTGAAATCTGTTTCCTGCAATTCTGCCTTGCTTTCAAATCCTCTTCGTTGCCTTCCCTCAATATATTTGTGGACGAGAGTTATCATTTATAACTCTGCAGGTTTGTGAATTGCAGTGCCCCTGAGCTCCATTTTTCAACTCGCTTTCTTGGGAGCTGGCCGCAAAAGCGCAGGATTGCTTCAGGCCCTATTTTGGTTCCGGGCGGCAGGCTGAGCCTGTGGTTAATTCTTCTTTCTGATGGGAAAATAGAGTGACCTGTGCCTGTCCCAAGACCTAGAGCTAGTCTCTCATTGGTTCCCCCTCTTCCCGTTCATCCTCAGGACAAATTGCAACCTGTACGGAACAGGAGGTTAAAGGTGCTGATTCTCCAAGGAGGGAGATTGCTAGGAAAGCGGCTGGAATGGCGAACCCGAGCACAAGGAGGTGAGAAATGAGGTGCGTTTTAGAAACCTTTCCCGATCACACGGTGTACCATCTTCTGGGATTCTCATGCATGTTTTCGATGTAGGAAGGTGCCCTTGAACCTGGAGATTTGGGACCCATGGGATGGGTACCACGCAGTATTACTTTCAAGGGTCTGCGTTTCCTCACCCAACCTCACCAAACCTCTCAACCCCAAAAGTGTCCACCCTTATGTCTCAATCAGCTGTGTGTCTAGATATGGTCAATCCAGGTGGCATCACAGCCCCTGAACGAATTTTGTAAGAATTTCTCTCTTTTTCACTGTCTTTGCTTCACGGGTTTTTAAAAGTAATTGATTTTTATAATGGGGTTTAGCTGCTTTTCAGAGCTGTGTGTATGCCGCTTTACACCCACTTGCCTCACTTACAGAGAGATTTCAATACATAGGTTTTAAGATTCTTACTAGTCAGATATATTCTTGGGCGGTGAATAGGGGGTGTTGAGTCCCGTTCACTGAGCAAGGAGTAGGTCTTGTCTATTACATATTGGGTTTATGGAACGGTATCTGAGCTAATTTGAAACCCCGGTTTTATGCATCACCGCACCTCACCTTTCCCGTTAAGCAGCCATAGTGTGTTTTCTAAACGTGTGACTCTCTTCTGTTTTGTAATTCAGTTCAAGTGTAGCGGTTTTTACATTCCCTCTATAAGTGATATCTTATGATAAGTGTCTTTTTCTGTGTGACTTATTTCACGTAGAATAGTCGTACCTATATCCACTCATCATGCTGCTACGAGCCTTTTGACGTAGATTTCATGGCTGAGTGATATTCCATTGTACATAAGGACCACAACTTCTTTATCCATTTTTCTCTTTCCTGGGATATTTAAGGTGTAACGAAGTGGAGGTTCTTGTCAACAGAGCAGCCGTAAACATTGGCGTGCCTCTGTTTTGTTGATTTTTAGTTTTCCCAATTTATACGCCCATGAATGGAAGTGCCCTATGCTGTCTAAGCTGAGTTTTCTAGATGTTTCAAGACACACCGTACACCTCTCCAGAGTGGCTGTTGGCAATTTACATCCCGCCCATCAGCGTAGCAAGGCTCCAGTTTCTCCATGGCCTGTCCTGCATTGTTGGTTTAGACATTTTATTCAGCATGACCCTTTTGACCGATGGGAAGCGAGACTTCTTTGTAGCGCTGATTTGCCTTTCCAGGTTGCTTGGTTGGCCAAAAAGGGCGTATGCGTTTTTTCCTGAATATATTCAGGAAAAAACGCATACGCCCTTTTTGGCCAAGGGCATCATTGTCGAGCTTTTGCTGCTTTTCCTGTCCTTTAAAGGCGATTCGAATCTCCCTCCTGAAATCTGTTTCCTGCAATTCTGCCTTGCTTTCAAATCCTCTTCGTTGCCTTCCCTCAATATATTTGTGGACGAGAGTTATCATTTATAACTCTGCAGGTTTGTGAATTGCAGTGCCCCTGAGCTCCATTTTTCAACTCGCTTTCTTGGGAGCTGGCCGCAAAAGCGCAGGATTGCTTCAGGCCCTATTCTGCTTCCGGGCGGCAGGCTGAGCCTGTGGTTAATTCTTCTTTCTGATGGGAAAGTAGAGTGACCTGTGCCTGTCCCAAGACCTAGAGCTAGTCTCTCATTGGTTCCCCCTCTTCCCGTTCATCCTCAGGACAAATTGCAACCTGTACGGAACAGGAGGTTAAAGGTGCTGATTCTCCAAGGAGGGAGATTACTAGGAAAGCGGCTGGAATGGCGAACCCGAGCACAAGGAGGTGAGAAATGAGGTGCGTTTTAGAAACCTTTCCCGATCACACGGTGTACCATCTTCTGGGTTTCTCATGCATGTTTTCGATGTAGGAAGGTGCCCTTGAACCTGGAGATTTGGGACCCATGGGATGGGTACCACGCAGTATTACTTTCAAGGGTCTGCGTTTGCTCACCCAAAGTCACCAAACCTCTCAGCCCCAAAAGTGTCCACCCTTATGTCTCAATCAGCTGTGTGTCTAGATATGGTCAATCCAGGTGGCATCACAGCCTCTGAACGAATTTTGTAAGAATTTCTCTCTCTTTCACTGTCTTTGCTTCACGGGTTTTTAAAAGTAATTGATTTTTATAATGGGGTTTAGCTGCTTTTCAGAGCTGTGTGTATGCCACTTTACACCCACGTGACTCACTTACAGAGAGATTTCAATACATAGGTTTTAAGATTCTTACTAGTCAGATATATTCTTGGGCGGTGAATAGGGGGTGTTGAGTCCCGTTCACTGAGCAAGGAGTAGGTCTTGTCTATTACATATTGGGTTTATGGAACGGTATCTGAACTAATTTGAAACCCTGGTTTTATGCATCACCCCACCTCACCTTTCCCGTTAAGCAGCCATAGTGTGTTTTCTAAACGTGTGACTCTCTTCTGTTTTGTAATTCAGTTCAAGTGTAGCGGTGTTTTCATTCTCTCTATAAGTGATATCTTATGATAAGTGTCTTTTTCTGTGTGACTTATTTCACGTAGAATCGTCGTACCTAAATTCACGCATCATGCTGCTACGAGCCTTATGACGTTGATTTCATGGCTGAGTGATATTCCATTGTACATAAGGACCACAACTTCTTTATTCATTTTTCTCTTTCCTGGGATATTTAAGGTGTAACGAAGTGGAGGTTCTTGTCAACAGAGCAGCCCTAAAGTTTGGGGTGCCTGTGTCTTGCTGATTTTTAGTTTTCCCAATTTATACGCCCATGAGTGGAAGTGCCCTATGCTCTCTAAGCTGAGTTTTTTAGATGTTTCAAGACACACCGTACACCTCTCCAGAGTGGCTGTTGGCAATTTACATCCCGCCCATCAGCGTAGCAAGGCTCCCGTTTCTCCATGGCCTGTCCTGCATTTCTGGTTTTGACACTTTATTCAGCATGGCCCTTTTGACCGATGGGAAGCGAGACTTCTTTGTAGCGCTGATTTGCCTTTGCAGGTTGCTTGGTTGGCCAAAAAGGGCGTATGCGTTTTTTCCTGAATATATTCAGGAAAAAACGCATACGCCCTTTTTGGCCAAGGGCATCATTGTCGAGGTTTTGCTGCTTTTCCTGTGCTATAAAGGCGATTCGAATCTCCCTCCTGAAATATGTTTCCTGCAATTCTGCCTTGCATTCAAATCCTCTTCGTTGCCTTCCCTCAGTATATTTGTGGACGAGAGTTATCATTTATAACTCTGCAAGTTTGGGAATTGCAGTGCCCCTGAGCTCCATTTTTCAACTCGCTTTCTTGGGAGCTGGCCGCAAAAGCGCAGGATTGCTTCAGGCCCTATTCTGCTTCCGGGCGCCCTGCTGAGCCTGTGGTTAATTCTTCTTTCTGATGGGAAAATAGAGTGACCTGTGACAGTCCCAACACCTAGAGCTAGTCTCTCATTGGTTCCCCCTCTTCCCGTTCATCCTCAGGGCAAATTGCAACCTGTACGGAACAGGAGGTTAAAGGTGCTGATTCTCCAAGGAGGGAGATTGCTAGGAAAGCAGCTGGAACGGCGAACACGAGCACAAGGATGTGAGAAATGAGGTGCGTTTTAGAAACCTTTCCCGATCACACGGTGTACCATCTTCTGGGTTTCTCATGCATGTTTTCGATGTAGGAGGGTGCCCTTGAACCTGGAGATTTGGGACCCATGGGATGGGTACCACGCAGTATTACTTTCAAGGGTCTGCGTTTGCTCACCCAACCTCACCAAACCTCTCAGCCCCAAAAGTGTCCACCCTTATGTCTCAATCAGCTGTGGGTCTAGATATGGTCAACCCAGGTGGCATCACAGCCCCTGAACGAATTTTGTAAGAATTTCTCTCTCTTTCACTGTCTTTGCTTCACGGGTTTTTAAAAGTAATTGATTTTTATAATGGGGTTTAGCTGCTTTTCACTGCTGTGTGTATGCCGCTTTACACCCACTTGAGTCACTTACAGAGAGATTTCAATACATAGGTTTTAAGATTCTTACTAGTCAGATATATTCTTGGGCGGTGAATAGGGGGTGTTGAGTCCCGTTCACTGAGCAAGGAGTAGGACTTGTCTATTACATATTGGGTTTATGGAACGGTATCTGAGCTAATTTGAAACCCTGGTTTTATGCGTCACCCCACCTCACCTTTCCCGTTAAGCAGCCATAGCGTGTTTTCTAAACGCGTGACTCTCTTCTGTTTTGTAATGCAGTTCAAGTGTAGCGGTTTTTACATTCCCTCTATAAGTGATATCTTATGATAAGTGTCTTTTTCTGTGTGACTTATTTCACATAGAATCGTCGTACCTAAATCCACTCATCATGCTGCTACTAGCCTTATGACGTAGATTTCATGGCTGAGGGATATTCCATTGTACATAAGGACCACAACTTCTTTATCCATTTTTCTCTTTCCTGGGATATTTAAGGTGTAACGAAGTGGAGGTTCTTGTCAACAGAGCAGCCCTAAACTTTGGGGTGCCTGTGTCTTGCTGATTTTTAGTTTTCCCAAATTATACGCCCATGAGTGGAAGTGCCCTATGCTCTCTAAGCTGAGTTTTTTAGATGTTTCAAGACACACCGTACACCTCTCCAGAGTGGCTGTTGGCAATTTACATCCCGCCCATCAGCGTAGCAAGGCTCCCGTTTCTCCATGGCCTGTCCTGCATTTCTGGTTTTGACACTTTATTCAGCATGGCCCTTTTGACCGATGGGAAGCGAGACTTCTTTGTAGCGCTGATTTGCCTTTGCAGGTTGCTTGGTTAGCCCAAAAGGGCGTATGCGTTTTTTCCTGAATATATTAAGGAAAATTACATAAGTCCTTTTTGGCCAAGGGCATCATTGTCGAGGTTTTGCCGCTTTTCTTGTGCTTTAAAGGCGATTCGAATCTCCCTCCTGAAACCTGTTTCCTGCAATTCTGCCTTGCATTCAAATCCTCTTCGTTGCCTTCCCTCAGTATATTTGTGGACGTGAGTTATCATTTATAACTCTGCAGGTTTGGGAATTGCAGTGCCCCTGAGCTCCATTTTTCAAATCGCTTTCTTGGGAGTTGGCCGCAAAAGCGCAGGATTGCTTCAGGCCCTATTCTGCTTCCGGGCGCCAGGCTGAGCCTGTGGTTAATTCTTCTTTCTGATGGGAAAATAGAGTGACCTGTGACTGTCCCAACACCTAGAGCTAGTCTCTCATTGGTTCCCCCTCTTCCCGTTCATCCTCAGGGCAAATTGCAACCTGTACGGAACAGGAGGTTAAAGGTGCTGATTCTCCAAGGAGGGAGATTGCTAGGAAAGCGGCTGGAACGGCGAACCCGAGCACAAGGAGGTGAGAAATGAGGTGCGTTTTAGAAACCATTCCCGATCACACGGTGTACCATCTTCTGGGTTTCTCATGCATGTTTTCGATGTAGGAAGGTGCCCTTGAACCTGGAGATTTGGGACCCATGGGATGGGTACCACGCAGTATTACTTTCAAGGGTCTGCGTTTGCTCACCCAACCTCACCAAGCCTCTCAGCCCCAAGAGTGTCCACCTTTATGTCTCAGTCAGCTGTGGGTCTAGATATGGCCAATCCAGGTGGCATCACAGCCCCTGAACGAATTTTGTAAGAATTTCTCTCTCTTTCACTGTCTTTGTTTCACGGGTTTTTAAAAGTAATTGATTTTTATAATGGGGTTTAGCCGCTTTTTAGTGCTGTGTTTATGCCGCTTTACACCCACGTGACTCACTTACAGAGAGATTTCAATACATAGGTTTTAAGATTCCTACTAATCAGATATATTCTTGGGCGGCGAATAGGGGGTGTTGAGGCCCGTTCACTGAGCAAGGAGTAGGTCTTGTCTATTACATATTGGGTTTATGGAACGGTATCTGAGCTAATTTGAAACCCTTGTTTTATGCATCACCCCACCTCACCTTTCCCGTTAAGCAGCCATAGTGTGTTTTCTAAACGTGTGACTCTCTTCTGTTTTGTAATTCAGTTCAAGTGTAGCGGTTTTTACATTCCCTCTATAAGTGATATCTTATGATAAGTGTCTTTTTCTGTGTGACTTATTTCACGAAGAATCGTCGTACCTAAATCCACTCATCATGCTGCTACTAGCCTTATG
Source organism: Eschrichtius robustus (assembly GCF_028021215.1). Lineage (NCBI taxonomy): Eukaryota > Metazoa > Chordata > Mammalia > Artiodactyla > Eschrichtiidae > Eschrichtius > Eschrichtius robustus. The sequence continues at coordinate 77,551,397 of NC_090832.1, forward strand.
ACGTTGATTTCATGGCTGAGTGATATTCCATTGTACATAAGGACCATAACTTCTTTATCCATTTATCTCTTTCCTGGGATATTTAAGTTGTAACGAAGTGGAGGTTCTTGTCAACAGAGCAGCCCTAAACTTTGGGGTGCCTGTGTCTTGCTGATTTTTAGTTCTCCCAATTTATACGCCCATGAGTGGAAGTGCCCTATGCTCTCTAAGCTGAGTTTTTTAGATGTTTCAGGACACACCGTACACCTCTCCAGAGTGGCTGTTGGCAATTTACATCCCGCCCATCAGCGTAGCAAGGCTCCCGTTTCTCCATGGCCTTTCCTGCATTGCTGGTTTTGACACTTTATTCAGCATGGCCCTTTTGACCGATGGGAAGCGAGACTTCTTTGTAGCGCTGATTTGCCTTTGCAGGTTGCTTGGTTGGCCAAAAAGGGCGTATGCGTTTTTTCCTGAATATATTAAGGAAAATCACATAAGTCCTTTTTGGCCAAGGGCATCATTGTCGAGGTTTTGCCGCTTTTCTTGTGCTTTAAAGGCGATTCGAATCTCCCTCCTGAAACCTGTTTCCTGCAATTCTGCCTTGCATTCAAATCCTCTTCGTTGCCTTCCCTCAGTATATTTGTGGACGAGAGTTATCATTTATAACTCTGCAGGTTTGGGAATTGCAGTGCCCCTGAGCTCCATTTTTCAAATCGCTTTCTTGGGAGTTGGCCGCAAAAGCGCAGGATTGCTTCAGGCCCTATTCTGCTTCCGGGCGCCAGGCTGAGCCTGTGGTTAATTCTTCTTCCTGATGGGAAAATAGAGTGACCTGTGACTGTCCCAACACCTAGAGCTAGTCTCTCATTGGTTCCCCCTCTTCCCGTTCATCCTCAGGGCAAATTGCAACCTGTACGGAACAGGAGGTTAAAGGTGCTGATTCTCCAAGGAGGGAGATTGCTAGGAAAGCGGCTGGAATGGCGAACCCGAGCACAAGGAGGTGAGAAATGAGGTGCGTTTTAGAAACCATTCCCGATCACACGGTGTACCATCTTCTGGGTTTCTCATGCATGTTTTCGATGTAGGAAGGTGCCCTTGAACCTGGAGATTTGGGACCCATGGGATGGGTACCACGCAGTATTACTTTCAAGGGTCTGCGTTTGCTCACCCAACCTCACCAAGCCTCTCAGCCCCAAGAGTGTCCACCTTTATGTCTCAGTCAGCTGTGGGTCTAGATATGGCCAATCCAGGTGGCATCACAGCCCCTGAACGAATTTTGTAAGAATTTCTCTCTCTTTCACTGTCTTTGTTTCACGGGTTTTATAAGTAATTGATTTTTATAATGGGGTTTAGCCGCTTTTTAGTGCTGTGTTTATGCCGCTTTACACCCACGTGACTCACTTACAGAGAGATTTCAATACATAGGTTTTAAGATTCCTACTAATCAGATATATTCTTGGGCGGCGAATAGGGGGTGTTGAGGCCCGTTCACTGAGCAAGGAGTAGGTCTTGTCTATTACATATTGGGTTTATGGAACGGTATCTGAGCTAATTTGAAACCCTTGTTTTATGCATCACCCCACCTCACCTTTCCCGTTAAGCAGCCATAGTGTGTTTTCTAAACGTGTGACTCTCTTCTGTTTTGTAATTCAGTTCAAGTGTAGCGGTTTTTACATTCCCTCTATAAGTGATATCTTATATAAGTGTCTTTTTCTGTGTGACTTATTTCACGAAGAATCGTCGTACCTAAATCCACTCATCATGCTGCTACTAGCCTTATGACGTTGATTTCATGGCTGAGTGATATTCCATTGTACATAAGGACCACAACTTCTTTATCCATTTATCTCTTTCCTGGGATATTTAAGTTGTAACGAAGTGGAGGTTCTTGTCAACAGAGCAGCCCTAAACTTTGGGGTGCCTGTGTCTTGCTGATTTTTAGTTTTCCCAATTTATACGCCCATGAGTGGAAGTGCCCTATGCTCTCTAAGCTGAGTTTTTCAGATGTTTCAGGACACACCGTACACCTCTCCAGAGTGGCTGTTGGCAATTTACATCCCGCCCATCAGCGTAGCAAGGCTCCCGTTTCTCCATGGCCTGTCCTGCATTTCTGGTTTTGACACTTTATTCAGCATGGCCCTTTTGACCGATGGAAGTGAGACTTCTTTGTAGTACTGATTAGCCTGTCCGGCTTGCTTGGTTGGCCAAAAAGGGCGTATGCGTTTTTTCCTGAATATATTCAGGAAAAAACGCATACGCCCTTTTCGGCCAAGTGCAGCATTGTCGATGTTTTGCCGTTTTTCATGTGCTTTAAATGCGATTCGAATCTACCTCCTGAAATCTGTTTCCTGCAATGTTGCCTTGCTTTCAAATCGTCTTCATTGCCTCCCCTCAATATATTTGTGGACGAGAGTGATCATTTATAACTCTGCAAGTTAGTGAATTGCAGTGCCCCTGAGCTCCATTTTTCAACTCGCTTTTTTCGGAGCTGGCCACATAACCGCAGGATTGCTTCAGGCCCTATTCTGGTTCCGGGTTCAGGCTGAGCCTGTGGTTAACTCTTCTTTCTGATGGGAAAATAGAGTGACGTGTGCCTGTCCCAACACCTAGAGCTAGTCTCTCATTGGTTCCCCCTCTTCCCATTCATCCTAAGAACAAATTGCAACCCGTACGAGACAGGAAGTTAAAGGACTGATTCTCCCGTAGGGAGATTGTTACTAAAGCGGCTGGAATGGCGAACCCGAGCACAAGGAGATGAGAAATGTGGTGCGTTTCAGAAACCTTTCCCGGTCACACTGTATACCATCCACTAAGTTTCCCATGCATTTTTTCACTGTAGGAAGATTCCCTTGAACCTGGAGATTTGGGACCCTTAGAATGGGTACCACACAGTATTACTTTATAGGGTCTGTGTTTCCTCACCCAACCTCACCAATCCTCTCAGCCCCAAGAGTGTCCAGCCTTATGTCTAATCCAGCTGTGTGTCTAGATATGGTCAGTCCAGGTTGCTTCACTGACCCTGAAAGAAATATGTACGAATTTCTCCCTCTTTCACTCTCTTTGTTGGGTTTTTTTTTTTTGTAACTGTGTTTAGCTGATTTTCACTGCTGTGTTTATGCCGCTTTACACCCACTTAATTAACTTACAAAGCTATATCAATACATAGGTTTTAAGATTCTTACTAGTCAGATATATTCTTGTGCCTTGAATAGGGTGTGTAGAGTCCAGTTCACTTAGAAAGGAGTAGGGCTTGTCTGCTACAATTGTGGTTTATGGAACGCTATCTGTGCTAATTTCAAACCCTTGTTTTATGTCTCACGCCACCTCACGTTTCCTGTTAAGCAGCCATAGTTTGTTTTCTAAATGTGTGACTCTGTTCTGTTTTGCAGTACAGGTCATGTGTAGCGATTTTTACATTACCTCTATAAGTTATATCTTATGATAAGTGCCTTTTTCTGTGTGACTTATTTCACTTAGACACATCGTACGTAAATCCACTCAGCCTTCTTCTACTAGTCTTATGACATTGATTTCATGGCTGAGTCATATTCCATTATACGTAAGTACCACAACTTCTTTATCCATTTTTCTCTTTCCTGGGATATTTAAGAGGTACTGAAGTGGAGGTTCTTGTAAACAGAGCAGCCCTAAACTTTGGGGTGCTCTTGTCTTGTTGATTTTTTAGATTTCCCATTGTATACACCTATGAGTGGAAGTGCCCTATGCTCTCTAGCTGTGTTTTTTTAGATGTTTCAGGAAACACCATATCCGAGTGACCATTGGCAGTTTTCATCCCGCCCGTCAGCCTAACAAGGCTGCCTTTTCTCCCTGGCCTGTCCTGCCTGCATGTCTGTTTTTTACACTTTTTTAGGACGGCCCTTTTGACCTATGGGAAGTGAGACTTCTTTGTAGTGCTGATTTTCCTTTCCGGGTTGCTTGGTTGGCCAAAAAGGGCGTATGCGTTTTTTTCCTAAATATATTCAGAAAAAAACGCATACGCCCTTTTTGGCCAAGTGCATCATTGTCGACATTTTCCCGCTTTTCATGTGCTTTAAAGACGATTCGTATCTTCCTCCTGCAATCTGTTTCCTGCAATTCTGCCTTGCTTTCAAATACTGTTCGTTGCCTCCCCTTAGTATATTCTTGGATGAGAGTTGTCATTTATAACCCTGCAAGTTTGTGAATTACAGTGACCCTGAGCTACATTTTTCAAATGGCTTTTTTGGGAGCTGGCTGCAAAACCGCAGGATTGCTTCAGGCACTATTCTGGTTCCATGGGGAAGGCTGAGCCTGTCATTAATTCTTCTTCCTGATGGGAAATTAGAGTGACGTGTGCCTGTCCCAACACCTAGAGCTAGTCTCTCATGGGTTCCCCCTCATCCAGTTCATTCTCAGGACAAATTGCAACCTGTACGGAACAGGAGGTTAAAGGTGCTGATTCTCCAAGGAGGGAGATTGCTAGGAAAGAGGCTGGAATGGCGAACCCTAGCACAAGGAGATGAGAAATGAGGTGCGTTTTAGAAACATTTCCCGATCACACGGTGTACCATCTTCTGGGTTTCTCATGCATGTTTTCGATGTAGGAAGCTGCCCTTGAACCTGGAGATTTGGGACCCATGGGATGGGTACCACGCAGTATTACTTTCAAGGGTCTGCGTTTGCTCACCCAACCTCACCAAACCTCTCAACCCCAAAAGTGTCCACCCTTATGTCTCAATCAGCAATGGGTCTAGATATGGTCAATCCAGGTGGCATCACAGCCCCTGAACGAATTTTGTAAGAAATTCTCTCACTTTCACTGTCTTTGTTTCACGGGTATTTAAAAGTAATTGATTTTTATAATGGGGTTTAGCTGCTTTGCACTGCTGTGTTTATGCCGCTTTACACCCACTTGAGTCACTTACAGAGAGATATCAACACATAGGTTTTAAGATTCTTACTAGTCAGATATATTTTTCGGCGGTGAATAGGGGGTGTTGAGTCCCGTTCACTGAGCAAGGAGTAGGCCTTGTCTATTACATATTGGGTTTATGGAACGGTATCTGAGCTAATTTGAAACCCTGGTTTTATGCATCACCCCACCTCACCTTTCCCGTTAAGCAGCCATAGTGTGTTTTCTAAACGTGTGACTCTCTTCTGTTTTGTAATTCAGTTCAAGTGTAGCGGTTTTTACATTCCCTCTATCAGTGATATATTATGATAAGTGTCTTTTTCTGTTTGACTTATTTCACGTCGAATCGTCATACCTAAATCCACTCATCATGCTGCTACTACCCTTATGACGTTGATTTCATGGCTGAGTGATATTCCATTGTACATAAGGACCACAACTTCTTTATCCATTTTTCTCTTTCCTGGGATATTTAAGGTGTAACGAAGTGGAGGTTCTTGTCAACAGAGCAGCCGTAAACATTGGGGTGCCTGTGTCTTGCTGATTTTTAGTTTTCCCAATTTATACGCCGATGAGTGGAAGTGCCCTATGCTCTCTAAGCTGAGTTTTTTAGATGTTTCAAGACACACCGTACACCTCTCCAGAGTGGCTGTTGGCAATTTACATCCCGCCCATCAGCGTAGCAAGGCTCCCATTTCTCCATTGCCTGTCCTGCATTTCTGGTTTTGACACTTTAACAGCATGGCCCTTTTGACCGATGGGAAGCGAGACTTCTTTGTAGCGCTGATTTGCCTTTCCAGGTTGCTTGGTTGGCCAAAAAGGGCGTATGCGTTTTTTCCTGAATATATTCAGGAAAAAACGCATACGCCCTTTTTGGCCATGGGCATCATTGTGGAGGTTTTGCCGCTTTTCCTGTGCTTTAAAGGCGATTCGAATCTCCCTCCTGAAATCTGTTTCCTGCAATTCTGCCTTGCTTTCAAATCCTCTTCGTTGCCTTCCCTCAATATATTTGTGGACGAGAGTTATCATTTATAACTCTGCAGGTTTGTGAATTGCAGTGCCCCTGAGCTCCATTTTTCAACTCGCTTTCTTGGGAGCTGGCCGCAAAAGCGCAGGATTGCTTCAGGCCCTATTCTGCTTCCGGGCGGTAGGCAGAGCCTGTGGTTAATTCTTCTTTCTGATGGGAAAATAGAGTGACCTGTGCCTGCCCCAAGACCTAGAGCTAGTCTCTCATTGGTTCCCCCTCTTCCCGTTCATCCTCAGGACAAATTGCAACCTGTACGGAACAGGAGGTTAAAGGTGCTGATTCTCCAAGGAGGGAGATTGCTAGGAAAGCGGCTGGAATGGCGAACCCGAGCACAAGGAGGTGAGAAATAAGGTGGGTTTTAGAAACCTTTCCCGATCACATGGTGTACCATCTTCTGGGTTTCTCATGCATGTTTTCGATGTAAGAAGGTGCCCTTGAACCTGGAGATTTGGGACCCATGGGATGGGTACCACGCAGTATTACTTTCAAGGGTCTGCGTTTGCTCACCCAACCTCACCAAACCTCTCAGCCCCAAAAGTGTCCACCCTTATGTCTCAATCAGCTGTGTGTCTAGATATGGTCAATCCAGGTGGCATCACAGCCTCTGAACGAATTTTGTAAGAATTTCTCTCTCTTTCACTGTCTTTCCTTCACGGGTTTTTAAAAGTAATTGATTTTTATAATGGGGTTTAGCTGCTTTTCAGAGCTGTGTGTATGCCGCTTCACACCCACTTGCCTCACTTACAGAGAGATTTCAATACGTAGGTTTTAAGATTCTTACTAGTCAGATATATTCTTGGGCGGTGAATAGGGGGTGTTGAGTCCCGTTCACTGAGCAAGGAGTAGGTCTTGTCTATTACATATTGGGTTTATGGAACGGTATCTGAGCTAATTTGAAACCCTGGTTTTATGCATCACCCCACCTCACCTTTCCCGTTAAGCAGCCATAGTGTATTTTCTAAACGTGTGACTCTCTTCTGTTTTGTAATTCAGTTCAAGTGTAGCGGTTTTTACATTCCCTCTATAAGTAATATCTTATGATAAGTGTCTTTTTCTGCGTGACTTATTTCACGTCTAATCGTCATACCTAAATCCACTCATCATGCTGCACCGAGCCTTATGACGTTGATTTCATGGCTGAGTGATATTCCATTGTACATAAGGACCACAACTTCTTTATCCATTTTTCTCTTTCCTGGGATATTTAAGGTGTAACGAAGTGCAGTTTCTTGTCAACAGAGCAGCCCTAAACTTTGCGGTGCCTGTGTCTTGCTGATTTTTAGTTTTCCCAATTTATATGCCCATGAGTGGAAGTGCCCTATGCTCTCTAAGCTGAGTTTTCTAGATGTTTCAAGACACACCGTACACCTCTCCAGAGTGGCTGTTGGCAATTTACATCCCGCCCATCAGCGTAGCAAGGCTCCCGTTTTTCCATGGCCTGTCCTGCATTGCTGGTTTTGACACTTTATTCAGCATGGCCCTTTTGACCGATGGGAAGCGAGACTTCTTTGTAGCGCTGATTTGCCTTTCCAGGTTGCTTGGTTGGCCAAAAAGGGCGTATGCGGTTTTTCCTGAATATATTCAGGAAAAAACGCATACGCCCTTTTTGGCCAAGGGCATCATTGTGGAGCTTTTGCTGCTTTTCCTGTGCTTTAAAGGCGATTCGAATCTCCCTCCTGAAATCTGTTTCCCGCAATTCTGCCTTGCTTTCAAATCCTCTTCGTTGCCTTCCCTCAATATATTTGTGGACGAGAGTTATCATTTATAACTCTGCAGGTTTGTGAATTGCAGTGCCCCTGAGCTCCATTTTTCAACTCGCTTTCTTGGGAGCTGGCCGCAAAAGCGCAGGATTGCTTCAGGCCCTTTTCTGCTTCCGGGCGGCAGGCTGAGCCTGTGGTTAATTCTTCTTTCTGATGGTAAAATAGAGTGACCTGTGCCTGTCCCAAGACCTAGAGCTAGTCTCTCATTGGTTCTCCCTCTTCCCGTTCATCCTCAGGACAAATTGCCACCTGTACGGAACAGGAGGTTAAAGGTGCTGATTCTCCAAGATGGGAGATTCCTAGGAAAGCGGCTGGAATGGCGAACCTGAGCACAAGGAGGTGAGAAATGAGGTTCGTTTTAGAAACCTTTCCCGATCACACGGTGTACCATCTTCTGGGTTTCTCATGCATGTTTTCGATGTAGGAAGGTGCACTTGAACCTGGAGATTTGGGACCCACAGGATGGGTACAAAGCAGTATTGCTTTAAAGGGTCTGCGTTTGCTCACCCAACCTCACCAAACCTCTCACCCCCAAGAGTGTCCACCCTTATGTCTCAATCAGCTGTGGGTCTAGATATGGTCAACCCAGGTGGCATCACAGCCCCTGAACGAATTTTGTAAGAATTTCTCTCTCTTTCACTGCCTTTGTTTCACGGGTTTTTAAAAGTACTTGATTTTTATAATGGGGTTTAGCTGCTTTTCAGTGCTGTGTTTATGACGCTTTACCCCCACGTGCCTCACTTACAGAGAGATTTCAATACATAGGTTTTAAGATTCTTACTAGTCAGATATATTCTTGGGCGGTGAATAGGGGGTGTTGAGTCCCGTTCACTGAGCAAGGAGTAGGTCTTGTCTATTACAAATTGGGTTTATGGAACGGTATCTGAGCTAATCTGAAACCCTGGTTTTATGCATCACCCCACCTCACCTTTCCTGTTAAGCAGCCATAGTGTGTTTTCTAAACGTGTGACTCTCTTCTGTTTTGTAATTCAGTTCAAGTGTAGCGGTTTTTACATTCCCTCTATAAGTGATATCTTATGATAAGTGTCTTTTTCTGTGTGACTTATTTCACGTAGAATCTTCATACCTAAATCCACTCATCATGCTGCACCGAGCCTTATGACGTTGATTTCATGGCTGAGTGATATTCCATTGTACGTAAGGACCACAACTTATTTATCCATTTTTCTCTTTCCTGAGATATTTAAGGTGTAACGAAATGGAGGTTCTTGTCAACAAAGCAGCCCTAAACATTGGGGTGCCTGTGTCTTGCTGATTTTTAGTTATCCCAATTTATACGCCCATGAGTGGAAGTGCCCTATGCTCTCTAAGCTGAGTTTTTTAGATGTTTCAAGACACACCGTACACCTCTCCAGAGTGGCTGTAGGCAATTTACATCCCGCCCATCAGCGTAGCAAGGCTTCCATTTCTCCATGGCCTGTCCTGCATTTCTGGTTTTGACACTTTAACAGCATTTCCCTTTTGACCGATGGGAAGCGAGACTTCTTTGTAGCGCTGATTTGCCTTTCCAGGTTGCTTGGTTGGCCAAAAAGGGCGTATGCGTTTTTTCCTGAATATATTCAGGAAAAAACGCATACGCCCTTTTTGGCCATGGGCATCATTGTGGAGGTTTTGCCGCTTTTCCTGTGCTTTAAAGGCGATTCGAATCTCCCTCCTGAAATCTGTTTCCTGCAATTCTGCCTTGCTTTCAAATCCTCTTCGTTGCCTTCCCTCAATATATTTGTGGACGAGAGTTATCATTTATAACTCTGCAGGTTTGTGAATTGCAGTGCCCCTGAGCTCCATTTTTCAACTCGCTTTCTTGGGAGCTGGCCGCAAAAGCGCAGGATTGCTTCAGGCCCTATTTTGGTTCCGGGCGGCAGGCTGACCCTGTGGTTAATTCTTCTTTCTGATGGGAAAATAGAGTGACCTGTGCCTGTCCCAAGACCTAGAGCTAGTCTCTCATTGGTTCCCCCTCTTCCCGTTCATCCTCAGGACAAATTGCAACCTGTACGGAACAGGAGGTTAAAGGTGCTGATTCTCCAAGGAGGGAGATTGCTAGGAAAGCGGCTGGAATGGCGAACCCGAGCACAAGGAGATGAGAAATGAGGTGCGTTTTAGAAACCTTTCCCGATCACACGGTGTACCATCTTCTGGGATTCTCATGCATGTTTTCGATGTAGGAAGGTGCCCTTGAACCTGGAGATTTGGGACCCATGGGATGGGTACCACGCAGTATTACTTTCAAGGGTCTGCGTTTCCTCACCCAACCTCACCAAACCTCTCAACCCCAAAAGTGTCCACCCTTATGTCTCAATCAGCTGTGTGTCTAGATATGGTCAATCCAGGTGGCATCACAGCCCCTGAACGAATTTTGTAAGAATTTCTCTCTCTTTCACTGTCTTTGCTTCACGGGTTTTTAAAAGTAATTGATTTTTATAATGGGGTTTAGCTGCTTTTCAGAGCTGTGTGTATGCCGCTTTACACCCACTTGCCTTACTTACAGAGAGATTTCAATACATAGGTTTTAAGATTCTTACTAGTCAGATATATTCTTGGGCGGTGAATAGGGGGTGTTGAGTCCCGTTCACTGAGCAAGGAGTAGGTCTTGTCTATTACATATTGGGTTTATGGAACGGTATCTGAGCTAATTTCAAACCCCGGTTTTATGCATCACCGCACCTCACCTTTCCCGTTAAGCAGCCATAGTGTGTTTTCTAAACGTGTGACTCTCTTCTGTTTTGTAATTCAGTTCAAGTGTAGCGGTTTTTACATTCCCTCTATAAGTGATATCTTATGATAAGTGTCTTTTTCTGTGTGACTTATTTCACGTAGAATCGTCGTACCTATATCCACTCATCATGCTGCTACGAGCCTTTTGACGTAGATTTCATGGCTGAGTGATATTCCATTGTACATAAGGACCACAACTTCTTTATCCATTTTTCTCTTTCCTGGGATATTTAAGGTGTAACGAAGTGGAGGTTCTTGTCAACAGAGCAGCCGTAAACATTGGGGTGCCTGTGTCTTGTTGATTTTAATTTTCCCAATTTATACGCCCATGAATGGAAGTGCCCTATGCTCTCTAAGCTGAGTTTTCTAGATGTTTCAAGACACACCGTACACCTCTCCAGAGTGGCTGTTGGCAATTTACATCCCGCCCATCAGCGTAGCAAGGCTCCAATTTCTCCATGGCCTGTCCTGCATTGTTGGTTTTGACACTTTATTCAGCATGGCCCTTTTAACCGATGGGAAGCGAGACTTCTTTGTAGCGCTGATTTGCCTTTCCAGGTTGCTTGGTTGGCCAAAAAGGGCGTATGCGTTTTTTCCTGAATATATTCAGGAAAAAACGCATACGCCCTTTTTGGCCAAGGGCATCATTGTCGAGGTTTTGCCGCTTTTCCTGTGCTTTAAAGGCGATTCGAATCTCCCTCCTGAAATCTGTTTCCTGCAATTCTGCCTTGCTTTCAAATCCTCTTCGTTGCCTTCCCTCAATATATTTGTGGACGAGAGTTATCATTTATAACTCTGCAGGTTTGTGAATTGCAGTGCCCCTGAGCTCCATTTTTCAACACGCTTTCTTGGGAGCTGGCCGCAAAAGGGCAGGATTGCTTCAGGCCCTATTCTGCTTCCGGGCGGCAGGCTGAGCCTGTGGTTAATTCTTCTTTCTGATGGGAAAGTAGAGTGACCTGTGCCTGTCCCAAGACCTAGAGCTAGTCTCTCATTGGTTGCCCCTCTTCCCGTTCATCCTCAGGACAAATTGCAACCTGTACGGAACAGGAGGTTAAAGGTGCTGATTCTCCAAGGAGGGAGATTACTAGGAAAGCGGCTGGAATGGCGAACCCGAGCACAAGGAGGTGAGAAATGAGGTGCGTTTTAGAAACCTTTCCCGATCACACGGTGTACCATCTTCTGGGTTTCTCATGCATGTTTTCGATGTAGGAAGGTGCCCTTGAACCTGGAGATTTGGGACCCATAGGATGGGTACCACGCAGTATTACTTTCAAGGGTCTGCGTTTGCTCACCCAAAGTCACCAAACCTCTCAGCCCCAAAAGTGTCCACCCTTATGTCTCAATCAGCTGTGTGTCTACATATGGTCAATCCAGGTGGCATCACAGCCTCTGAACGAATTTTGTAAGAATTTCTCTCTCTTTCACTGTCTTTGCTTCACGGGTTTTTAAAAGTAATTGATTTTTATAATGGGGTTTAGCTGCTTTTCAGAGCTGTGTGTATGCCACTTTACACCCACGTGACTCACTTACAGAGAGATTTCAATACATAGGTTTTAAGATTCTTACTAGTCAGATATATTCTTGGGCGGTGAATAGGGGGTGTTGAGTCCCGTTCACTGAGCAAGGAGTAGGTCTTGTCTATTACATATTGGGTTTATGGAACGGTATCTGAGCTAATTTGAAACCCTGGTTTTATGCATCACCCCACCTCACCTTTCCCGTTAAGCAGCCATAGTGTGTTTTCTAAACGTGTGACCCTCTTCTGTTTTGTAATTCAGTTCAAGTGTAGCGGTTTTTTCATTCTCTCTATAAGTGATATTTTATGATAAGTGATTTTTCTGTGTGACTTATTTCACGTAGAATCGTCGTACCTAAATTCACTCATCATGCTGCTACGAGGCTTATGACGTTGATTTCATGGCTGAGTGATATTCCATTGTACATAAGGACCACAACTTCTTTATCCATTTTTCTCTTTCCTGGGATATTTAAGGTGTAACGAAGTGGAGGTTCTTGTCAACAGAGCAGCCCTAAAGTTTGGGGTGCCTGTGTCTTGCTGATTTTTAGTTTTCCCAATTTATACGCCCATGAGTGGAAGTGCCCTATGCTCTCTAAGCTGAGTTTTTTAGATGTTTCAAGACACACCGTACACCTCTCCAGAGTGGCTGTTGGCAATTTACATCCCGCCCATCAGCGTAGCAAGGCTCCCGTTTCTCCATGCCCTGTCCTGCATTTCTGGTTTTGACACTTTATTCAGCATGGCCCTTTTGACCGATGGGAAGCGAGACTTCTTTGTAGCGCTGATTTGCCTTTCCAGGTTGCTTGGTTGGCCAAAAAGGGCGTATGCGTTTTTTCCTGAATATATTCAGGAAAAAACGCATACGCCCGTTTTGGCCAAGGACATCATTGTCGAGGTTTTGCTGCTTTTCCTGTGCTTTAAAGGCGATTCGAATCTCCCTCCTGAAATCTGTTTCCTGCAATTCTGCCTTGCATTCAAATCCTCTTCGTTGCCTTCCCTCAGTATATTTGTGGACGAGAGTTGTCATTTATAACTCTGCAAGTTTGGGAATTGCAGTGCCCCTGAGCTCCATTTTTCAACTCGCTTTCTTGGGAGATGGCCGCAAAAGCGCAGGATTGCTTCAGGCCCTATTCTGCTTCCGGGCGCCCTGCTGAGCCTGTGGTTAATTCTTCTTTCTGATGGGAAAATAGAGTGACCTGTGACAGTCCCAACACCTAGAGCTAGGCTCTCATTGGTTCCCCCTCTTCCCGTTCATCCTCAGGGCAAATTGCAACCTGTACGTAACAGGAGGTTAAAGGTGCTGATTCTCCAAGGAGGGAGATTGCTAGGAAAGCGGCTGGAACGGCGAACCCGAGCACAAGGAAGTGAGAAATGAGGTGCGTTTTAGAAACCTTTCCCGATCACACGGTGTACCATCTTCTGGGTTTCTCATGCATGTTTTCGATGTAGGAAGGTGCCCTTGAACCTGGAGATTTGGGACCCATGGGATGGGTACCACGCAGTATTACTTTCAAGGGTCTGCGTTTGCTCACCCAACCTCACCAAACCTCTCAGCCCCAAGAGTGTCCACCCTTATGTCTCAATCAGCTGTGGGTCTAGATATGGTCAACCCAGGTGGCATCACAGCCCCTGAACGAATTTTGTAAGAATTTCTCTCTCTTTCACTGTCTTTGCTTCACGGGTTTTTAAAAGTAATTGATTTTTATAATGGGGTTTAGCTGCTTTTCACTGCTGTGTTTATGCCGCTTTACACCCACTTGAGTCACTTACAGAGAGATTTCAATACATAGGTTTTAAGATTCTTACTAGTCAGATATATTCTTGGGCGGTGAATAGGGGGTGTTGAGTCCCGTTCACTGAGCAAGGAGTAGGACTTGTCTATTACATATTGGGTTTATGGAACGGTATCTGAGCTAATTTGAAACCCTTGTTTTATGCGTCACCCCACCTCACCTTTCCCGTTAAGCAGCCATAGTGTGTTTTCCAAACGTGTGACTCTCTTCTGTTTTGTAATGCAGTTCAAGTGTAGCGGTTTTTACATTCCCTCTATAAGTGATATCTTATGATAAGTGTCTTTTTCTGTGTGACTTATTTCACGTAGAATCGTCGTACCTAAATCCACTCATCATGCTGCTACTAGCCTTATGACGTAGATTTCATGGCTGAGTGATATTCCATTGTACATAAGGACCACAACTTCTTTATCCATTTTTCTCTTTCCTGGGATATTTAAGGTGTAACGAAGTATAGGTTCTTGTTAACAGAGCAGCCCTAAACTTTGGGGTGCCTGTGTCTTGCTGATTTTTAGTTTTCCCAATTTATACGCCCATGAGTGGAAGTGCCCTATGCTCTCTAAGCTGAGTTTTTTAGATGTTTCAAGACACACCGTACACCTCTCCAGAGTGGCTGTTGGCAATTTACATCCCGCCCATCAGCGTAGCAAGGCTCCCGTTTCTCCATGGCCTGTCCTGCATTGCTGGTTTTGACACTTTATTCAGCATGGCCCTTTTGACCGATGGAAGCGAGACTTCTTTGTAGTACTGATTAGCCTGTCCGGCTTGCTTGCTTGGCCAATAAGGGCGTATGCGTTTTTTCCTGAATATATTCAGGAAAAAACGCATACGCCCTTTTCGGCCAAGTGCAGCATTGTCGATGTTTTGCCGTTTTTCATGTGCTTTAAATGCGATTCGAATCTACCTCCTGAAATCTGTTTCCTGCAATGTTGCCTTGCTTTCAAATCGTCTTCATTGCCTCCCCTCAATATATTTGTGGACGAGAGTGATCATTTATAACTCTGCAGGTTAGTGAATTGCAGTGCCCCTGAGCTCCATTTTTAAACTCGCTTTTTTCGGAGCTGGCCACATAACCGCAGGATTGCTTCAGGCCCTATTCTGGTTCCGGGGTCAGGCTGAGCCTGTGGTTAACTCTTCTTTCTGATGGGAAAATAGAGTGACGTGTGCCTGTCCCAACACCTAGAGCTAGTCTCTCATTGGTTCCCCCTCTTCCCATTCATCCTAAGAACAAATTGCAACCCGTAGGAGACAGGAAGTTAAAGGTGCTGATTCTCCCGTAGGGAGATTGTTACTAAAGCGGCTGGAATGGCGAACCCGAGCACAAGGAGATGAGAAATGTGGTGCGTTTCAGAAACCTTTCCCGGTCACACTGTATACCATCCACTAAGTTTCCCATGCATTTTTTCACTGTAGGAAGATTCCCTTGAACCTGGAGATTTGGGACCCTTAGAATGGGTACCACACAGTATTACTTTAAAGGGTCTGTGTTTCCTCACCCAACCTCACCAATCCTCT
This sequence comes from Eschrichtius robustus, assembly GCF_028021215.1. Taxonomy (NCBI): domain Eukaryota; kingdom Metazoa; phylum Chordata; class Mammalia; order Artiodactyla; family Eschrichtiidae; genus Eschrichtius; species Eschrichtius robustus. The sequence continues at coordinate 77,566,611 of NC_090832.1, forward strand.
CAGCCCCAAGAGTGTCCAGCCTTATGTCTAATCCAGCTGTGGGTCTAGATATGGTCAGTCCAGGTTGCTTCACTGACCCTGAAAGAAATATGTACGAATTTCTCCCTCTTTCACTCTCTTTGTTGGGTTTTTTTTTTGTAACTGTGTTTAGCTGATTTTCACTGCTGTGTTTATGCCGCTTTACACCCACTTAATTAACTTACAAAGCTATATCAATACATAGGTTTTAAGATTCTTACTAGTCAGATATATTCTTGTGCCTTGAATAGGGTGTGTAGAGTCCAGTTCACTTAGAAAGGAGTAGGGCTTGTCTGCTACAATTGTGGTTTATGGAACGCTATCTGTGCTAATTTCAAACCCTTGTTTTATGTCTCACGCCACCTCACGTTTCCTGTTAAGCAGCCATAGTTTGTTTTCTAAATGTGTGACTCTGTTCTGTTTTGCAGTACAGGTCATGTGTAGCGATTTTTACATTACCTCTATAAGTTATATCTTATGATAAGTGCCTTTTTCTGTGTGACTTATTTCACTTAGACACATCGTACGTAAATTCACTCAGCCTTCTTCTACTAGTCTTATGACATTGATTTCATGGTTGAGTCATATTCCATTATACGTAAGTACCACAACTTCTTTATCCATTTTTCTCTTTCCTGGGATATTTAAGAGGTACTGAAGTGGAGGTTCTTGTAAACAGAGCAGCCCTAAACTTTGGGGTGCCCTTGTCTTGTTGATTTTTTAGATTTCCCATTGTATACACCTATGAGTGGAAGTGCCCTATGCTCTCTAGCTGTGTTTTTTTAGATGTTTCAGGAAACACCATATCCGAGTGACCATTGGCAGTTTTCATCCCGCCCGTCAGCCTAACAAGGCTGCCTTTTCTCCCTGGCCTGTCCTGCCTGCATGTCTGTTTTTTACACTTTTTTAGGACGGCCCTTTTGACCTATGGGAAGTGAGACTTCTTTGTAGTGCTGATTTTCCTTTCCGGGTTGCTTGGTTGGCCAAAAAGGGCGTATGCGTTTTTTTCCTAAATATATTCAGAAAAAAACGCATACGCCCTTTTTGGCCAAGTGCATCATTGTCGACATTTTCCCGCTTTTCATGTGCTTTAAAGACGATTCGTATCTTCCTCCTGCAATCTGTTTCCTGCAATTCTGCCTTGCTTTCAAATACTGTTCGTTGCCTCCCCTTAGTATATTCTTGGATGAGAGTTGTCATTTATAACCCTGCAAGTTTGTGAATTACAGTGACCCTGAGCTACATTTTTCAAATGGCTTTTTTGGGAGCTGGCTGCAAAACCGCAGGATTGCTTCATGCACTATTCTGGTTCCATGGGGCAGGCTGAGCCTGTCATTAATTCTTCTACCTGATGGGAAATTAGAGTGACGTGTGCCTGTCCCAACACCTAGAGCTAGTCTCTCATGGGTTCCCCCTCATCCAGTTCATCCTCAGGACAAATTGCAACCTGTACGGAACAGGAGGTTAAAGGTGCTGATTCTCCAAGGAGGGAGATTGCTAGGAAAGAGGCTGGAATGGCGAACCCTAGCACAAGGAGATGAGAAATGAGGTGCGTTTTAGAAACATTTCCCGATCACACGGTGTACCATCTTCTGGGTTTCTCATGCATGTTTTCGATGTAGGAAGGTGCCCTTGAACCTGGAGATTTGGGACCCATGGGATGGGTACCACGCAGTATTACTTTCATGGGTCTGCGTATGCTCACCCAACCTCACCAAACCTCTCAACCCCAAAAGTGTCCACCCTTATGTCTCAATCAGCAATGGGTCTAGATATGGTCAATCCAGGTGGCATCACAGCCCCTGAACGAATTTTGTAAGAATTTCTCTCACTTTCACTGTCTTTGTTTCACGGGTTTTTAAAAGTAATTGATTTTTATAATGGGGTTTAGCTGCTTTGCACTGCTGTGTTTATGCCGCTTTACACCCACTTGAGTCAATTACAGAGAGATATCAACACATAGGTTTTAAGATTCTTACTAGTCAGATATATTCTTCGGCGGTGAATAGGAGGTATTGAGTCCCGTTCACTGAGCAAGGAGTAGGCCTTGTCTATTACATATTGGGTTTATGGAACGGTATCTGAGCTAATTTGAAACCCTGGTTTTATGAATCACCCCACCTCACCTTTCCCGTTAAGCAGCCATAGTGTGTTTTCTAAACGTGTGACTCTTTTCTGTTTTGTAATTCAGTTCAAGTGTAGCGGTTTTTAAAATTCCCTCTATCAGTGATATATTATGATAAGTGTCTTTTTCTGCGTGACTTATTTCACGTCGAATCGTCATACCTAAATCCACTCATCATGCTGCACCGAGCCTTATGACGTTGATTTCATGGCTGAGTGATATTCCATTGTACATAAGGACCACAACTTCTTTATCCATTTTTCTCTTTCCTGGGATATTTAAGGTGTAACGAAGTGGAGGTTCTTGTCAACAGAGCAGCCCTAAACTTTGGGGTGCCTGTGTCTTGCTGATTTTTAGTTTTCCCAATTTATACGCCGATGAGTGGAAGTGCCCTATGCTCTCTAAGCTGAGTTTTTTAGATGTTTCAAGACACACCGTACACCTCTCCAGAGTGGCTGTTGGCAATTTACATCCCGCCCATCAGCGTAGCAAGGCTCCCATTTCTCCATTGCCCGTCCTGCATTTCTGGTTTTGACACTTTAACAGCATGGCCCTTTTGACCGATGGGAAGCGAGACTTCTTTGTAGCGCTGATTTGCCTTTCCAGGTTGCTTGGTTGGCCAAAAAGGGCGTATGCGTTTTTTCCTGAATATATTCAGGAAAAAACGCATACGCCCTTTTTGGCCAAGGGCATCATTGTCGAGCTTTTGCTGCTTTTCCTGTGCTTTAAAGGCGATTCGAATCTCCCTCCTGAAATCTGTTTCCCGCAATTCTGCCTTGCTTTCAAATCCTCTTCGTTGCCTTACCTCAATATATTTGTGGACGAGAGTTATCATTTATAACTCTGCAGGTTTGTGAATTGCAGTGCCCCTGAGCTCCATTTTTAAACTCGCTTTCTTGGGAGCTGGCCGCAAAAGCGCAGGATTGCTTCAGGCCCTATTCTGCTTCCGGGCGGCAGGCTGAGCCTGTGGTTAATTCTTCTTTCTGATGGGAAAATAGAGTGACCTGTGCCTGTCCCAAGACCTAGAGCTAGTCTCTCATTGGTTCCCCCTCTTCCCGTTCATCCTCAGGACAAATTGGAACCTGTACGGAACAGGAGGTTAAAGGTGCTGATTCTCCAAGATGGGAGATTCCTAGGAAAGCGGCTGGAATGGTGAACCTGAGCACAAGGAGGTGAGAAATGAGGTTCGTTTTAGAAACCTTTCCCGATCACACGGTGTACCATCTTCTGGGTTTCTCATGCATGTTTTCGATGTAGGAAGGTGCCCTTGAACCTGGAGATTTGGGACCCACGGGATGGGTACCAAGCAGTATTGCTTTAAAGGGTCTGCGTTTGCTCACCCAACCTCACCAAATCTCTCAGCCCCAAGAGTGTCCACCCTTATGTCTCAATCAGCTGTGGGTCTAGATATGGTCAACCCAGGTGGCATCACAGCCCCTGAACGAATTTTGTAAGAATTTCTCTCTCTTTCACTGCCTTTGTTTCACGGGTTTTTAAAAGTACTTGATTTTTATAATGGGTTTTAGCTGCTTTTCAGTGCTGTGTTTATTATGCTTTACCCCCACGTGACTCACTTACAGAGAGATTTCAATACATAGGTTTTAAGATTCTTACTAGTCAGATATATTCTTGGGCGGTGAATAGGGGGTGTTGAGTCCCGTTCACTGAGCAAGGAGTACGTCTTGTCTATTACATATTGGGTTTATGGAACGGTATCTGAGCTAATCTGAAACCCTGGTTTTATGCATCACCCCACCTCACCTTTCCTGTTAAGCAGCCATAGTGTGTTTTCTAAACGTGTGACTCTCTTCTGTTTTGTAATTCAGTTCAAGTGTAGCGGTTTTTACATTCCCTCTATAAGTGATATCTTATGATAAGTGTCTTTTTCTGTGTGACTTATTTCACGTAGAATCGTCATACCTAAATCCACTCATCATGCTGCACCGAGCCTTATGACGTTGATTTCATGGCTGAGTGATATTCCATTGTACATAAGGACCACAACTTATTTATCCATTTTTCTCTTTCCTGGGATATTTAAAGTGTAACGAAGTGGAGGTTCTTGTCAACAGAGCAGCCGTAAACATTGGGGTGCCTGTGTCTTGCTGATTTTTAGTTATCCCAATTTATACGCCCATGAGTGGAAGTGCCCTATGCTCTCTAAGCTGAGTTTTTTAGATGTTTCAAGACACACCGTACACCTCTCCAGACTGGCTGTTGGCAATTTACATCCCGCCCATCAGCGTAGCAAGGCTTCCATTTCTCCATGGCCTGTCCTGCATTTCTGGTTTTGACACTTTAACAGCATTGCCCTTTTTACCGATGAGAAGCGAGACTTCTTTGTAGCGCTGATTTGCCTTTCCAGGTTGCTTGGTTGGCCAAAAAGGGCGTATGCGTTTTTTCCTGAATATATTCAGGAAAAAACGCATACGCCCTTTTTGGCCATGGGCATCATTGTGGAGGTTTTGCCGCTTTTCCTATGCTTTAAAGGCGATTCGAATCTCCCTCCTGAAATCTGTTTCCTGCAATTCTGCCTTGCTTTCAAATCCTCTTCGTTGCCTTCCCTCAATATATTTGTGGACGAGAGTTATCATTTATAACTCTGCAGGTTTGTGAATTGCAGTGCCCCTGAGCTCCATTTTTCAACTCGCTTTCTTGGGAGCTGGCCGCAAAAGCGCAGGATTGCTTCAGGCACTATTCTGCTTCCGGGCGGCAGGCTGAGCCTGTGGTTAATTCTTCTTTCTGATGGGAAAATAGAGTGACCTGTGCCTGTCCCAAGACCTAGAGCTAGTCTCTCATTGGTTCCCCCTCTTCCCGTTCATCCTCAGGACAAATTGCAACCTGTACGGAACAGGAGGTTAAAGGTGCTGATTCTCCAAGGAGGGAGATTACTAGGAAAGCGGCTGGAATGGCGAACCCGAGCACAAGGAGGTGAGAAATGAGGTGCGTTTTAGAAACCTTTCCCGATCACACGGTGTACCATCTTCTGGGTTTCTCATGCATGTTTTCGATGTAGGAAGGTGCCCTTGAACCTGGAGATTTGGGACCCATGGGATGGGTACCACGCAGTATTACTTTCAAGGGTCTGTGTTTGCTCACCCAAAGTCACCAAACCTCTCAGCCCCAAAAGTGTCCACCCTTATGTCTCAATCAGCTGTGTGTCTACATATGGTCAATCCAGGTGGCATCACAGCCTCTGAACGAATTTTGTAAGAATTTCTCTCTCTTTCACTGTCTTTGCTTCACGGGTTTTTAAAAGTAATTGATTTTTATAATGGGGTTTAGCTGCTTTTCAGAGCTGTGTGTATGCCACTTTACACCCACGTGACTCACTTACAGAGAGATTTCAATACATAGGTTTTAAGATTCTTACTAGTCAGATATATTCTTGGGCGGTGAATAGGGGGTGTTGAGTCCCGTTCACTGAGCAAGGAGTAGGTCTTGTCTATTACATATTGGGTTTATGGAACGGTATCTGAGCTAATTTGAAACCCTGGTTTTATGCATCACCCCACCTCACCTTTCCCGTTAAGCAGCCATAGTGTGTTTTCTAAACGTGTGACCCTCTTCTGTTTTGTAATTCAGTTCAAGTGTAGCGGTTTTTTCATTCTCTCTATAAGTGATATTTTATGATAAGTGATTTTTCTGTGTGACTTATTTCACGTAGAATCGTCGTACCTAAATTCACTCATCATGCTGCTACGAGGCTTATGACGTTGATTTCATGGCTGAGTGATATTCCATTGTACATAAGGACCACAACTTCTTTATCCATTTTTCTCTTTCCTGGGATATTTAAGGTGTAACGAAGTGGAGGTTCTTGTCAACAGAGCAGCCCTAAAGTTTGGGGTGCCTGTGTCTTGCTGATTTTTAGTTTTCCCAATTTATACGCCCATGAGTGGAAGTGCCCTATACTCTCTAAGCTGAGTTTTTTAGATGTTTCAAGACACACCGTACACCTCTCCAGAGTGGCTGTTGGCAATTTACATCCCGCCCATCAGCGTAGCAAGGCTCCCGTTTCTCCATGCCCTGTCCTGCATTTCTGGTTTTGACACTTTATTCAGCATGGCCCTTTTGACCGATGGGAAGCGAGACTTCTTTGTAGCGCTGATTTGCCTTTCCAGGTTGCTTGGTTGGCCAAAAAGGGCGTATGCGTTTTTTCCTGAATATATTCAGGAAAAAACGCATACGCCCGTTTTGGTCAAGGACATCATTGTCGAGGTTTTGCTGCTTTTCCTGTGCTTTAAAGGCGATTCGAATCTCCCTCCTGAAATCTGTTTCCTGCAATTCTGCCTTGCATTCAAATCCTCTTCGTTGCCTTCCCTCAGTATATTTGTGGACGAGAGTTGTCATTTATAACTCTGCAAGTTTGGGAATTGCAGTGCCCCTGAGCTCCATTTTTCAACTCGCTTTCTTGGGAGATGGCCGCAAAAGCGCAGGATTGCTTCAGGCCCTATTCTGCTTCCGGGCGCCCTGCTGAGCCTGTGGTTAATTCTTCTTTCTGATGGGAAAATAGAGTGACCTGTGACAGTCCCAACACCTAGAGCTAGGCTCTCATTGGTTCCCCCTCTTCCCGTTCATCCTCAGGGCAAATTGCAACCTGTACGTAACAGGAGGTTAAAGGTGCTGATTCTCCAAGGAGGGAGATTGCTAGGAAAGCGGCTGGAACGGCGAACCCGAGCACAAGGAAGTGAGAAATGAGGTGCGTTTTAGAAACCTTTCCCGATCACACGGTGTACCATCTTCTGGGTTTCTCATGCATGTTTTCGATGTAGGAAGGTGCCCTTGAACCTGGAGATTTGGGACCCATGGGATGGGTACCACGCAGTATTACTTTCAAGGGTCTGCGTTTGCTCACCCAACCTCACCAAACCTCTCAGCCCCAAGAGTGTCCACCCTTATGTCTCAATCAGCTGTGGGTCTAGATATGGTCAACCCAGGTGGCATCACAGCCCCTGAACGAATTTTGTAAGAATTTCTCTCTCTTTCACTGTCTTTGCTTCACGGGTTTTTAAAAGTAATTGATTTTTATAATGGGGTTTAGCTGCTTTTCACTGCTGTGTTTATGCCGCTTTACACCCTCTTGAGTCACTTACAGAGAGATTTCAATACATAGGTTTTAAGATTCTTACTAGTCAGATATATTCTTGGGCGGTGAATAGGGGGTGTTGAGTCCCGTTCACTGAGCAAGGAGTAGGACTTGTCTATTACATATTGGGTTTATGGAACGGTATCTGAGCTAATTTGAAACCCTGGTTTTATGCGTCACCCCACCTCACCTTTCCCGTTAAGCAGCCATAGTGTGTTTTCCAAACGTGTGACTCTCTTCTGTTTTGTAATGCAGTTCAAGTGTAGCGGTTTTTACATTCCCTCTATAAGTGATATCTTATGATAAGTGTCTTTTTCTGTGTGACTTATTTCACGTAGAATCGTCGTACCTAAATCCACTCATCATGCTGCTACTAGCCTTATGACGTAGATTTCATGGCTGAGTGATATTCCATTGTACATAAGGACCACAACTTCTTTATCCATTTTTCTCTTTCCTGGGATATTTAAGGTGTAACGAAGTATAGGTTCTTGTTAACAGAGCAGCCCTAAACTTTGGGGTGCCTGTGTCTTGCTGATTTTTAGTTTTCCCAATTTATACGCCCATGAGTGGAAGTGCCCTATGCTCTCTAAGCTGAGTTTTTTAGATGTTTCAAGACACACCGTACACCTCTCCAGAGTGGCTGTTGGCAATTTACATCCCGCCCATCATCGTAGCAAGGCTCCCGTTTCTCCATGGCCTGTCCTGCATTGCTGGTTTTGACACTTTATTCAGCATGGCCCTTTTGACCGATGGAAGCGAGACTTCTTTGTAGTACTGATTAGCCTGTCCGGCTTGCTTGCTTGGCCAATAAGGGCGTATGCGTTTTTTCCTGAATATATTCAGGAAAAAACGCATACGCCCTTTTCGGCCAAGTGCAGCATTGTCGATGTTTTGCCGTTTTTCATGTGCTTTAAATGCGATTCGAATCTACCTCCTGAAATCTGTTTCCTGCAATGTTGCCTTGCTTTCAAATCGTCTTCATTGCCTCCCCTCAATATATTTGTGGACGAGAGTGATCATTTATAACTCTGCAGGTTAGTGAATTGCAGTGCCCCTGAGCTCCATTTTTAAACTCGCTTTTTTCGGAGCTGGCCACATAACCGCAGGATTGCTTCAGGCCCTATTCTGGTTCCGGGGTCAGGCTGAGCCTGTGGTTAACTCTTCTTTCTGATGGGAAAATAGAGTGACGTGTGCCTGTCCCAACACCTAGAGCTAGTCTCTCATTGGTTCCCCCTCTTCCCATTCATCCTAAGAACAAATTGCAACCCGTAGGAGACAGGAAGTTAAAGGTGCTGATTCTCCCGTAGGGAGATTGTTACTAAAGCGGCTGGAATGGCGAACCCGAGCACAAGGAGATGAGAAATGTGGTGCGTTTCAGAAACCTTTCCCGGTCACACTGTATACCATCCACTAAGTTTCCCATGCATTTTTTCACTGTAGGAAGATTCCCTTGAACCTGGAGATTTGGGACCCTTAGAATGGGTACCACACAGTATTACTTTAAAGGGTCTGTGTTTCCTCACCCAACCTCACCAATCCTCTCAGCCCCAAGAGTGTCCAGCCTTATGTCTAATCCAGCTGTGGGTCTAGATATGGTCAGTCCAGGTTGCTTCACTGACCCTGAAAGAAATATGTACGAATTTCTCCCTCTTTCACTCTCTTTGTTGGGTTTTTTTTTTGTAACTGTGTTTAGCTGATTTTCACTGCTGTGTTTATGCCGCTTTACACCCACTTAATTAACTTACAAAGCTATATCAATACATAGGTTTTAAGATTCTTACTAGTCAGATATATTCTTGTGCCTTGAATAGGTTGTGTAGAGTCCAGTTCACTTAGAAAGGAGTAGGGCTTGTCTGCTACAATTGTGGTTTATGGAACGCTATCTGTGCTAATTTCAAACCCTTGTTTTATGTCTCACGCCACCTCACGTTTCCTGTTAAGCAGCCATAGTTTGTTTTCTAAATGTGTGACTCTGTTCTGTTTTGCAGTACAGGTCATGTGTAGCGATTTTTACATTACCTCTATAAGTTATATCTTATGATAAGTGCCTTTTTCTGTGTGACTTATTTCACTTAGACACATCGTACGTAAATCCACTCAGCCTTCTTCTACTAGTCTTATGACATTGATTTCATGGTTGAGTCATATTCCATTATACGTAAGTACCACAACTTCTTTATCCATTTTTCTCTTTCCTGGGATATTTAAGAGGTACTGAAGTGGAGGTTCTTGTAAACAGAGCAGCCCTAAACTTTGGGGTGCCCTTGTCTTGTTGATTTTTTAGATTTCCCATTGTATACACCTATGAGTGGAAGTGCCCTATGCTCTCTAGCTGTGTTTTTTTAGATGTTTCAGGAAACACCATATCCGAGTGACCATTGGCAGTTTTCATCCCGCCCGTCAGCCTAACAAGGCTGCCTTTTCTCCCTGGCCTGTCCTGCCTGCATGTCTGTTTTTTACACTTTTTTAGGACGGCCCTTTTGACCTATGGGAAGTGAGACTTCTTTGTAGTGCTGATTTTCCTTTCCGGGTTGCTTGGTTGGCCAAAAAGGGCGTATGCGTTTTTTTCCTAAATATATTCAGAAAAAAACGCATACACCCTTTTTGGCCAAGTGCATCATTGTCGACATTTTCCCGCTTTTCATGTGCTTTAAAGACGATTCGTATCTTCCTCCTGCAATCTGTTTCCTGCAATTCTGCCTTGCTTTCAAATACTGTTCGTTGCCTCCCCTTAGTATATTCTTGGATGAGAGTTGTCATTTATAACCCTGCAAGTTTGTGAATTACAGTGACCCTGAGCTACATTTTTCAAATGGCTTTTTTGGGAGCTGGCTGCAAAACCGCAGGATTGCTTCATGCACTATTCTGGTTCCATGGGGCAGGCTGAGCCTGTCATTAATTCTTCTTCCTGATGGGAAATTAGAGTGACGTGTGCCTGTCCCAACACCTAGAGCTAGTCTCTCATGGGTTCCCCCTCATCCAGTTCATCCTCAGGACAAATTGCAACCTGTACGGAACAGGAGGTTAAAGGTGCTGATTCTCCAAGGAGGGAGATTGCTAGGAAAGAGGCTGGAATGGCGAACCCTAGCACAAGGAGATGAGAAATGAGGTGCGTTTTAGAAACATTTCCCGATCACACGGTGTACCATCTTCTGGGTTTCTCATGCATGTTTTCGATGTAGGAAGGTGCCCTTGAACCTGGAGATTTGGGACCCATGGGATGGGTACCACGCAGTATTACTTTCAAGGGTCTGCGTTTGCTCACCCAACCTCACCAAACCTCTCAACCCCAAAAGTGTCCACCCTTATGTCTCAATCAGCAATGGGTCTAGATATGGTCAATCCAGGTGGCATCACAGCCCCTGAACGAATTTTGTAAGAATTTCTCTCACTTTCACTGTCTTTGTTTCACGGGTTTTTAAAAGTAATTGATTTTTATAATGGGGTTTAGCTGCTTTGCACTGCTGTGTTTATGCCGCTTTACACCCACTTGAGTCAATTACAGAGAGATATCAACACATAGGTTTTAAGATTCTTACTAGTCAGATATATTCTTCGGCGGTGAATAGGGGGTATTGAGTCCCGTTCACTGAGCAAGGAGTAGGCCTTGTCTATTACATATTGGGTTTATGGAACGGTATCTGAGCTAATTTGAAACCCTGGTTTTATGCATCACCCCACCTCACCTTTCCCGTTAAGCAGCCATAGTGTGTTTTCTAAACGTGTGACTCTCTTCTGTTTTGTAATTCAGTTCAAGTGTAGCGGTTTTTAAAATTCCCTCTATCAGTGATATATTATGATAAGTGTCTTTTTCTGCGTGACTTATTTCACGTCGAATCGTCATACCTAAATCCACTCATCATGCTGCACCGAGCCTTATGACGTTGATTTCATGGCTGAGTGATATTCCATTGTACATAAGGACCACAACTTCTTTATCCATTTTTCTCTTTCCTGGGATATTTAAGGTGTAACGAAGTGGAGGTTCTTGTCAACAGAGCAGCCCTAAACTTTGGGGTGCCTGTGTCTTGCTGATTTTTAGTTTTCCCAATTTATACGCCGATGAGTGGAAGTGCCCTATGCTCTCTAAGCTGAGTTTTTTAGATGTTTCAAGACACACCGTACACCTCTCCAGAGTGGCTGTTGGCAATTTACATCCCGCCCATCAGCGTAGCAAGGCTCCCATTTCTCCATTGCCCGTCCTGCATTTCTGGTTTTGACACTTTAACAGCATGGCCCTTTTGACCGATGGGAAGCGAGACTTCTTTGTAGCGCTGATTTGCCTTTCCAGGTTGCTTGGTTGGCCAAAAAGGGCGTATGCGTTTTTTCCTGAATATATTCAGGAAAAAACGCATACGCCCTTTTTGGCCAAGGGCATCATTGTCGAGCTTTTGCTGCTTTTCCTGTGCTTTAAAGGCGATTCGAATCTCCCTCCTGAAATCTGTTTCCCGCAATTCTGCCTTGCTTTCAAATCCTCTTCGTTGCCTTACCTCAATATATTTGTGGACGAGAGTTATCATTTATAACTCTGCAGGTTTGTGAATTGCAGTGCCCCTGAGCTCCATTTTTAAACTCGCTTTCTTGGGAGCTGGCCGCAAAAGCGCAGGATTGCTTCAGGCCCTATTCTGCTTCCGGGCGGCAGGCTGAGCCTGTGGTTAATTCTTCTTTCTGATGGGAAAATAGAGTGACCTGTGCCTGTCCCAAGACCTAGAGCTAGTCTCTCATTGGTTCCCCCTCTTCCCGTTCATCCTCAGGACAAATTGGAACCTGTACGGAACAGGAGGTTAAAGGTGCTGATTCTCCAAGATGGGAGATTCCTAGGAAAGCGGCTGGAATGGTGAACCTGAGCACAAGGAGGTGAGAAATGAGGTTCGTTTTAGAAACCTTTCCCGATCACACGGTGTACCATCTTCTGGGTTTCTCATGCATGTTTTCGATGTAGGAAGGTGCCCTTGAACCTGGAGATTTGGGACCCACGGGATGGGTACCAAGCAGTATTGCTTTAAAGGGTCTGCGTTTGCTCACCCAACCTCACCAAATCTCTCAGCCCCAAGAGTGTCCACCCTTATGTCTCAATCAGCTGTGGGTCTAGATATGGTCAACCCAGGTGGCATCACAGCCCTTGAACGAATTTTGTAAGAATTTCTCTCTCTTTCACTGCCTTTGTTTCACGGGTTTTTAAAAGTACTTGATTTTTATAATGGGTTTTAGCTGCTTTTCAGTGCTGTGTTTATTATGCTTTACCCCCACGTGACTCACTTACAGAGAGATTTCAATACATAGGTTTTAAGATTCTTACTAGTCAGATATATTCTTGGGCGGTGAATAGGGGGTGTTGAGTCCCGTTCACTGAGCAAGGAGTACGTCTTGTCTATTACATATTGGGTTTATGGAACGGTATCTGAGCTAATCTGAAACCCTGGTTTTATGCATCACCCCACCTCACCTTTCCTGTTAAGCAGCCATAGTGTGTTTTCTAAACGTGTGACTCTCTTCTGTTTTGTAATTCAGTTCAAGTGTAGCGGTTTTTACATTCCCTCTATAAGTGATATCTTATGATAAGTGTCTTTTTCTGTGTGACTTATTTCACGTAGAATCGTCATACCTAAATCCACTCATCATGCTGCACCGAGCCTTATGACGTTGATTTCATGGCTGAGTGATATTCCATTGTACATAAGGACCACAACTTATTTATCCATTTTTCTCTTTCCTGGGATATTTAAGGTGTAACGAAGTGGAGGTTCTTGTCAACAGAGCAGCCGTAAACATTGGGGTGCCTGTGTCTTGCTGATTTTTAGTTATCCCAATTTATACGCCCATGAGTGGAAGTGCCCTATGCTCTCTAAGCTGAGTTTTTTAGATGTTTCAAGACACACCGTACACCTCTCCAGACTGGCTGTTGGCAATTTACATCCCGCCCATCAGCGTAGCAAGGCTTCCATTTCTCCATGGCCTGTCCTGCATTTCTGGTTTTGACACTTTAACAGCATTGCCCTTTTTACCGATGAGAAGCGAGACTTCTTTGTAGCGCTGATTTGCCTTTCCAGGTTGCTTGGTTGGCCAAAAAGGGCGTATGCGTTTTTTCCTGAATATATTCAGGAAAAAACGCATACGCCCTTTTTGGCCATGGGCATCATTGTGGAGGTTTTGCCGCTTTTCCTATGCTTTAAAGGCGATTCGAATCTCCCTCCTGAAATCTGTTTCCTGCAATTCTGCCTTGCTTTCAAATCCTCTTCGTTGCCTTCCCTCAATATATTTGTGGACGAGAGTTATCATTTATAACTCTGCAGGTTTGTGAATTGCAGTGCCCCTGAGCTCCATTTTTCAACTCGCTTTCTTGGGAGCTGGCCGCAAAAGCGCAGGATTGCTTCAGGCCCTATTCTGCTTCCGGGCGGCAGGCTGAGCCTGTGGTTAATTCTTCTTTCTGATGGGAAAATAGAGTGACCTGTGCCTGTCCCAAGACCTAGAGCTAGTCTCTCATTGGTTCCCCCTCTTCCCGTTCATCCTCAGGACAAATTGCAACCTGTACGGAACAGGAGGTTAAAGGTGCTGATTCTCCAAGGAGGGAGATTGCTAGGAAAGCGGCTGGAATGGCGAACCCGAGCACAAGGAGATGAGAAATGAGGTGCGTTCTAGAAACCTTTCCCGATCACACGGTGTACCATCTTCTGGGATTCTCATGCATGTTTTCGATGTAGGAAGGTGCCCTTGAACCTGGAGATTTGGGACCCATGGGATGGGTACCATGCAGTATTACTTTCAAGGGTCTGCGTTTGCTCACCCAACCTCACCAAACCTCTCAACCCCAAAAGTGTCCACCCTTATGTCTCAATCAGCTGTGTGTCTAGATATGGTCAATCCAGGTGGCATCACAGCCTCTGAACGAATTTTGTAAGAATTTCTCTCTCTTTCACTGTCTTTGCTTCACGGGTTTTTAAAAGTAATTGATTTTTATAATGGGGTTTAGCTGCTTTTCAGAGCTGTGTGTATGCCGCTTTACACCCACTTGCCTCACTTACAGAGAGATTTCAATACATAGGTTTTAAGATACTTACTAGTTAGATATATTCTTGGGCGGTGAATAGGGGGTGTTGAGTCCCGTTCACTGAGCAAGGAGTAGGTCTTGTCTATTACATATTGGGTTTATGGAACGGTATCTGAGCTAATTTGAGACCCTGGTTTTATGCATCACCCCACCTCACCTTTCCCATTAAGCAGCCATAGTGTGTTTTCTAAACTTGTGACTCTCTTCTGTTTTGTAATTCAGTTCAAGTGTAGCGGTTTTTACATTCCCTCTATAAGTGATATCTTATGATAAGTGTCTTTTTCTGTGTGACTTATTTCACGTAGAATCGTCGTACCTAAATCCACTCATCATGCTGCACCGAGCCTTATGACGTTGATTTCATGGCTGAGTGATAATCCATTGTACATAAGGACCACAACTTCTTTATCCATTTTTCTCTTTCCTGGGATATTTAAGGTGTAACGAAGTGGAGTTTCTTTTCAACCGAGCAGCCCTAAACTTTGGGGTGCCTGTGTCTTGCTGATTTTCAGTTTTCCCAATTTATATACCCATGAGTGGAAGTGCCCTATGCTCTCTAAGCTGAGTTTTCTAGATGTTTCAAGACACACCATACACCTCTCCAGAGTGGCTGTTGGCAATTTACATCCCGCCCATCAGCGTAGCAAGGCTCCCGTTTCTCCATGGCCTATCCTGCATTGCTGGTTTTGACACTTTATTCAGCATGGCCCTTTTGACCGATGGGAAACGAGACTTCTTTGTAGCGCTGATTTGCCTTTCCAGGTTGCTTGGTTGGCCAAAAAGGGCGTATGCGTTTTTTCCTGAATATATTCAGGAAAAAACGCATACGCCCTTTTTGGCCAAGGGCATCATTGTCGAGGTTTTGCCGCTTTTCCTGTGCTTTAAAGGCGATTCGAATCTCCCTCCTAAAATCTGTTTCCCGCAATTCGGCCTTGCTTTCAAATCCTCTTCGTTGCCTTCCCTCAATATATTTGTGGACGAGAGTTATCATTTATAACTCTGCAGGTTTGTGAATTGCAGTGCCCCTGAGCTCCATTTTTCAACTCGCTTTCTTGGGCGCTGGCCTCAAAAGCGCAGGATTGCTTCAGGCCCTATTCTGCTTCCGGGCGGCAGGCTGAGCCTGTGGTTAATTCTTCTTTCTGATGGGAAAATAGAGTGAGCTGTGCCTGTCCCAAGACCTAGAGCTAGTCTCTCATTGGTTCCCCCTCTTCCCGTTCATCCTCAGGACAAATTGCAACCTGTACGGAACAGGAGGTTAAAGGTGCTGATTCTCCAAGGAGGGAGATTGCTAGGAAAGCGGCTGGAATGGCGAACCCGAGCACAAGGAGGTGAGAAATAAGGTGCGTTTTAGAAACCTTTCCCGATCAAACGGTCTACCATCTTCTGGGTTTCTCATGCATGTTTTTGATGTAGGAAGGTGCCCTTGAACCTGGAGATTTGGGCCCCATGGGATGGGTACCACGCAGTATTACTTTCAAGGGTCTGCGTTTGCTCACCCAACCTCACCAAACCTCTCAGCCCCAAAAGTGTCCACCCTTATGTCTCAATCAGCTGTGTGTCTAGATATGGTCAATCCAGGTGGCATCACAGCCTCTGAACGAATTTTGTAAGAATTTCTCTCTCTTTCACTGTCTTTGTTTCACGGGTTTTTAAACGTAATTGATTTTTATAATGGGGTTTAGCTGCTTTTCAGAGCTGTGTGTATGCCGCTTTACACCCACTTGCCTCACTTACAGAGAGATTTCAATACATAGGTTTTAAGATTCTTACTAGTCAGATATATTGTCGGGCGGTGAATAGGGGGTGTTGAGTCCCGTTCACTGAGCAAGGAGTAGGTCTTGTCTATTACATATTGGGTTTATGGAACGGTATCTGAGCTAATTTGAAACCCTGGTTTTATGCATCACCCCACCTCACCTTTCCCGTTAAGCAGCCATAGTGTGTTTTCTAAACTTGTGACTCTCTTCTGTTTTGTAATTCAGTTCAAGTGTAGCGGTTTTTACATTCCCTCTATAAGTGATATCTTATGATAAGTGTCTTTTTCTGTGTGACTTATTTCACGTAGAATCGTCGTACCTAAATCCACTCATCATGCTGCACCGAGCCTTATGACGTTGATTTCATGGCTGAGTGATAATCCATTGTACATAAGGACCACAACTTCTTTATCCATTTTTCTCTTTCCTGGGATATTTAAGGTGTAACGAAGTGGAGGTTCTTGTCAACAGAGCAGCCGTAAACATTGGGGTGCCTGTGTCTTGTTGATTTTAATTTTCCCAATTTATACGCCCATGAATGGAAGTGCCCTATGCTCTCTAAGCTGAGTTTTCTAGATGTTTCAAGACACACCGTACACCTCTCCAGAGTGGCTGTTGGCAATTTACATCCCGCCCATCAGCGTAGCAAGGCTCCAGTTTCTCCATGGCCTGTCCTGCATTGTTGGTTTTGACACTTTATTCAGCATGGCCCTTTTAACCGATGGGAAGCGAGACTTCTTTGTAGCGCTGATTTGCCTTTCCAGGTTGCTTGGTTGGCCAAAAAGGGCGTATGCGTTTTTTCCTGAATATATTCAGGAAAAAACGCATACGCCCTTTTTGGCCAAGGGTATCATTGTCGAGCTTTTGCTGCTTTTCCTGTGCTTTAAAGGCGATTCGAATCTCCCTCCTGAAATCTGTTTCCTGGAATTCTGCCTTGCTTTCAAATCCTCTTCGTTGCCTTCCCTCAATATATTTGTGGACGAGAGTTATCATTTATAACTCTGCAGGTTTGTGAATTGCAGTGCCCCTGAGCTCCATTTTTCAACTCGCTTTCTTGGGAGCTGGCCGCAAAAGCGCAGGATTGCTTCAGGCCCTATTCTGCTTCCGGGTGGCAGGCTGAGCCTGTGGTTAATTCTTCTTTCTGATGGGAAAGTAGAGTGACCTGTGCCTGTCCCAAGACCTAGAGCTAGTGTCTCATTGGTTCCCCCTCTTCCCGTTCATCCTCAGGACAAATTGCAACCTGTACGGAACAGGAGGTTAAAGGTGCTGATTCTCCAAGGAGGGAGATTACTAGGAAAGCGGCTGGAATGGCGAACCCGAGCACAAGGAGGTGAGAAATGAGGTGCGTTTTAGAAACCTTTCCCGATCACATGGTGTACCATCTTCTGGGTTTCTCATGCATGTTTTCGATGTAGGAAGGTGCCCTTGAACCTGGAGATTTGGGACCCATGGGATGGGTACCACGCAGTATTACTTTCAAGGGTCTGCGTTTGCTCACCCAAAGTCACCAAACCTCTCAGCCCCAAAAGTGTCCACCCTTATGTCTCAATCAGCTGTGTGTCTACATATGGTCAATCCAGGTGGCATCACAGCCTCTGAACGAATTTTGTAAGAATTTCTCTCTCTTTCACTGTCTTTGCTTCACGGGTTTTTAAAAGTAATTGATTTTTATAATGGGGTTTAGCTGCTTTTCAGAGCTGTGTGTATGCCACTTTACACCCACGTGACTCACTTACAGAGAGATTTCAATACATAGGTTTTAAGATTCTTACTAGTCAGATATATTCTTGGGCGGT
Organism: Eschrichtius robustus; assembly: GCF_028021215.1. Classification (NCBI taxonomy): domain Eukaryota; kingdom Metazoa; phylum Chordata; class Mammalia; order Artiodactyla; family Eschrichtiidae; genus Eschrichtius; species Eschrichtius robustus. Next base: position 77,584,447 of record NC_090832.1, read on the forward strand.
GAATAGGGGGTGTTGAGTCCCGTTCACTGAGCAAGGAGTAGGTCTTGTCTATTACATATTGGGTTTATGGAACGGTATCTGAGCTAATTTGAAACCCTGGTTTTATGCATCACCCCACCTCACCTTTCCAGTTAAGCAGCCATAGTGTGTTTTCTAAACGTGTGACCCTCTTCTGTTTTGTAATTCAGTTCAAGTGTAGCGGTTTTTACATTCTCTCTATAAGTGATATCTTATGATAAGTGTCTTTTTCTGTGTGACTTATTTCACGTAGAATCGTCATACCTAAATCCACTCATCATGCTGCACCGAGCCTTATGACGTTGATTTCATGGTTGAGTGATATTCCATTGTACATAAGGACCACAACTTCTTTATCCATTTTTCTCTTTCCTGGGATATTTAAGGTGTAAGGAAGTGGAGGTTCTTGTCAACAGAGCAGCCCTAAACTTTGGGGTGCCTGTGTCTTGCTGATTTTTAGTTTTCCCAATTTATACGCCCATGAGTGGAAGTGCCCTATGCTCTCTAAGCTGAGTTTTTTAGATGTTTCAAGACACACCATACACCTCTCCAGAGTGGCTGTTGGCAATTTACATCCCGCCCATCAGCGTAGCAAGGCTCCCGTTTCTCCATGGCCTGTCCTGCATTGCTGGTTTTGACACTTTATTCAGCATGGCCCTTTTGACCGATGGAAGCGAGACTTCTTTGTAGTACTGATTAGCCTGTCCGGCTTGCTTGCTTGGCCAATAAGGGTGTATGCGTTTTTTCCTGAATATATTCAGGAAAAAACGCATACGCCCTTTTCGGCCAAGTGCAGCATTGTCGATGTTTTGCCGTTTTTCATGTGCTTTAAATGCGATTCGAATCTACCTCCTGAAATCTGTTTCCTGCAATGTTGCCTTGCTTTCAAATCGTCTTCATTGCCTCCCCTCAATATATTTGTGGACGAGAGTGATCATTTATAACTCTGCAGGTTAGTGAATTGCAGTGCCCCTGAGCTCCATTTTTCAACTCGCTTTTTTCGGAGCTGGCCACATAACCGCAGGATTGCTTCAGGCCCTATTCTGGTTCCGGGGTCAGGCTGAGCCTGTGGTTAACTCTTCTTTCTGATGGGAAAATAGAGTGACGTGTGCCTGTCCCAACACCTAGAGCTAGTCTCTCATTGGTTCCCCCTCTTCCCATTCATCCTAAGAACAAATTGCAACCCGTAGGAGACAGGAAGTTAAAGGTGCTGATTCTCCCGTAGGGAGATTGTTACTAAAGCGGCTGGAATGGCGAACCCGAGCACAAGGAGATGAGAAATGTGGTGCGTTTCAGAAACCTTTCCCGGTCACACTGTATACCATCCACTAAGTTTCCCATGCATTTTTTCACTGTAGGAAGATTCCCTTGAACCTGGAGATTTGGGACCCTTAGAATGGGTACCACACAGTATTACTTTAAAGGGTCTGTGTTTCCTCACCCAACCTCACCAATCCTCTCAGCCCCAAGAGTGTCCAGCCTTATGTCTAATCCAGCTGTGGGTCTAGATATGGTCAGTCCAGGTTGCTTCACTGACCCTGAAAGAAATATGTACGAATTTCTCCCTCTTTCACTCTCTTTGTTGGGTTTTTTTTTTGTAACTGTGTTTAGCTGATTTTCACTGCTGTGTTTATGCCGCTTTACACCCACTTAATTAACTTACAAAGCTATATCAATACATAGGTTTTAAGATTCTTACTAGTCAGATATATTCTTGTGCCTTGAATAGGGTGTGTAGAGTCCAGTTCACTTAGAAAGGAGTAGGGCTTGTCTGCTACAATTGTGGTTTATGGAACGCTATCTGTGCTAATTTCAAACCCTTGTTTTATGTCTCACGCCACCTCACGTTTCCTGTTAAGCAGCCATAGTTTGTTTTCTAAATGTGTGACTCTGTTCTGTTTTGCAGTACAGGTCATGTGTAGCGATTTTTACATTACCTCTATAAGTTATATCTTATGATAAGTGCCTTTTTCTGTGTGACTTATTTCACTTAGACACATCGTACGTAAATCCACTCAGCCTTCTTCTACTAGTCTTATGACATTGATTTCATGGCTGAGTCATATTCCATTATACGTAAGTACCACAACTTCTTTATCCATTTTTCTCTTTCCTGGGATATTTAAGAGGTACTGAAGTGGAGGTTCTTGTAAACAGAGCAGCCCTAAACTTTGGGGTGCCCTTGTCTTGTTGATTTTTTAGATTTCCCATTGTATACACCTATGAGTGGAAGTGCCCTATGCTCTCTAGCTGTGTTTTTTTAGATGTTTCAGGAAACACCATATCCGAGTGACCATTGGCAGTTTTCATCCCGCCCGTCAGCCTAACAAGGCTGCCTTTTCTCCCTGGCCTGTCCTGCCTGCATGTCTGTTTTTTACACTTTTTTAGGACGGCCCTTTTGACCTATGGGAAGTGAGACTTCTTTGTAGTGCTGATTTTCCTTTCCGGGTTGCTTGGTTGGCCAAAAAGGGCGTATGCGTTTTTTTCCTAAATATATTCAGAAAAAAACGCATACGCCCTTTTTGGCCAAGTGCATCATTGTCGACATTTTCCCGCTTTTCATGTGCTTTAAAGACGATTCGTATCTTCCTCCTGCAATCTGTTTCCTGCAATTCTGCCTTGCTTTCAAATACTGTTCGTTGCCTCCCCTTAGTATATTCTTGGATGAGAGTTGTCATTTATAACCCTGCAAGTTTGTGAATTACAGTGACCCTGAGCTACATTTTTCAAATGGCTTTTTTGGGAGCTGGCTGCAAAACCGCAGGATTGCTTCAGGCACTATTCTGGTTCCATGGGGCAGGCTGAGCCTGTCATTAATTCTTCTTCCTGATGGGAAAATAGAGTGACCTGTGCCTGTCCCAAGACCTAGAGCTAGTCTCTCATTGGTTCCCCCTCTCCCCGTTCATCCTCAGGACAAATTGGAACCTGTACGGAACAGGAGGTTAAAGGTGCTGATTCTCCAAGATGGGAGATTCCTAGGAAAGCGGCTGGAATGGCGAACCTGAGCACAAGGAGGTGAGAAATGAGGTTCGTTTTAGAAACCTTTCCCGATCACACGGTGTACCATCTTCTGGGTTTCTCATGCATGTTTTCGATGTAGGAAGGTGCCCTTGAACCTGGAGATTTGGGACCCACGGGATGGGTACCAAGCAGTATTGCTTTAAAGGGTCTGCGTTTGCTCACCCAACCTCACCAAACCTCTCAGCCCCAAGAGTGTCCACCCTTATGTCTCAATCAGCTGTGGGTCTAGATATGGTCAACCCAGGTGGCATCACAGCCCCTGAACGAATTTTGTAAGAATTTCTCTCTCTTTCACTGCCTTTGTTTCACGGGTTTTTAAAAGTACTTGATTTTTATAATGGGTTTTAGCTGCTTTTCAGTGCTGTGTTTATTATGCTTTACCCCCACGTGACTCACTTACAGAGAGATTTCAATACATAGGTTTTAAGATTCTTACTAGTCAGATATATTCTTGGGCGGTGAATAGGGGGTGTTGAGTCCCGTTCACTGAGCAAGGAGTAGGTCTTGTCTATTACATATTGGGTTTATGGAACGGTATCTGAGCTAATCTGAAACCCTGGTTTTATGCATCACCCCACCTCACCTTTCCTGATAAGCAGCCATAGTGTGTTTTCTAAACGTGTGACTCTCTTCTGTTTTGTAATTCAGTTCAAGTGTAGCGGTTTTTACATTCCCTCTATAAGTGATATCTTATGATAAGTGTCTTTTTCTGTGTGACTTATTTCACGTAGAATCGTCATACCTAAATCCACTCATCATGCTGCACCGAGCCTTATGACGTTGATTTCATGGCTGAGTGATATTCCATTGTACATAAGGACCACAACTTATTTATCCATTTTTCTCTTTCCTGGGATATTTAAGGTGTAACGAAGTGGAGGTTCTTGTCAACAGAGCAGCCGTAAACATTGGGGTGCCTGTGTCTTGCTGATTTTTAGTTATCCCAATTTATACGCCCATGAGTGGAAGTGCCCTATGCTCTCTAAGCTGAGTTTTTTAGATGTTTCAAGACACACCGTACACCTCTCCAGACTGGCTGTTGGCAATTTACATCCCGCCCATCAGCGTAGCAAGGCTTCCATTTCTCCATGGCCTGTCCTGCATTTCTGGTTTTGACACTTTAACAGCATTGCCCTTTTTACCGATGAGAAGCGAGACTTCTTTGTAGCGCTGATTTGCCTTTCCAGGTTGCTTGGTTGGCCAAAAAGGGCGTATGCGTTTTTTCCTGAATATATTCAGGAAAAAACGCATACGCCCTTTTTGGCCATGGGCATCATTGTGGAGGTTTTGCCGCTTTTCCTATGCTTTAAAGGCGATTCGAATCTCCCTCCTGAAATCTGTTTCCTGCAATTCTGCCTTGCTTTCAAATCCTCTTCGTTGCCTTCCCTCAATATATTTGTGGACGAGAGTTATCATTTATAACTCTGCAGGTTTGTGAATTGCAGTGCCCCTGAGCTCCATTTTTCAACTCGCTTTCTTGGGAGCTGGCCGCAAAAGCGCAGGATTGCTTCAGGCCCTATTCTGCTTCCGGGCGGCAGGCTGAGCCTGTGGTTAATTCTTCTTTCTGATGGGAAAATAGAGTGACCTGTGCCTGTCCCAAGACCTAGAGCTAGTCTCTCATTGGTTCCCCCTGTTCCCGTTCATCCTCAGGACAAATTGCAACCTGTACGGAACAGGAGGTTAAAGGTGCTGATTCTCCAAGGAGGGAGATTGCTAGGAAAGCGGCTGGAATGGCGAACCCGAGCACAAGGAGATGAGAAATGAGGTGCGTTCTAGAAACCTTTCCCGATCACACGGTGTACCATCTTCTGGGATTCTCATGCATGTTTTCGATGTAGGAAGGTGCCCTTGAACCTGGAGATTTGGGACCCATGGGATGGGTACCATGCAGTATTACTTTCAAGGGTCTGCGTTTGCTCACCCAACCTCACCAAACCTCTCAACCCCAAAAGTGTCCACCCTTATGTCTCAATCAGCTGTGTGTCTAGATATGGTCAATCCAGGTGGCATCACAGCCCCTGAACGAATTTTGTAAGAATTTCTCTCTCTTTCACTGTCTTTGCTTCACGGGTTTTTAAAAGTAATTGATTTTTATAATGGGGTTTAGCTGCTTTTCAGAGCTGTGTGTATGCCGCTTTACACCCACTTGCCTCACTTACAGAGAGATTTCAATACATAGGTTTTAAGATACTTACTAGTTAGATATATTCTTGGGCGGTGAATAGGGGGTGTTGAGTCCCGTTCACTGAGCAAGGAGTAGGTCTTGTCTATTACATATTGGGTTTATGGAACGGTATCTGAGCTAATTTGAGACCCTGGTTTTATGCATCACCCCACCTCACCTTTCCCATTAAGCAGCCATAGTGTGTTTTCTAAACTTGTGACTCTCTTCTGTTTTGTAATTCAGTTCAAGTGTAGCGGTTTTTACATTCCCTCTATAAGTGATATCTTATGATAAGTGTCTTTTTCTGTGTGACTTATTTCACGTAGAATCGTCGTACCTAAATCCACTCATCATGCTGCACCGAGCCTTATGTCGTTGATTTCATGGCTGAGTGATAATCCATTGTACATAAGGACCACAACTTCTTTATCCATTTTTCTCTTTCCTGGGATATTTAAGGTGTAACGAAGTGGAGTTTCTTTTCAACCGAGCAGCCGTAAACATTGGGGTGCCTGTGTCTTGCTGATTTTTAGTTTTCCCAATTTATACGCCCATGAGTGGAAGTGCCCTATGCTCTCTAAGCTGAGTTTTTTAGATGTTTCAAGACACACCGTACACCTCTCCAGAGTGGCTGTTGGCAATTTACATCCCGCCCATCAGCGTAGCAAGGCTCCCATTTCTCCATGGCCTGTCCTGCATTTCTGGTTTTCACACTTTAACAGCATGGCCCTTTTGACCGATGGGAAGCGAGACTTCTTTGTAGCGCTGATTTGCCTTTCCAGGTTGCTTGGTTGGCCAAAAAGGGCGTATGCGTTTTTTCCTGAATATATTCAGGAAAAAACGCATACACCCTTTTTGGCCATGGGCATCATTGTGGAGGTTTTGCCGCTTTTCCTGTGCTTTAAAGGCGATTCGAATCTCCCTCCTGAAATCTGTTTCCTGCAATTCTGCCTTGCTTTCAAATCCTCTTCGTTGCCTTCCCTCAATATATTTGTGGACGAGAGTTATCATTTATAACTCTGCAGGTTTGTGAATTGCAGTGCCCCTGAGCTCCATTTTTCAACTCGCTTTCTTGGGCGCTGGCCTCAAAAGCGCAGGATTGCTTCAGGCCCTATTCTGCTTCCGGGCGGCAGGCTGAGCCTGTGGTTAATTCTTCTTTCTGATGGGAAAATAGACTGACCTGTGCCTGTCCCAAGACCTAGAGCTAGTCTCTCATTGGTTCCCCCTCTTCCCGTTCATCCTCAGGACAAATTGCAACCTGTACGGAAGACGAGGTTAAAGGTGCTGATTCTCCAAGGAGGGAGATTGCTAGGAAAGCGGCTGGAATGGCGAACCCGAGCACAAGGAGGTGAGAAATAAGGTGCGTTTTAGAAACCTTTCCCGATCAAACGGTCTACCATCTTCTGGGTTTCTCATGCATGTTTTTGATGTAGGAAGGTGCCCTTGAACCTGGAGATTTGGGCCCCATGGGATGGGTACCACGCAGTATTACTTTCAAGGGTCTGCGTTTGCTCACCCAACCTCACCAAACCTCTCAGCCCCAAAAGTGTCCACCCTTATGTCTCAATCAGCTGTGTGTCTAGATATGGTCAATCCAGGTGGCATCACAGCCTCTGAACGAATTTTGTAAGAATTTCTCTCTCTTTCACTGTCTTTGTTTCACGGGTTTTTAAACGTAATTGATTTTTATAATGGGGTTTAGCTGCTTTTCAGAGCTGTGTGTATGCCGCTTTACACCCACTTGCCTCACTTACAGAGAGATTTCAATACATAGGTTTTAAGATTCTTACTAGTCAGATATATTCTTGGGCGGTGAATAGGGGGTGTTGAGTCCCGTTCACTGAGCAAGGAGTAGGTCTTGTCTATTACATATTGGGTTTATGGAACGGTATCTGAGCTAATTTGAAACCCTGGTTTTATGCATCACCCCACCTCACCTTTCCCGTTAAGCAGCCATAGTGTGTTTTCTAAACTTGTGACTCTCTTCTGTTTTGTAATTCAGTTCAAGTGTAGCGGTTTTTACATTCCCTCTATAAGTGATATCTTATGATAAGTGTCTTTTTCTGTGTGACTGATTTCACGTAGAATCGTCATACCTAAATCCACTCATCATGCTGCACCGAGCCTTATGACGTTGATTTCATGGCTGAGTGATATTCCATTGTACATAAGAACCACAACTTATTTATCCATTTTTCTCTTTCCTGGGATATTTAAGGTGTAACGAAGTGGAGGTTCTTGTCAACAGAGCAGCCCTAAACATTGGGGTGCCTGTGTCTTGCTGATTTTTAGTTATCCCAATTTATACGCCCATGAGTGGAAGTGCCCTATGCTCTCTAAGCTGAGTTTTTTAGATGTTTCAAGACACACCGTACACCTCTCCAGAGTGGCTGTTGGCAATTTACATCTCGCCCATCAGCGTAGCAAGGCTTCCATTTCTCCATGGCCTGTTCTGCATTTCTGGTTTTGACACTTTAACAGCATTGCCCTTTTGACCGATGGGAAGCGAGACTTCTTTGTAGCGCTGATTTGCCTTTCCAGGTTGCTTGGTTGGCCAAAAAGGGCGTATGCGTTTTTTCCTGAATATATTCAGGAAAAAACGCATACGCCCTTTTTGGCCATGGGCATCATTGTGGAGGTTTTGCCGCTTTTCCTGTGCTTTAAAGGCGATTCGAATCTCCCTCCTGAAATCTGTTTCCTGCAATTCTGCCTTGCTTTCAAATCCTCTTCGTTGCCTTCCCTCAATATATTTGTGGACGAGAGTTATCATTTATAACTCTGCAGGTTTGTGAATTGCAGTGCCCCTGAGCTCCATTTTTCAACTCGCTTTCTTGGGAGCTGGCCGCAAAAGCGCAGGATTGCTTCAGGCCCTATTCTGCTTCCGGGCGGCAGGCAGCGCCTGTGGTAAATTCTTCTTTCTGATGGGAAAATAGAGTGACATGTGCCTGTCCCAAGACCTAGAGCTAGTCTCTCATTGGTTCCCCCTCTTCCCGTTCATCCTCAGGACAAATTGCAACCTGTACGGAACAGGAGGTTAAAGGTGCTGATTCTCCAAGGAGGGAGATTGCTAGGAAAGCGGCTGGAATGGCGAACCCGAGCACAAGGAGATGAGAAATGAGGTGCGTTTTAGAAACCTTTCCCGATCACACGGTGTACCATCTTCTGGGATTCTCATGCATGTTTTCGATGTAGGAAGGTGCCCTTGAACCTGGAGATTTGGGACCCACGGGATGGGTACCACGCAGTATTACTTTCAAGGGTCTGCGTTTGCTCACCCAACCTCACCAAACCTCTCAACCCCAAAAGTGTCCACCCTTATGTCTCAATCAGCTGTGTGTCTAGATATGGTCAACCCAGGTGGCATCACAGCCCCTGAACGAATTTTGTAAGAATTTCTCTCTCTTTCACTGTCTTTGCTTCACGGGTTTTTAAAAGTAATTGATTTTTATAATGGTGTTTAGCTGCTTTTCAGAGCTGTGTGTATGCCGCTTTACACCCACTTGCCTCACTTACAGAGAGATTTCAATACATAGGTTTTAACATTCTTACTAGTCAGATATATTCTTGGGCGGTGAATAGGGGGTGTTGAGTCCCGTTCACTGAGCAAGGAGTAGGTATTGTCTATTACATATTGGGTTTATGGAACGATATCTGAGCTAATTTGAGACCCTGGTTTTATGCATCACCCCACCTCACCTTTCCCGTTAAGCAGCCATAGTGTGTTTTCTAAACTTGTGACACTCTTCTGTTTTGTAATTCAGTTCAAGTGTAGCGGTTTTTACATTCCCTCTATAAGTGATATCTTATGATAAGTGTCTTTTTCTGTGTGACTTATTTCACGTAGAATCGTCGTACCTAAATCCACTCATCATGCTGCACCGAGCCTTATGACGTTGATTTCATGGCTGAGTGATATTCCATTGTACATAAGGACCACAACTTATTTATCCATTTTTCTCTTTCCTGGGATATTTAAGGTATAACGAAGTGGAGGTTCTTGTCAACAGAGCAGCCGTAAACATTGGGGTGCCTGTGTCTTGCTGATTTTTAGTTTTCCCAATTTATACGCCCATGAGTGGAAGTGCCCTATGCTCTCTAAGCTGAGTTTTTTAGATGTTTCAAGACACACCGTACACCTCTCCAGAGTGGCTGTTGGCAATTTACATCCCGCCCATCAGCGTAGCAAGGCTCCCATTTCTCCATGGCCTGTCCTGCATTTCTGGTTTTCACACTTTAACAGCATGGCCCTTTTGACCGATGGGAAGCGAGACTTCTTTGTAGCGCTGATTTGCCTTTCCAGGTTGCTTGGTTGGCCAAAAAGGGCGTATGCGTTTTTTCCTGAATATATTCAGGAAAAAACGCATACACCCTTTTTGGCCATGGGCATCATTGTGGAGGTTTTGCCGCTTTTCCTGTGCTTTAAAGGCGATTCGAATCTCCCTCCTGAAATCTGTTTCCTGCAATTCTGCCTTGCTTTCAAATCCTCTTCGTTGCCTTCCCTCAATATATTTGTGGACGAGAGTTATCATTTATAACTCTGCAGGTTTGTGAATTGCAGTGCCCCTGAGCTCCATTTTTCAACTCGCTTTCTTGGGCGCTGGCCTCAAAAGCGCAGGATTGCTTCAGGCCCTATTCTGCTTCCGGGCGGCAGGCTGAGCCTGTGGTTAATTCTTCTTTCTGATGGGAAAATAGAGTGACCTGTGCCTGTCCCAAGACCTAGAGCTAGTCTCTCATTGGTTCCCCCTCTTCCCGTTCATCCTCATGACAAATTGCAACCTGTACGGAACAGGAGGTTAAAGGTGCTGATTCTCCAAGGAGGGAGATTGCTAGGAAAGCGGCTGGAATGGCGAACCCGAGCACAAGGAGGTGAGAAATAAGGTGCGTTTTAGAAACCTTTCCCGATCAAACGGTCTACCATCTTCTGGGTTTCTCATGCATGTTTTTGATGTAGGAAGGTGCCCTTGAACCTGGAGATTTGGGCCCCATGGGATGGGTACCACGCAGTATTACTTTCAAGGGTCTGCGTTTGCTCACCCAACCTCACCAAACCTCTCAGCCCCAAAAGTGTCCACTCTTATGTCTCAATCAGCTGTGTGTCTAGATATGGTCAATCCAGGTGGCATCACAGCCTCTGAACGAATTTTGTAAGAATTTCTCTCTCTTTCACTGTCTTTGTTTCACGGGTTTTTAAACGTAATTGATTTTTATAATGGGGTTTAGCTGCTTTTCAGAGCTGTGTGTATGCCGCTTTACACCCACTTGCCTCACTTACAGAGAGATTTCAATACATAGGTTTTAAGATTCTTACTAGTCAGATATATTCTTGGGCGGTGAATAGGGGGTGTTGAGTCCCGTTCACTGAGCAAGGAGTAGGTCTTGTCTATTACATATTGGGTTTATGGAACGGTATCTGAGCTAATTTGAAACCCTGGTTTTATGCATCACCCCACCTCACCTTTCCCGTTAAGCAGCCATAGTGTGTTTTCTAAACTTGTGACTCTCTTCTGTTTTGTAATTCAGTTCAAGTGTAGCGGTTTTTACATTCCCTCTATAAGTGATATCTTATGATAAGTGTCTTTTTCTGTGTGACTGATTTCACGTAGAATCGTCATACCTAAATCCACTCATCATGCTGCACCGAGCCTTATGACGTTGATTTCATGGCTGAGTGATATTCCATTGTACATAAGGACCACAACTTATTTATCCATTTTTCTCTTTCCTGGGATATTTAAGGTGTAACGAAGTGGAGGTTCTTGTCAACAGAGCAGCCCTAAACATTGGGGTGCCTGTGTCTTGCTGATTTTTAGTTATCCCAATTTATACGCCCATGAGTGGAAGTGCCCTATGCTCTCTAAGCTGAGTTTTTTAGATGTTTCAAGACACACCGTACACCTCTCCAGAGTGGCTGTTGGCAATTTACATCCCGCCCATCAGCGTAGCAAGGCTTCCATTTCTCCATGGCCTGTCCTGCATTTCTGGTTTTGACACTTTAACAGCATTGCCCTTTTGACCGATAGGAAGCGAGACTTCTTTGTAGCGCTGATTTGCCTTTCCAGGTTGCTTGGTTGGCCAAAAAGGGCGTATGCGTTTTTTCCTGAATATATTCAGGAAAAAACGCATACGCCCTTTTTGGCCATGGGCATCATTGTGGAGGTTTTGCCGCTTTTCCTGTGCTTTAAAGGCGATTCGAATCTCCCTCCTGAAATCTGTTTCCTGCAATTCTGCCTTGCTTTCAAATCCTCTTCGTTGCCTTCCCTCAATATATTTGTGGACGAGAGTTATCATTTATAACTCTGCAGGTTTGTGAATTGCAGTGCCCCTGAGCTCCATTTTTCAACTCGCTTTCTTGGGAGCTGGCCGCAAAAGCGCAGGATTGCTTCAGGCCCTATTCTGCTTCCGGTCGGCAGGCAGAGCCTGTGGTTAATTCTTCTTTCTGATGGTAAAATAGAGTGACCTGTGCCTGTCCCAAGACCTAGAGCTAGTCTCTCATTGGTTCCCCCTCTTCCCGTTCATCCTCAGGACAAATTGCAACCTGTACGGAACAGGAGGTTAAAGGTGTTGATTCTCCAAGGAGGGAGATTGCTAGGAAAGCGGCTGGAATGGCGAACCCGAGCACAAGGAGATGAGAAATGAGGTGCGTTTTAGAAACCTTTCCCGATCACACGGTGTACCATCTTCTGGGATTCTCATGCATGTTTTCGATGTAGGAAGGTGCCCTTGAACCTGGAGATTTGGGACCCATGGGATGGGTACCACGCAGTATTACTTTCAAGGGTCTGCGTTTGCTCACCCAACCTCACCAAACCTCTCAACCCCAAAAGTGTCCACCCTTATGTCTCAATCAGCTGTGTGTCTAGATATGGTCAATCCAGGTGGCATCACAGCCTCTGAACGAATTTTGTAAGAATTTCTCTCTCTTTCACTGTCTTTGCTTCATGGGTTTTTAAAAGTAATTGATTTTTATAATGGGGTTTAGCTGCTTTTCAGTGCTGTGTGTATGCCGCTTTACACCCACTTGCCTCACTTACAGAGAGATTTCAATACATAGTTTTTAAGATTCTTACTAGTTAGATATATTCCTGGGCGGTGAATAGGGGGTGTTGAGTCCCGTTCACTGAGCAAGGAGTAGGTCTTGTCTATTACATATTGGGTTTATGGAACGGTATCTGAGCTAATTTGAGACCCTGGTTTTATGCATCACCCCACCTCACCTTTCCCGTTAAGCAGCCATAGTTTGTTTTCTAAACTTGTGACTCTCTTCTGTTTTGTAATTCAGTTCAAGTGTAGCGGTTTTTACATTCTCTCTATAAGTGATATCTTATGATAAGTGTCTTTTTCTGTGTGACTTATTTCACGTAGAATCGTCGTACCTAAATCCACTCATCATGCTGCACCGAGCCTTATGACGTTGATTTCATGGCTGAGTGATAATCCATTGTACATAAGGACCACAACTTCTTTATCCATTTTTCTCTTTCCTGGGATATTTAAGGTGTAACGAAGTGGAGTTTCTTGTCAACCGAGCAGCCCTAAACTTTGGGGTGCCTGTGTCTTGCTGATTTTCAGTTTTCCCAATTTATATACCCATGAGTGGAAGTGCCCTATGCTCTCTAAGCTGAGTTTTCTAGATGTTTCAAGACACACCGTACACCTCTCCAGAGTGGCTGTTGGCAATTTACATCACGCCCATCAGCGTAGCAAGGCTCCCGTTTCTCCGTGGCCTGTCCTGCATTGCTGGTTTTGACACTTTATTCAGCATGGCCCTTTTGACCGATGGGAAGCGAGACTTCTTTGTAGCGCTGATTTGCCTTTCCAGGTTGCTTGGTTGGCCAAAAAGGGCGTATGCGTTTTTTCCTGAATATATTCAGGAAAAAACGCATACGCCCTTTTTGGCCAAGGGCATCATTGTCGAGGTTTTGCCGCTTTTCCTATGCTTTAAAGGCGATTCGAATCTCCCTCCTGAAATCTGTTTCCCGCAATTCGGCCTTGCTTTCAAATCCTCTTCGTTGCCTTCCCTCAATATATTTGTGGACGAGAGTTATCATTTATAACTCTGCAGGTTTGTGAATTGCAGTGCCCCTGAGCTCCATTTTTCAACTCGCTTTCTTGGGAGCTGGCCGCAAAAGCGCAGGATTGCTTCAGGCCCTATTCTGCTTCCGGGCGGCAGGCAGAGCCTGTGGTAAATTCTTCTTTCTGATGGGAAAATAGAGTGACCTGTGCCTGTCCCAAGACCTAGAGCTAGTCTCTCATTGGTTCCCCCTCTTCCCGTTCATCCTCAGGACAAATTGCTACCTGTACGGAACAGGAGGTTAAAGGTGCTGATTCTCCAAGGAGGGAGATTGCTAGGAAAGCGGCTGGAATGGCGAACCCGAGCACAAGGAGATGAGAAATGAGGTGCGTTTTAGAAACCTTTCCTGATCACACGGTGTACCATCTTCTGGGATTCTCATGCATGTTTTCGATGTAGGAAGGTGCCCTTGAACCTGGAGATTTGGGACCCATGGGATGGGTACCACGCAGTATTACTTTCAAGGGTCTGCGTTTGCTCACCCAACCTCACCAAACCTCTCAACCCCAAAAGTGTCCACCCTTATGTCTCAATCAGCTGTGTGTCTAGATATGGTCAATCCAGGTGGCATCACAGCCTCTGAACGAATTTTGTAAGAATTTCTCTCTCTTTCACTGTCTTTGCTTCACGGGTTTTTAAAAGTAATTGATTTTTATAATGGGGTTTAGCTGCTTTTCAGAGCTGTGTGTATGCCGCTTTACACCCACTTGCCTCACTTACAGAGAGATATCAATACATAGGTTTTAAGATTCTTACTAGTCAGATATATTCTTGGGCGGTGAATAGGGGGTGTTGAGTCCCGTTCACTGAGCAAGGAGTAGGTCTTGTCTATTACATATTGGGTTTATGGAACGGTATCTGAGCTAATTTGAGACCCTGGTTTTATGCATCACCCCACCTCACCTTTCCCGTTAAGCAGCCATAGTGTGTTTTCTAAACTTGTGACACTCTTCTGTTTTGTAATTCAGTTCAAGTGTAGCGGTTTTTACATTCCCTCTATAAGTGATATCTTATGATAAGTGTCTTTTTCTGTGTGACTTATTTCACGTAGAATCGTCGTACCTAAATCCACTCATCATGCTGCACCGAGCCTTATGACGTTGATTTCATGGCTGAGTGATATTCCATTGTACATAAGGACCACAACTTATTTATCCATTTTTCTCTTTCCTGGGATATTTAAGGTATAACGAAGTGGAGGTTCTTGTCAACAGAGCAGCCGTAAACATTGGGGTGCCTGTGTCTTGCTGATTTTTAGTTTTCCCAATTTATACGCCCATGAGTGGAAGTGCCCTATGCTCTCTAAGCTGAGTTTTTTAGATGTTTCAAGACACACCGTACACCTCTCCAGAGTGGCTGTTGGCAATTTACATCCCGCCCATCAGCGTAGCAAGGCTCCCATTTCTCCATGGCCTGTCCTGCATTTCTGGTTTTCACACTTTAACAGCATGGCCCTTTTGACCGATGGGAAGCGAGACTTCTTTGTAGCGCTGATTTGCCTTTCCAGGTTGCTTGGTTGGCCAAAAAGGGCGTATGCGTTTTTTCCTGAATATATTCAGGAAAAAACGCATACGCCCTTTTTGGCCATGGGCATCATTGTGGAGGTTTTGCCGCTTTTCCTGTGCTTTAAAGGCGATTCGAATCTCCCTCCTGAAATCTGTTTCCTGCAATTCTGCCTTGCTTTCAAATCCTCTTCGTTGCCTTCCCTCAATATATTTGTGGACGAGAGTTATCATTTATAACTCTGCAGGTTTGTGAATTGCAGTGCCCCTGAGCTCCATTTTTCAACTCGCTTTCTTGGGCGCTGGCCTCAAAAGCGCAGGATTGCTTCAGGCCCTATTCTGCTTCCGGGCGGCAGGCTGAGCCTGTGGTTAATTCTTCTTTCTGATGGGAAAATAGACTGACCTGTGCCTGTCCCAAGACCTAGAGCTAGTCTCTCATTGGTTCCCCCTCTTCCCGTTCATCCTCAGGACAAATTGCAACCTGTACGGAAGACGAGGTTAAAGGTGCTGATTCTCCAAGGAGGGAGATTGCTAGGAAAGCGGCTGGAATGGCGAACCCGAGCACAAGGAGGTGAGAAATAAGGTGCGTTTTAGAAACCTTTCCCGATCAAACGGTCTACCATCTTCTGGGTTTCTCATGCATGTTTTTGATGTAGGAAGGTGCCCTTGAACCTGGAGATTTGGGCCCCATGGGATGGGTACCACGCAGTATTACTTTCAAGGGTCTGCGTTTGCTCACCCAACCTCACCAAACCTCTCAGCCCCAAAAGTGTCCACCCTTATGTCTCCATCAGCTGTGTGTCTAGATATGGTCAATCCAGGTGGCATCACAGCCTCTGAACGAATTTTGTAAGAATTTCTCTCTCTTTCACTGTCTTTGTTTCACGGGTTTTTAAACGTAATTGATTTTTATAATGGGGTTTAGCTGCTTTTCAGAGCTGTGTGTATGCCGCTTTACACCAACTTGCCTCACTTACAGAGAGATTTCAATACATAGGTTTTAAGATTCTTACTAGTCAGATATATTCTTGGGCGGTGAATAGGGGGTGTTGAGTCCCGTTCACTGAGCAAGGAGTAGGTCTTGTCTATTACATATTGGGTTTATGGAACGGTATCTGAGCTAATTTGAAACCCTGGTTTTATGCATCACCCCACCTCACCTTTCCCGTTAAGGAGCCATAGTGTGTTTTCTAAACTTGTGACTCTCTTCTGTTTTGTAATTCAGTTCAAGTGTAGCGGTTTTTACATTCCCTCTATAAGTGATATCTTATGATAAGTGTCTTTTTCTGTGTGACTTATTTCACGTAGAATCGTCGTACCTATATCCACTCATCATGCTGCTACGAGCCTTATGACGTTGATTTCATGGCTGAGTGATATTCCATTGTACATAAGGACCACAACTTCTTTATCAATTTTTCTCTTTCCAGGAATATTTAAGGTGTAACGAAGTGGAGTTTCTTGTCAACAGAGCAGCCCTAAACTTTGGGGTGCCTGTGTCTTGCTGATTTTTAGTTTTCCCAATTTATATGCCCTTGAGTGGAAGTGCCCTATGCTCTCTAAGCTGAGTGTTCTAGATGTTTCAAGACACACCGTACACCTCTCCAGAGTGGCTGATGGCAATTTACATCCCGCCCATCAGCGTAGCAAGGCTCCCGTTTCTCCATGGCCTGTCCTGCATTGCTGGTTTTGACACTTTATTCAGCATGGCCCTTTTGACCGATGGGAAGCGAGACTTCTTTGTAGCGCTGATTTGCCTTTCCAGGTTGCTTGGTTGGCCAAAAAGGGCGTATGCGTTTTTTCCTGAATATATTCAGGAAAAAACGCATACGCCCTTTTTGGCCAAGGGCATCATTGTCGAGCTTTTTCTGCTTTTCCTGTGCTTTAAAGGCGATTCGAATCTCCCTCCTGAAATCTGTTTCCTGCAATTCTGCCTTGCTTTCAAATCCTCTTCGTTGCCTTCCCTCAATATATTTGTGGACGAGAGTTATCATTTATAACTCTGCAGGTTTGTGAATTGCAGTGCCCCTGAGCTCCATTTTTCAACTCGCTTTCTTGGGAGCTGGCCGCAATAGCGCAGGATTGCTTCAGGCCCTATTCTGCTTCCGGGCGGCAGGCTGAGCCTGTGGTTAATTCTTCTTTCTGATGGGAAAATAGAGTGACCTGTGCCTATCCCAAGACCTAGAGCTAGTCTCTCATTGGTTCCCCCTCTTCCCGTTCATCCTCAGGACAAATTGCAACCTGTACGGAACAGGAGGTTAAAGGTGCTGATTCTCCAAGATGGGAGATTCCTAGGAAAGCGGCTGGAATGGCGAACCTGAGCACAAGGAGGTGAGAAATGAGGTTCGTTTTAGAAACCTTTCCCGATCACACGGTGTACCATCTTCTGGGTTTCTCATGCATGCTTTCGATGTAGGAAGTTGCCCTTGAACCTGGAGATTTGGGACCCACGGGATGGGTACCAAGCAGTATTGCTTTAAAGGGTCTGCGTTTGCTCACCCAACGTCACCAAACCTCTCAGCCCCAAGAGTGTCCACCCTTATGTCTCAATCAGCTGTGGGTCTAGATATGGTCAACCCAGGTGGCATCACAGCCCCTGAACGAATTTTGTAAGAATTTCTCTCTCTTTCACTGCCTTTGTTTCACGGGTTTTTAAAAGTACTTGACTTTTATAATGGGGTTTAGCTGCTTTTCAGTGCTGTGTTTATGACGCTTTACCCCCACGTGACTCACTTACAGAGAGATTTCAATACTTAGGTTTTAAGATTCTTACTAGTCAGATATATTCTTGGGCGGTGAATAGGGGGTGTTGAGTCCCGTTCACTGAGCAAGGAGTACGTCTTGTCTATTACATATTGGGTTTATGGAACGGTATCTGAGCTAATCTGAAACCCTGGTTTTATGCATCTCCCCACCTCACCTTTCCTGTTAAGCAGCCATAGTGTGTTTTCTAAACGTGTGACTCTCTTCTGTTTTGTAATTCAGTTCAAGTGTAGCGGTTTTTACATTCCCTCTATAAGTGATATCTTATGATATGTGTCTTTTTCTGTGTGACTGATTTCACGTAGAATCGTCATACCTAAATCCACTCATCATGCTGCACCGAGCCTTATGACGTTGATTTCATGGCTGAGTGATATTCCATTGTACATAAGGACCACAACTTATTTATCCATTTTTCTCTTTCCTGGGATATTTAAGGTGTAACGAAGTGGAGGTTCTTGTCAACCGAGCAGCCCTAAACTTTGGGGTGCCTGTGTCTTGCTGATTTTCAGTTTTCCCAATTTATATACCCATGAGTGGAAGTGCCCTATGCTCTCTAAGCTGAGTTTTCTAGATGTTTCAAGACACACCGTACACCTCTCCAGAGTGGCTGTTGGCAATTTACATCACGCCCATCAGCGTAGCAAGGCTCCCGTTTCTCCGTGGCCTGTCCTGCATTGCTGGTTTTGACACTTTATTCAGCATGGCCCTTTTGACCGATGGGAAGCGAGACCTCTTTGTAGCGCTGATTTGCCTTTCCAGGTTGCTTGGTTGGCCAAAAAGGGCGTATGCGTTTTTTCCTGAATATATTCAGGAAAAAACGCATACGCCCTTTTTGGCCAAGGGCATCATTGTCGAGGTTTTGCCGCTTTTCCTATGCTTTAAAGGCGATTCGAATCTCCCTCCTGAAATCTGTTTCCCGCAATTCTGCCTTGCTTTCAAATCCTCTTCGTTGCCTTCCCTCAATATATTTGTGGACGAGAGTTATCATTTATAACTCTGCAGGTTTGTGAATTGCAGTGCCCCTGAGCTCCATTTTTCAACTCGCTTTCTTGGGAGCTGGCCGCAAAAGCGCAGGATTGCTTCAGGCCCTATTCTGCTTCCGGGCGGCAGGCAGAGCCTGTGGTTAATTCTTCTTTCTGATGGGAAAATAGAGTGACCTGTGCCTGTCCCAAGACCTAGAGCTAGTCTCTCATTGGTTCCCCCTCTTCCCGTTCATCCTCAGGACAAATTGCTACCTGTACGGAACAGGAGGTTAAAGGTGCTGATTCTCCAAGGGGGGAGATTGCTAGGAAAGCGGCTGGAATGGCGAACCCGAGCACAAGGAGATGAGAAATGAGGTGCGTTTTAGAAACCTTTCCTGATCACACGGTGTACCATCTTCTGGGATTCTCATGCATGTTTTCGATGTAGGAAGGTGCCCTTGAACCTGGAGATTTGGGACCCATGGGATGGGTACCACGCAGTATTACTTTCAAGGGTCTGCGTTTGCTCACCCAACCTCACCAAACCTCTCAACCCCAAAAGTGTCCACCCTTATGTCTCAATCAGCTGTGTGTCTAGATATGGTCAATCCAGGTGGCATCACAGCCTCTGAACGAATTTTGTAAGAATTTCTCTCTCTTTCACTGTCTTTGCTTCACGGGTTTTTAAAAGTAATTGATTTTTATAATGGGGTTTAGCTGCTTTTCAGAGCTGTGTGTATGCCGCTTTACACCCACTTGCCTCACTTACAGAGAGATTTCAATACATAGGTTTTAAGATTCTTACTAGTCAGATATATTCTTGGGCGGTGAATAGGGGGTGTTGAGTCCCGTTCACTGAGCAAGGAGTAGGTCTTGTCTATTACATATTGGGTTTATGGAACGGTATCTGAGCTAATTTGAGACCCTGGTTTTATGCATCACCCCACCTCACCTTTCCCGTTAAGCAGCCATAGTGTGTTTTCTAAACTTGTGACACTCTTCTGTTTTGTAATTCAGTTCAAGTGTAGCGGTTTTTACATTCCCTCTATAAGTGATATCTTATGATAAGTGTCTTTTTCTGTGTGACTTATTTCACGTAGAATCGTCGTACCTAAATCCACTCATCATGCTGCACCGAGCCTTATGACGTTGATTTCATGGCTGAGTGATATTCCATTGTACATAAGGACCACAACTTATTTATCCATTTTTCTCTTTCCTGGGATATTTAAGGTATAACGAAGTGGAGGTTCTTGTCAACAGAGCAGCCGTAAACATTGGGGTGCCTGTGTCTTGCTGATTTTTAGTTTTCCCAATTTATACGCCCATGAGTGGAAGTGCCCTATGCTCTCTAAGCTGAGTTTTTTAGATGTTTCAAGACACACCGTACACCTCTCCAGAGTGGCTGTTGGCAATTTACATCCCGCCCATCAGCGTAGCAAGGCTCCCATTTCTCCATGGCCTGTCCTGCATTTCTGGTTTTCACACTTTAACAGCATGGCCCTTTTGACCGATGGGAAGCGAGACTTCTTTGTAGCGCTGATTTGCCTTTCCAGGTTGCTTGGTTGGCCAAAAAGGGCGTATGCGTTTTTTCCTGAATATATTCAGGAAAAAACGCATACGCCCTTTTTGGCCATGGGCATCATTGTGGAGGTTTTGCCGCTTTTCCTGTGCTTTAAAGGCGATTCGAATCTCCCTCCTGAAATCTGTTTCCTGCAATTCTGCCTTGCTTTCAAATCCTCTTCGTTGCCTTCCCTCAATATATTTGTGGACGAGAGTTATCATTTATAACTCTGCAGGTTTGTGAATTGCAGTGCCCCTGAGCTCCATTTTTCAACTCGCTTTCTTGGGAGCTGGCCGCAAAAGCGCAGGATTGCTTCAGGCCCTATTCTGCTTCCGGTCGGCAGGCGGAGCCTGTGGTTAATTCTTCTTTCTGATGGGAAAATAGAGTGACCTGTGCCTGTCCCAAGACCTAGAGCTAGTCTCTCATTGGTTCCCCCTCTTCCCGTTCATCCTCAGGACAAATTGCAACCTGTACGGAACAGGAGGTTAAAGGTGTTGATTCTCCAAGGAGGGAGATTGCTAGGAAAGCGGCTGGAATGGCGAACCCGAGCACAAGGAGATGAGAAATGAGGTGCGTTTTAGAAACCTTTCCCGATCACACGGTGTACCATCTTCTGGGATTCTCATGCATGTTTTCGATGTAGGAAGGTGCCCTTGAACCTGGAGATTTGGGACCCATGGGATGGGTACCACGCAGTATTACTTTCAAGGGTCTGCGTTTGCTCACCCAACCTCACCAAACCTCTCAACCCCAAAAGTGTCCACCCTTATGTCTCAATCAGCTGTGTGTCTAGATATGGTCAATCCAGGTGGCATCACAGCCTCTGAACGAATTTTGTAAGAATTTCTCTCTCTTTCACTGTCTTTGCTTCATGGGTTTTTAAAAGTAATTGATTTTTATAATGGGGTTTAGCTGCTTTTCAGTGCTGTGTGTATGCCGCTTTACACCCACTTGCCTCACTTACAGAGAGATTTCAATACATAGTTTTTAAGATTCTTACTAGTTAGATATATTCCTGGGCGGTGAATAGGGGGTGTTGAGTCCCGTTCACTGAGCAAGGAGTAGGTCTTGTCTATTACATATTGGGTTTATGGAACGGTATCTGAGCTAATTTGAGACCCTGGTTTTATGCATCACCCCACCTCACCTTTCCCGTTAAGCAGCCATAGTTTGTTTTCTAAACTTGTGACTCTCTTCTGTTTTGTAATTCAGTTCAAGTGTAGCGGTTTTTACATTCTCTCTATAAGTGATATCTTATGATAAGTGTCTTTTTCTGTGTGACTTATTTCACGTAGAATCGTCGTACCTAAATCCACTCATCATGCTGCACCGAGCCTTATGACGTTGATTTCATGGCTGAGTGATAATCCATTGTACATAAGGACCACAACTTCTTTATCCATTTTTCTCTTTCCTGGGATATTTAAGGTGTAACGAAGTGGAGTTTCTTGTCAACCGAGCAGCCCTAAACTTTGGGGTGCCTGTGTCTTGCTGATTTTCAGTTTTCCCAATTTATATACCCATGAGTGGAAGTGCCCTATGCTCTCTAAGCTGAGTTTTCTAGATGTTTCAAGACACACCGTACACCTCTCCAGAGTGGCTGTTGGCAATTTACATCACGCCCATCAGCGTAGCAAGGCTCCCGTTTCTCCGTGGCCTGTCCTGCATTGCTGGTTTTGACACTTTATTCAGCATGGCCCTTTTGACCGATGGGAAGCGAGACTTCTTTGTAGCGCTGATTTGCCTTTCCAGGTTGCTTGGTTGGCCAAAAAGGGCGTATGCGTTTTTTCCTGAATATATTCAGGAAAAAACGCATACGCCCTTTTTGGCCAAGGGCATCATTGTCGAGGTTTTGCCGCTTTTCCTATGCTTTAAAGGCGATTCGAATCTCCCTCCTGAAATCTGTTTCCCGCAATTCGGCCTTGCTTTCAAATCCTCTTCGTTGCCTTCCCTCAATATATTTGTGGACGAGAGTTATCATTTATAACTCTGCAGGTTTGTGAATTGCAGTGCCCCTGAGCTCCATTTTTCAACTCGCTTTCTTGGGAGCTGGCCGCAAAAGCGCAGGATTGCTTCAGGCCCTATTCTGCTTCCGGGCGGCAGGCAGAGCCTGTGGTAAATTCTTCTTTCTGATGGGAAAATAGAGTGACCTGTGCCTGTCCCAAGACCTAGAGCTAGTCTCTCATTGGTTCCCCCTCTTCCCGTTCATCCTCAGGACAAATTGCTACCTGTACGGAACAGGAGGTTAAAGGTGCTGATTCTCCAAGGAGGGAGATTGCTAGGAAAGCGGCTGGAATGGCGAACCCGAGCACAAGGAGATGAGAAATGAGGTGCGTTTTAGAAACCTTTCCTGATCACACGGTGTACCATCTTCTGGGATTCTCATGCATGTTTTCGATGTAGGAAGGTGCCCTTGAACCTGGAGATTTGGGACCCATGGGATGGGTACCACGCAGTATTACTTTCAAGGGTCTGCGTTTGCTCACCCAACCTCACCAAACCTCTCAACCCCAAAAGTGTCCACCCTTATGTCTCAATCAGCTGTGTGTCTAGATATGGTCAATCCAGGTGGCATCACAGCCTCTGAACGAATTTTGTAAGAATTTCTCTCTCTTTCACTGTCTTTGCTTCACGGGTTTTTAAAAGTAATTGATTTTTATAATGGGGTTTAGCTGCTTTTCAGAGCTGTGTGTATGCCGCTTTACACCCACTTGCCTCACTTACAGAGAGATATCAATACATAGGTTTTAAGATTCTTACTAGTCAGATATATTCTTGGGCGGTGAATAGGGGGTGTTGAGTCCCGTTCACTGAGCAAGGAGTAGGTCTTGTCTATTACATATTGGGTTTATGGAACGGTATCTGAGCTAATTTGAGACCCTGGTTTTATGCATCACCCCACCTCACCTTTCCCGTTAAGCAGCCATAGTGTGTTTTCTAAACTTGTGACACTCTTCTGTTTTGTAATTCAGTTCAAGTGTAGCGGTTTTTACATTCCCTCTATAAGTGATATCTTATGATAAGTGTCTTTTTCTGTGTGACTTATTTCACGTAGAATCGTCGTACCTAAATCCACTCATCATGCTGCACCGAGCCTTATGACGTTGATTTCATGGCTGAGTGATATTCCATTGTACATAAGGACCACAACTTATTTATCCATTTTTCTCTTTCCTGGGATATTTAAGGTATAACGAAGTGGAGGTTCTTGTCAACAGAGCAGCCGTAAACATTGGGGTGCCTGTGTCTTGCTGATTTTTAGTTTTCCCAATTTATACGCCCATGAGTGGAAGTGCCCTATGCTCTCTAAGCTGAGTTTTTTAGATGTTTCAAGACACACCGTACACCTCTCCAGAGTGGCTGTTGGCAATTTACATCCCGCCCATCAGCGTAGCAAGGCTCCCATTTCTCCATGGCCTGTCCTGCATTTCTGGTTTTCACACTTTAACAGCATGGCCCTTTTGACCGATGGGAAGCGAGACTTCTTTGTAGCGCTGATTTGCCTTTCCAGGTTGCTTGGTTGGCCAAAAAGGGCGTATGCGTTTTTTCCTGAATATATTCAGGAAAAAACGCATACGCCCTTTTTGGCCATGGGCATCATTGTGGAGGTTTTGCCGCTTTTCCTGTGCTTTAAAGGCGATTCGAATCTCCCTCCTGAAATCTGTTTCCTGCAATTCTGCCTTGCTTTCAAATCCTCTTCGTTGCCTTCCCTCAATATATTTGTGGACGAGAGTTATCATTTATAACTCTGCAGGTTTGTGAATTGCAGTGCCCCTGAGCTCCATTTTTCAACTCGCTTTCTTGGGCGCTGGCCTCAAAAGCGCAGGATTGCTTCAGGCCCTATTCTGCTTCCGGGCGGCAGGCTGAGCCTGTGGTTAATTCTTCTTTCTGATGGGAAAATAGACTGACCTGTGCCTGTCCCAAGACCTAGAGCTAGTCTCTCATTGGTTCCCCCTCTTCCCGTTCATCCTCAGGACAAATTGCAACCTGTACGGAAGACGAGGTTAAAGGTGCTGATTCTCCAAGGAGGGAGATTGCTAGGAAAGCGGCTGGAATGGCGAACCCGAGCACAAGGAGGTGAGAAATAAGGTGCGTTTTAGAAACCTTTCCCGATCAAACGGTCTACCATCTTCTGGGTTTCTCATGCATGTTTTTGATGTAGGAAGGTGCCCTTGAACCTGGAGATTTGGGCCCCATGGGATGGGTACCACGCAGTATTACTTTCAAGGGTCTGCGTTTGCTCACCCAACCTCACCAAACCTCTCAGCCCCAAAAGTGTCCACCCTTATGTCTCCATCAGCTGTGTGTCTAGATATGGTCAATCCAGGTGGCATCACAGCCTCTGAACGAATTTTGTAAGAATTTCTCTCTCTTTCACTGTCTTTGTTTCACGGGTTTTTAAACGTAATTGATTTTTATAATGGGGTTTAGCTGCTTTTCAGAGCTGTGTGTATGCCGCTTTACACCCACTTGCCTCACTTACAGAGAGATTTCAATACATAGGTTTTAAGATTCTTACTAGTCAGATATATTCTTGGGCGGTGAATAGGGGGTGTTGAGTCCCGTTCACTGAGCAAGGAGTACGTCTTGTCTATTACATATTGGGTTTATGGAACGGTATCTGAGCTAATCTGAAACCCTGGTTTTATGCATCTCCCCACCTCACCTTTCCTGTTAAGCAGCCATAGTGTGTTTTCTAAACGTGTGACTCTCTTCTGTTTTGTAATTCAGTTCAAGTGTAGCGGTTTTTACATTCCCTCTATAAGTGATATCTTATGATATGTGTCTTTTTCTGTGTGACTGATTTCACGTAGAATCGTCATACCTAAATCCACTCATCATGCTGCACCGAGCCTTATGACGTTGATTTCATGGCTGAGTGATATTCCATTGTACATAAGGACCACAACTTATTTATCCATTTTTCTCTTTCCTGGGATATTTAAGGTGTAACGAAGTGGAGGTTCTTGTCAACCGAGCAGCCCTAAACTTTGGGGTGCCTGTGTCTTGCTGATTTTCAGTTTTCCCAATTTATATACCCATGAGTGGAAGTGCCCTATGCTCTCTAAGCTGAGTTTTCTAGATGTTTCAAGACACACCGTACACCTCTCCAGAGTGGCTGTTGGCAATTTACATCACGCCCATCAGCGTAGCAAGGCTCCCGTTTCTCCGTGGCCTGTCCTGCATTGCTGGTTTTGACACTTTATTCAGCATGGCCCTTTTGACCGATGGGAAGCGAGACCTCTTTGTAGCGCTGATTTGCCTTTCCAGGTTGCTTGGTTGGCCAAAAAGGGCGTATGCGTTTTTTCCTGAATATATTCAGGAAAAAACGCATACGCCCTTTTTGGCCAAGGGCATCATTGTCGAGGTTTTGCCGCTTTTCCTATGCTTTAAAGGCGATTCGAATCTCCCTCCTGAAATCTGTTTCCCGCAATTCTGCCTTGCTTTCAAATCCTCTTCGTTGCCTTCCCTCAATATATTTGTGGACGAGAGTTATCATTTATAACTCTGCAGGTTTGTGAATTGCAGTGCCCCTGAGCTCCATTTTTCAACTCGCTTTCTTGGGAGCTGGCCGCAAAAGCGCAGGATTGCTTCAGGCCCTATTCTGCTTCCGGGCGGCAGGCAGAGCCTGTGGTTAATTCTTCTTTCTGATGGGAAAATAGAGTGACCTGTGCCTGTCCCAAGACCTAGAGCTAGTCTCTCATTGGTTCCCCCTCTTCCCGTTCATCCTCAGGACAAATTGCTACCTGTACGGAACAGGAGGTTAAAGGTGCTGATTCTCCAAGGGGGGAGATTGCTAGGAAAGCGGCTGGAATGGCGAACCCGAGCACAAGGAGATGAGAAATGAGGTGCGTTTTAGAAACCTTTCCTGATCACACGGTGTACCATCTTCTGGGATTCTCATGCATGTTTTCGATGTAGGAAGGTGCCCTTGAACCTGGAGATTTGGGACCCATGGGATGGGTACCACGCAGTATTACTTTCAAGGGTCTGCGTTTGCTCACCCAACCTCACCAAACCTCTCAACCCCAAAAGTGTCCACCCTTATGTCTCAATCAGCTGTGTGTCTAGATATGGTCAATCCAGGTGGCATCACAGCCTCTGAACGAATTTTGTAAGAATTTCTCTCTCTTTCACTGTCTTTGCTTCACGGGTTTTTAAAAGTAATTGATTTTTATAATGGGGTTTAGCTGCTTTTCAGAGCTGTGTGTATGCCGCTTTACACCCACTTGCCTCACTTACAGAGAGATTTCAATACATAGGTTTTAAGATTCTTACTAGTCAGATATATTCTTGGGCGGTGAATAGGGGGTGTTGAGTCCCGTTCACTGAGCAAGGAGTAGGTCTTGTCTATTACATATTGGGTTTATGGAACGGTATCTGAGCTAATTTGAGACCCTGGTTTTATGCATCACCCCACCTCACCTTTCCCGTTAAGCAGCCATAGTGTGTTTTCTAAACTTGTGACACTCTTCTGTTTTGTAATTCAGTTCAAGTGTAGCGGTTTTTACATTCCCTCTATAAGTGATATCTTATGATAAGTGTCTTTTTCTGTGTGACTTATTTCACGTAGAATCGTCGTACCTAAATCCACTCATCATGCTGCACCGAGCCTTATGACGTTGATTTCATGGCTGAGTGATATTCCATTGTACATAAGGACCACAACTTATTTATCCATTTTTCTCTTTCCTGGGATATTTAAGGTATAACGAAGTGGAGGTTCTTGTCAACAGAGCAGCCGTAAACATTGGGGTGCCTGTGTCTTGCTGATTTTTAGTTTTCCCAATTTATACGCCCATGAGTGGAAGTGCCCTATGCTCTCTAAGCTGAGTTTTTTAGATGTTTCAAGACACACCGTACACCTCTCCAGAGTGGCTGTTGGCAATTTACATCCCGCCCATCAGCGTAGCAAGGCTCCCATTTCTCCATGGCCTGTCCTGCATTTCTGGTTTTCACACTTTAACAGCATGGCCCTTTTGACCGATGGGAAGCGAGACTTCTTTGTAGCGCTGATTTGCCTTTCCAGGTTGCTTGGTTGGCCAAAAAGGGCGTATGCGTTTTTTCCTGAATATATTCAGGAAAAAACGCATACGCCCTTTTTGGCCATGGGCATCATTGTGGAGGTTTTGCCGCTTTTCCTGTGCTTTAAAGGCGATTCGAATCTCCCTCCTGAAATCTGTTTCCTGCAATTCTGCCTTGCTTTCAAATCCTCTTCGTTGCCTTCCCTCAATATATTTGTGGACGAGAGTTATCATTTATAACTCTGCAGGTTTGTGAATTGCAGTGCCCCTGAGCTCCATTTTTCAACTCGCTTTCTTGGGAGCTGGCCGCAAAAGCGCAGGATTGCTTCAGGCCCTATTCTGCTTCCGGTCGGCAGGCAGAGCCTGTGGTTAATTCTTCTTTCTGATGGGAAAATAGAGTGACCTGTGCCTGTCCCAAGACCTAGAGCTAGTCTCTCATTGGTTCCCCCTCTTCCCGTTCATCCTCAGGACAAATTGCAACCTGTACGGAACAGGAGGTTAAAGGTGTTGATTCTCCAAGGAGGGAGATTGCTAGGAAAGCGGCTGGAATGGCGAACCCGAGCACAAGGAGATGAGAAATGAGGTGCGTTTTAGAAACCTTTCCCGATCACACGGTGTACCATCTTCTGGGATTCTCATGCATGTTTTCGATGTAGGAAGGTGCCCTTGAACCTGGAGATTTGGGACCCATGGGATGGGTACCACGCAGTATTACTTTCAAGGGTCTGCGTTTGCTCACCCAACCTCACCAAACCTCTCAACCCCAAAAGTGTCCACCCTTATGTCTCAATCAGCTGTGTGTCTAGATATGGTCAATCCAGGTGGCATCACAGCCTCTGAACGAATTTTGTAAGAATTTCTCTCTCTTTCACTGTCTTTGCTTCATGGGTTTTTAAAAGTAATTGATTTTTATAATGGGGTTTAGCTGCTTTTCAGTGCTGTGTGTATGCCGCTTTACACCCACTTGCCTCACTTACAGAGAGATTTCAATACATAGTTTTTAAGATTCTTACTAGTTAGATATATTCCTGGGCGGTGAATAGGGGGTGTTGAGTCCCGTTCACTGAGCAAGGAGTAGGTCTTGTCTATTACATATTGGGTTTATGGAACGGTATCTGAGCTAATTTGAGACCCTGGTTTTATGCATCACCCCACCTCACCTTTCCCGTTAAGCAGCCATAGTTTGTTTTCTAAACTTGTGACTCTCTTCTGTTTTGTAATTCAGTTCAAGTGTAGCGGTTTTTACATTCTCTCTATAAGTGATATCTTATGATAAGTGTCTTTTTCTGTGTGACTTATTTCACGTAGAATCGTCGTACCTAAATCCACTCATCATGCTGCACCGAGCCTTATGACGTTGATTTCATGGCTGAGTGATAATCCATTGTACATAAGGACCACAACTTCTTTATCCATTTTTCTCTTTCCTGGGATATTTAAGGTGTAACGAAGTGGAGTTTCTTGTCAACCGAGCAGCCCTAAACTTTGGGGTGCCTGTGTCTTGCTGATTTTCAGTTTTCCCAATTTATATACCCATGAGTGGAAGTGCCCTATGCTCTCTAAGCTGAGTTTTCTAGATGTTTCAAGACACACCGTACACCTCTCCAGAGTGGCTGTTGGCAATTTACATCACGCCCATCAGCGTAGCAAGGCTCCCGTTTCTCCGTGGCCTGTCCTGCATTGCTGGTTTTGACACTTTATTCAGCATGGCCCTTTTGACCGATGGGAAGCGAGACTTCTTTGTAGCGCTGATTTGCCTTTCCAGGTTGCTTGGTTGGCCAAAAAGGGCGTATGCGTTTTTTCCTGAATATATTCAGGAAAAAACGCATACGCCCTTTTTGGCCAAGGGCATCATTGTCGAGGTTTTGCCGCTTTTCCTATGCTTTAAAGGCGATTCGAATCTCCCTCCTGAAATCTGTTTCCCGCAATTCGGCCTTGCTTTCAAATCCTCTTCGTTGCCTTCCCTCAATATATTTGTGGACGAGAGTTATCATTTATAACTCTGCAGGTTTGTGAATTGCAGTGCCCCTGAGCTCCATTTTTCAACTCGCTTTCTTGGGAGCTGGCCGCAAAAGCGCAGGATTGCTTCAGGCCCTATTCTGCTTCCGGGCGGCAGGCAGAGCCTGTGGTAAATTCTTCTTTCTGATGGGAAAATAGAGTGACCTGTGCCTGTCCCAAGACCTAGAGCTAGTCTCTCATTGGTTCCCCCTCTTCCCGTTCATCCTCAGGACAAATTGCTACCTGTACGGAACAGGAGGTTAAAGGTGCTGATTCTCCAAGGAGGGAGATTGCTAGGAAAGCGGCTGGAATGGCGAACCCGAGCACAAGGAGATGAGAAATGAGGTGCGTTTTAGAAACCTTTCCTGATCACACGGTGTACCATCTTCTGGGATTCTCATGCATGTTTTCGATGTAGGAAGGTGCCCTTGAACCTGGAGATTTGGGACCCATGGGATGGGTACCACGCAGTATTACTTTCAAGGGTCTGCGTTTGCTCACCCAACCTCACCAAACCTCTCAACCCCAAAAGTGTCCACCCTTATGTCTCAATCAGCTGTGTGTCTAGATATGGTCAATCCAGGTGGCATCACAGCCTCTGAACGAATTTTGTAAGAATTTCTCTCTCTTTCACTGTCTTTGCTTCACGGGTTTTTAAAAGTAATTGATTTTTATAATGGGGTTTAGCTGCTTTTCAGAGCTGTGTGTATGCCGCTTTACACCCACTTGCCTCACTTACAGAGAGATATCAATACATAGGTTTTAAGATTCTTACTAGTCAGATATATTCTTGGGCGGTGAATAGGGGGTGTTGAGTCCCGTTCACTGAGCAAGGAGTAGGTCTTGTCTATTACATATTGGGTTTATGGAACGGTATCTGAGCTAATTTGAGACCCTGGTTTTATGCATCACCCCACCTCACCTTTCCCGTTAAGCAGCCATAGTGTGTTTTCTAAACTTGTGACACTCTTCTGTTTTGTAATTCAGTTCAAGTGTAGCGGTTTTTACATTCCCTCTATAAGTGATATCTTATGATAAGTGTCTTTTTCTGTGTGACTTATTTCACGTAGAATCGTCGTACCTAAATCCACTCATCATGCTGCACCGAGCCTTATGACGTTGATTTCATGGCTGAGTGATATTCCATTGTACATAAGGACCACAACTTATTTATCCATTTTTCTCTTTCCTGGGATATTTAAGGTATAACGAAGTGGAGGTTCTTGTCAACAGAGCAGCCGTAAACATTGGGGTGCCTGTGTCTTGCTGATTTTTAGTTTTCCCAATTTATACGCCCATGAGTGGAAGTGCCCTATGCTCTCTAAGCTGAGTTTTTTAGATGTTTCAAGACACACCGTACACCTCTCCAGAGTGGCTGTTGGCAATTTACATCCCGCCCATCAGCGTAGCAAGGCTCCCATTTCTCCATGGCCTGTCCTGCATTTCTGGTTTTCACACTTTAACAGCATGGCCCTTTTGACCGATGGGAAGCGAGACTTCTTTGTAGCGCTGATTTGCCTTTCCAGGTTGCTTGGTTGGCCAAAAAGGGCGTATGCGTTTTTTCCTGAATATATTCAGGAAAAAACGCATACGCCCTTTTTGGCCATGGGCATCATTGTGGAGGTTTTGCCGCTTTTCCTGTGCTTTAAAGGCGATTCGAATCTCCCTCCTGAAATCTGTTTCCTGCAATTCTGCCTTGCTTTCAAATCCTCTTCGTTGCCTTCCCTCAATATATTTGTGGACGAGAGTTATCATTTATAACTCTGCAGGTTTGTGAATTGCAGTGCCCCTGAGCTCCATTTTTCAACTCGCTTTCTTGGGCGCTGGCCTCAAAAGCGCAGGATTGCTTCAGGCCCTATTCTGCTTCCGGGCGGCAGGCTGAGCCTGTGGTTAATTCTTCTTTCTGATGGGAAAATAGACTGACCTGTGCCTGTCCCAAGACCTAGAGCTAGTCTCTCATTGGTTCCCCCTCTTCCCGTTCATCCTCAGGACAAATTGCAACCTGTACGGAAGACGAGGTTAAAGGTGCTGATTCTCCAAGGAGGGAGATTGCTAGGAAAGCGGCTGGAATGGCGAACCCGAGCACAAGGAGGTGAGAAATAAGGTGCGTTTTAGAAACCTTTCCCGATCAAACGTTCTACCATCTTCTGGGTTTCTCATGCATGTTTTTGATGTAGGAAGGTGCCCTTGAACCTGGAGATTTGGGCCCCATGGGATGGGTACCACGCAGTATTACTTTCAAGGGTCTGCGTTTGCTCACCCAACCTCACCAAACCTCTCAGCCCCAAAAGTGTCCACCCTTATGTCTCCATCAGCTGTGTGTCTAGATATGGTCAATCCAGGTGGCATCACAGCCTCTGAACGAATTTTGTAAGAATTTCTCTCTCTTTCACTGTCTTTGTTTCACGGGTTTTTAAACGTAATTGATTTTTATAATGGGGTTTAGCTGCTTTTCAGAGCTGTGTGTATGCCGCTTTACACCCACTTGCCTCACTTACAGAGAGATTTCAATACATAGGTTTTAAGATTCTTACTAGTCAGATATATTCTTGGGCGGTGAATAGGGGGTGTTGAGTCCCGTTCACTGAGCAAGGAGTAGGTCTTGTCTATTACATATTGGGTTTATGGAACGGTATCTGAGCTAATTTGAAACCCTGGTTTTATGCATCACCCCACCTCACCTTTCCCGTTAAGCAGCCATAGTGTGTTTTCTAAACTTGTGACTCTCTTCTGTTTTGTAATTCAGTTCAAGTGTAGCGGTTTTTACATTCCCTCTATAAGTGATATCTTATGATAAGTGTCTTTTTCTGTGTGACTTATTTCACGTAGAATCGTCGTACCTATATCCACTCATCATGCTGCTACGAGCCTTATGACGTTGATTTCATGGCTGAGTGATATTCCATTGTACATAAGGACCACAACTTCTTTATCAATTTTTCTCTTTCCAGGAATATTTAAGGTGTAACGAAGTGGAGTTTCTTGTCAACAGAGCAGCCCTAAACTTTGGGGTGCCTGTGTCTTGCTGATTTTTAGTTTTCCCAATTTATATGCCCTTGAGTGGAAGTGCCCTATGCTCTCTAAGCTGAGTGTTCTAGATGTTTCAAGACACACCGTACACCTCTCCAGAGTGGCTGATGGCAATTTACATCCCGCCCATCAGCGTAGCAAGGCTCCCGTTTCTCCATGGCCTGTCCTGCATTGCTGGTTTTGACACTTTATTCAGCATGGCCCTTTTGACCGATGGGAAGCGAGACTTCTTTGTAGCGCTGATTTGCCTTTCCAGGTTGCTTGGTTGGCCAAAAAGGGCGTATGCGTTTTTTCCTGAATATATTCAGGAAAAAACGCATACACCCTTTTTGGCCAAGGGCATCATTGTCGAGCTTTTTCTGCTTTTCCTGTGCTTTAAAGGCGATTCGAATCTCCCTCCTGAAATCTGTTTCCTGCAATTCTGCCTTGCTTTCAAATCCTCTTCGTTGCCTTCCCTCAATATATTTGTGGACGAGAGTTATCATTTATAACTCTGCAGGTTTGTGAATTGCAGTGCCCCTGAGCTCCATTTTTCAACTCGCTTTCTTGGGAGCTGGCCGCAATAGCGCAGGATTGCTTCAGGCCCTATTCTGCTTCCGGGCGGCAGGCTGAGCCTGTGGTTAATTCTTCTTTCTGATGGGAAAATAGAGTGACCTGTGCCTGTCCCAAGACCTAGAGCTAGTCTCTCATTGGTTCCCCCTCTTCCCGTTCATCCTCAGGACAAATTGCAACCTGTACGGAACAGGAGGTTAAAGGTGCTGATTCTCCAAGATGGGAGATTCCTAGGAAAGCGGCTGGAATGGCGAACCTGAGCACAAGGAGGTGAGAAATGAGGTTCGTTTTAGAAACCTTTCCCGATCACACGGTGTACCATCTTCTGGGTTTCTCATGCATGCTTTCGATGTAGGAAGGTGCCCTTGAACCTGGAGATTTGGGACCCACGGGATGGGTACCAAGCAGTATTGCTTTAAAGGGTCTGCGTTTGCTCACCCAACCTCACCAAAACTCTCAGCCCCAAGAGTGTCCACCCTTATGTCTCAATCAGCTGTGGGTCTAGATATGGTCAACCCAGGTGGCATCACAGCCCCTGAACGAATTTTGTAAGAATTTCTCTCTCTTTCACTGCCTTTGTTTCACGGGTTTTTAAAAGTACTTGACTTTTATAATGGGGTTTAGCTGCTTTTCAGTGCTGTGTTTATGACGCTTTACCCCCACGTGACTCACTTACAGAGAGATTTCAATACTTAGGTTTTAAGATTCTTACTAGTCAGATATATTCTTGGGCGGTGAATAGGGGGTGTTGAGTCCCGTTCACTGAGCAAGGAGTAGGTCTTGTCTATTACATATTGGGTTTATGGAACGGTATCTGAGCTAATCTGAAACCCTGGTTTTATGCATCTCCCCACCTCACCTTTCCTGTTAAGCAGCCATAGTGTGTTTTCTAAACGTGTGACTCTCTTCTGTTTTGTAATTCAGTTCAAGTGTAGCGGTTTTTACATTCCCTCTATAAGTGATATCTTATGATATGTGTCTTTTTCTGTGTGACTGATTTCACGTAGAATCGTCATACCTAAATCCACTCATCATGCTGCACCGAGCCTTATGACGTTGATTTCATGGCTGAGTGATATTCCATTGTACATAAGGACCACAACTTATTTATCCATTTTTCTCTTTCCTGGGATATTTAAGGTGTAACGAAGTGGAGGTTCTTGTCAACAGAGCAGCCCTAAACATTGGGGTGCCTGTGTCTTGCTGATTTTTAGTTATCCCAATTTATACGCCCATGAGTGGAAGTGCCCTATGCTCTCTAAGCTGAGTTTTTTAGATGTTTCAAGACACACCGTACACCTCTCCAGAGTGGCTGTTGGCAATTTACATCCCGCCCATCAGCGTAGCAAGGCTTCCATTTCTCCATGGCCTGTCCTGCATTTCTGGTTTTGACACTTTAACAGCATTGCCCTTTTGACCGATGGGAAGCGAGACTTCTTTGTAGCGCTGATTTGCCTTTCCAGGTTGCTTGGTTGGCCAAAAAGGGCGTATGCGTTTTTTCCTGAATATATTCAGGAAAAAACGCATACACCCTTTTTGGCCATGGGCATCATTGTGGAGGTTTTGCCGCTTTTCCTGTGCTTTAAAGGCGATTCGAATCTCCCTCCTGAAATCTGTTTCCTGCAATTCTGCCTTGCTTTCAAATCCTCTTCGTTGCCTTCCCTCAATATATTTGTGGACGAGAGTTATCATTTATAACTCTGCAGGTTTGTGAATTGCAGTGCCCCTGAGCTCCATTTTTCAACTCGCTTTCTTGGGCGCTGGCCTCAAAAGCGCAGGATTGCTTCAGGCCCTATTCTGCTTCCGGGCGGCAGGCAGAGCCTGTGGTTAATTCTTCTTTCTGATGGGAAAATAGAGTGACCTGTGCCTGTTCCAAGACCTAGAGCTAGTCTCTCATTGGTTCCCCCTCTTCCCGTTCATCCTCAGGACAAATTGCAACCTGTACGGAACAGGAGGTTAAAGGTGTTGATTCTCCAAGGAGGGAGATTGCTAGGAAAGCGGCTGGAATGGCGAACCCGAGCACAAGGAGATGAGAAATGAGGTGCGTTTTAGAAACCTTTCCCGATCACACGGTGTACCATCTTCTGGGATTCTCATGCATGTTTTCGATGTAGGAAGGTGCCCTTGAACCTGGAGATTTGGGACCCATGGGATGGGTACCACGCAGTATTACTTTCAAGGGTCTGCGTTTGCTCACCCAACCTCACCAAACCTCTCAACCCCAAAAGTGTCCACCCTTATGTCTCAATCAGCTGTGTGTCTAGATATGGTCAATCCAGGTGGCATCACAGCCTCTGAACGAATTTTGTAAGAATTTCTCTCTCTTTCACTGTCTTTGCTTCATGGGTTTTTAAAAGTAATTGATTTTTATAATGGGGTTTAGCTGCTTTTCAGTGCTGTGTGTATGCCGCTTTACACCCACTTGCCTCACTTACAGAGAGATTTCAATACATAGGTTTTAAGATTCTTACTAGTCAGATATATTCTTGGGCGGTGAATAGGGGGTGTTGAGTCCCGTTCACTGAGCAAGGAGTAGGTCTTGTCTATTACATATTGGGTTTATGGAACGGTATCTGAGCTAATTTGAGACCCTGGTTTTATGCATCACCCCACCTCACCTTTCCCGTTAAGCAGCCATAGTGTGTTTTCTAAACTTGTGACACTCTTCTGTTTTGTAATTCAGTTCAAGTGTAGCGGTTTTTACATTCCCTCTATAAGTGATATCTTATGATAAGTGTCTTTTTCTGTGTGACTTATTTCACGTAGAATCGTCGTACCTAAATCCACTCATCATGCTGCACCGAGCCTTATGACGTTGATTTCATGGCTGAGTGATATTCCATTGTACATAAGGACCACAACTTATTTATCCATTTTTCTCTTTCCTGGGATATTTAAGGTATAACGAAGTGGAGGTTCTTGTCAACAGAGCAGCCGTAAACATTGGGGTGCCTGTGTCTTGCTGATTTTTAGTTTTCCCAATTTATACGCCCATGAGTGGAAGTGCCCTATGCTCTCTAAGCTGAGTTTTTTAGATGTTTCAAGACACACCGTACACCTCTCCAGAGTGGCTGTTGGCAATTTACATCCCGCCCATCAGCGTAGCAAGGCTCCCATTTCTCCATGGCCTGTCCTGCATTTCTGGTTTTCACACTTTAACAGCATGGCCCTTTTGACCGATGGGAAGCGAGACTTCTTTGTAGCGCTGATTTGCCTTTCCAGGTTGCTTGGTTGGCCAAAAAGGGCGTATGCGTTTTTTCCTGAATATATTCAGGAAAAAACGCATACGCCCTTTTTGGCCATGGGTATCATTGTGGAGGTTTTGCCGCTTTTCCTGTGCTTTAAAGGCGATTCGAATCTCCCTCCTGAAATCTGTTTCCTGCAATTCTGCCTTGCTTTCAAATCCTCTTCGTTGCCTTCCCTCAATATATTTGTGGACGAGAGTTATCATTTATAACTCTGCAGGTTTGTGAATTGCAGTGCCCCTGAGCTCCATTTTTCAACTCGCTTTCTTGGGCGCTGGCCTCAAAAGCGCAGGATTGCTTCAGGCCCTATTCTGCTTCCGGGCGGCAGGCTGAGCCTGTGGTTAATTCTTCTTTCTGATGGGAAAATAGAGTGACCTGTGCCTGTCCCAAGACCTAGAGCTAGTCTCTCATTGGTTCCCCCTCTTCCCGTTCATCCTCAGGACAAATTGCAACCTGTACGGAAGACGAGGTTAAAGGTGCTGATTCTCCAAGGAGGGAGATTGCTAGGAAAGCGGCTGGAATGGCGAACCCGAGCCCAAGGAGGTGAGAAATAAGGTGCGTTTTAGAAACCTTTCCCGATCAAACGGTCTACCATCTTCTGGGTTTCTCATGCATGTTTTTGATGTAGGAAGGTGCCCTTGAACCTGGAGATTTGGGCCCCATGGGATGGGTACCACGCAGTATTACTTTCAAGGGTCTGCGTTTGCTCACCCAACCTCACCAAACCTCTCAGCCCCAAAAGTGTCCACCCTTATGTCTCAATCAGCTGTGTGTCTAGATATGGTCAATCCAGGTGGCATCACAGCCTCTGAACGAATTTTGTAAGAATTTCTCTCTCTTTCACTGTCTTTGTTTCACGGGTTTTTAAACGTAATTGATTTTTATAATGGGGTTTAGCTGCTTTTCAGAGCTGTGTGTATGCCGCTTTACACACACTTGCCTCACTTACAGAGAGATTTCAATACATAGGTTTTAAGATTCTTACTAGTCAGATATATTCTTGGGCGGTGAATAGGGGGTGTTGAGTCCCGTTCACTGAGCAAGGAGTAGGTCTTGTCTATTACATATTGGGTTTATGGAACGGTATCTGAGCTAATTTGAAACCCTGGTTTTATGCATCACCCCACCTCACCTTTCCCGTTAAGCAGCCATAGTGTGTTTTCTAAACTTGTGACTCTCTTCTGTTTTGTAATACAGTTCAAGTGTAGCGGTTTTTACATTCCCTCTATAAGTGATATCTTATGATAAGTGTCTTTTTCTGTGTGACTTATTTCACGTAGAATCGTCATACCTATATCCACTCATCATGCTGCTACGAGCCTTATGACGTTGATTTCATGGCTGAGTGATATTCCATTGTACATAAGGACCACAACTTCTTTATCAATTTATCTCTTTCCAGGAATATTTAAGGTGTAACGAAGTGGAGTTTCTTGTCAACAGAGCAGCCCTAAACTTTGGGGTGGCTGTGTCTTGCTGATTTTTAGTTTTCCCAATTTATATGCCCATGAGTGGAAGTGCCCTATGCTCTCTAAGCTGAGTGTTCTAGATGTTTCAAGACACACCGTACACCTCTCCAGAGTGGCTGTTGGCAATTTACATCCCGCCCATCAGCGTAGCAAGGCTCCCGTTTCTCCATGGCCTGTCCTGCATTGCTGGTTTTGACACTTTATTCAGCATGGCCCTTTTGACCGATGGGAAGCGAGACTTCTTTGTAGCGCTGATTTGCCTTTCCAGGTTGCTTGGTTGGCCAAAAAGGGCGTATGCGTTTTTTCCTGAATATATTCAGGAAAAAACGCATACGCCCTTTTTGGCCAAGGGCATCATTGTCGAGCTTTTTCTGCTTTTCCTGTGCTTTAAAGGCGATTCGAATCTCCCTCCTGAAATCTGTTTCCTGCAATTCTGCCTTGCTTTCAAATCCTCTTCGTTGCCTTCCCTCAATATATTTGTGGACGAGAGTTATCATTTATAACTCTGCAGGTTTGTGAATTGCAGTGCCCCTGAGCTCCATTTTTCAACTCGCTTTCTTGGGAGCTGGCCGAAAAAGCGCAGGATTGCTTCAGGCCCTATTCTGCTTCCGGGCGGCAGGCTGAGCCTGTGGTTAATTCTTCTTTCTGATGGGAAAATAGAGTGAGCTGTGCCTGTCCCAAGACCTAGAGCTAGTCTCTCATTGGTTCCCCCTCTTCCCGTTCCTCCTCAGGACAAATTGCAACCTGTACGGAACAGGAGGTTAAAGGTGCTGATTCTCCAAGATGGGAGATTCCTAGGAAAGCGGCTGGAATGGCGAACCCGAGCACAAGGAGGTGAGAAATGAGGTTCGTTTTAGAAACCTTTCCCGATCACACGGTGTAACATCTTCTGGGTTTCTCATGCATGTTTTCGATGTAGGAAGGTGCCCTTGAACCTGGAGATTTGGGACCCACGGGATGGGTACCAAGCAGTATTGCTTTAAAGGGTCTGCGTTTGCTCACCCAACCTCACCAAATCTCTCAGCCCCAAGAGTGTCCACCCTTATGTCTCAATCAGCTGTGGGTCTAGATATGGTCAACCCAGGTGGCATCACAGCCCCTGAACGAATTTTGTAAGAATTTCTCTCTCTTTCACTGCCTTTGTTTCACGGGTTTTTAAAAGTACTTGATTTTTATAATGGGGTTTAGCTGCTTTTCAGTGCTGTGTTTATGACGCTTTACCCCCACGTGACTCACTTACAGAGAGATTTCAATACATAGGTTTTAAGATTCTTACTAGTCAGATATATTCTTGGGTGGTGAATAAGGGGTGTTGAGTCCCGTTCACTGAGCAAGGAGTACGTCTTGTCTATTACATATTGGGTTTATGGAACGGTATCTGAGCTAATCTGAATCCCTGTTTTTATGCATCACCCCACCTCACCTTTCCTGTTAAGCAGCCATAGTGTGTTTTCTAAACTTGTGACTCTCTTCTGTTTTGTAATTCAGTTCAAGTGTAGCGGTTTTTACATTCCCTCTATAAGTGATATCTTATGATAAGTGTCTTTTTCTGTGTGACTTATTTCACGTAGAATCGTCGTACCTAAATCCACTCATCATGCTGCACCGAGCCTTATGACGTTGATTTCATGGCTGAGTGATATTCCATTGTACATAAGGACCACAACTTCTTTATCCATTTTTCTCTTTCCTGGGATATTTAAGGTGTAACGAAGTGGAGGTTCTTGTCAACAGGGCAGCCGTAAACATTGGGGTGCCTGTGTCTTGCTGATTTTTAGTTATCCCAATTTATACGCCCATGAGTGGAAGTGCCCTATGTTCTCTAAGCTGAGTTTTTTAGATGTTTCAAGACACACCGTACACCTCTCCAGAGTGGCTGTTGGCAATTTACATCCCGCCCATCAGCGTAGCAAGGCTTCCATTTCTCCATGGCCTGTCCTGCATTTCTGGTTTTGACACTTTAACAGCATTGCCCTTTTGACCGATGGGAAGCGAGACTTCTTTGTAGCGATGATTTGCCTTTCCAGGTTGCTTGGTTGGCCAAAAAGGGCGTATGCGTTTTTTCCTGAATATATTCAGGAAAAAACGCATACGCCCTTTTTGGCCATGGGCATCATTGTGGAGGTTTTGCCGCTTTTCCTGTGCTTTAAAGGCGATTCGAATCTCCCTCCTGAAATCTGTTTCCTGCAATTCTGCCTTGCTTTCAAATCCTCTTCGTTGCCTTCCCTCAATATATTTGTGGACGAGAGTTATCATTTATAACTCTGCAGGTTTGTGAATTGCAGTGCCCCTGAGCTCCATTTTTCAACTCGCTTTCTTGGGAGCTGGCCGCAAAAGCGCAGGATTGCTTCAGGCCCTATTCTGCTTCCGGGCGACAGGCAGAGCCTGTGGTAAATTCTTCTTTCTGATGGGAAAATAGAGTGACCTGTGCCTGTCCCAAGACCTAGAGCTAGTCTCTCATTGGTTCCCCCTCTTCCCGTTCATCCTCAGGAGAAATTGCAACCTGTACGGAACAGGAGGTTAAAGGTGCTGATTCTCCAAGGAGGGAGATTGCTAGGAAAGCGGCTAGAATGGCGAACCCGAGCACAAGGAGATGAGAAATGAGGTGCGTTTTAGAAACCTTTCCCGATCACACGGTGTACCATCTTCTGGGATTCTCATGCATGTTTTCGATGTAGGAAGGTGCCCTTGAACCTGGAGATTTGGGACCCATGGGATGGGTACCACGCAGTATTACTTTCAAGGGTCTGCGTTTGCTCAC
Organism: Eschrichtius robustus; assembly: GCF_028021215.1. NCBI lineage: Eukaryota > Metazoa > Chordata > Mammalia > Artiodactyla > Eschrichtiidae > Eschrichtius > Eschrichtius robustus. The sequence continues at coordinate 77,624,595 of NC_090832.1, forward strand.
CCAACCTCACCAAACCTCTCAACCCCAAAAGTGTCCACCCTTATGTCTCAATCAGCTGTGTGTCTAGATATGGTCAATCCAGGTGGCATCACAGCCTCTGAACGAATTTTGTAAGAATTTCTCTCTCTTTCACTGTCTTTGCTTCATGGGTTTTTAAAAGTAATTGATTTTTATAATGGGGTTTAGCTGCTTTTCAGTGCTGTGTGTATGCCGCTTTACACCCACTTGCCTCACTTACAGAGAGATTTCAATACATAGGTTTTAAGATTCTTACTAGTTAGATATATTCTTGGGCGGTGAATAGGGGGTGTTGAGTCCCGTTCACTGAGCAAGGAGTAGGTCTTGTCTATTACATATTGGGTTTATGGAACGGTATCTGAGCTAATTTGAGATCCTGGTTTTATGCATCACCCCACCTCACCTTTCCCGTTAAGCAGCCATAGTGTGTTTTCTAAACTTGTGACTCTCTTCTGTTTTGTAATTCAGTTCAAGTGTAGCGGTTTTTTCATTCTCTCTATAAGTGATATCTTATGATAAGTGTCTTTTTCTGTGTGACTTATTTCACGTAGAATCGTCGTACCTAAATCCACTCATCATGCTGCACCGAGCCTTATGACGTTGATTTCATGGCTGAGTGATATTCCATTGTACATAAGGACCACAACTTATTTATCCATTTTTCTCTTTCCTGGGATATTTAAGGTGTAACGAAGTGGAGGTTCTTGTCAACAGAGCAGCCGTAAACATTGGGGTGCCTGTGTCTTGCTGATTTTTAGTTTTCCCAATTTATACGCCCATGAGTGGAAGTGCCCTATGCTCTCTAAGCTGAGTTTTTTAGATGTTTCAAGACACACCGTACACCTCTCCAGAGTGGCTGTTGGCAATTTACATCCCGCCCATCAGCGTAGCAAGGCTCCCATTTCTCCATGGCCTGTCCTGCATTTCTGGTTTTCACACTTTAACAGCATGGCCCTTTTGACCGATGGGAAGCGAGACTTCTTTGTAGCGCTGATTTGCCTTTCCAGGTTGCTTGGTCGGCCAAAAAGGGCGTATGCGTTTTTTCCTGAATATATTCAGGAAAAAACGCATACGCCCTTTTTGGCCATGACATCATTGTGGAGGTTTTGCCGCTTTTCCTGTGCTTTAAAGGCGATTCGAATCTCCCTCCTGAAATCTGTTTCCCGCAATTCTGCCTTGCTTTCAAATCCTCTTCGTTGCCTTCCCTCAATATATTTGTTGACGAGAGTTATCATTTATAACTCTGCAGGTTTGTGAATTGCAGTGTCCCTGAGCTCCATTTTTCAACTCGCTTTCTTGGGAGCTGGCCGCAAAAGCGCAGGATTGCTTCAGGCCCTATTCTGCTTCCGGGCGGCAGGCTGAGCCTGTGGTTAATTCTTCTTTCTGATGGGAAAATAGAGTGACCTGTGCCTGTCCCAACACCTAGAGCTAGTCTCTCATTGGTTCCCCCTCTTCCCGTTCATCCTCAGGACAAATTGCAACCTGTACGGAACAGGAGGTTAAAGGTGCTGATTCTCCAAGGAGGGAGATTGCTAGGAAAGCGGCTGGAATGGCGAACCCGAGCACAAGGAGGTGAGAAATGAGGTGCGTTTTAGAAACCTTTCCCGATCACACGTTGTACCATCTTCTGGGTTTCTCATGCATGTTTTCGATGTAGGAAGGTGCCCTTGAACCTGGAGATTTGGGACCCATGGGATGGGTACCACGCAGTATTACTTTCAAGGGTCTGCGTTTGCTCACCCAACCTCACCAAACGTCTCAGCCCCAAGAGTGTCCACCCTTATGTGTCAATCAGTTGTGGGTCTAGATATGGTCAACCCAGGTGGGATCACAGCCCCTGAACGAATTTTGTAAGAATTTCTCTGTCTTTCACTGTCTTTGTTTCACGGGTTTTTAAAAGTAATTGATTTTTATAATGGGGTTTAGCTGCTTTTCAGTGCTGTGTTTTGGACGCTTTACACCCACTTGACTCTCTTACAGAGATATTTCAATACATAGGTTTTAAGATTCTTACTAGTCAGATATATTCTTGGGCGGTGAATAGGGGGTGTTGAGTCCCGTTCACAGAGCAAGGAGTAGGTCTTGTCTATTACATATTGGGTTTATGGAACGGTATCTGAGCTAATTTGAAACCCCGGTTTTATGCATCACCGCACCTCACCTTTCCCGTTAAGCAGCCATAGAGTGTTTTCTAAACGTGTGACTCTCTTCTGTTTTGTAATTCAGTTCAAGTGTAGCGGTTTTTACATTCCCTCTATAAGTGATATCTTATGATAAATGTCTTTTTCTGTGTGACTTATTTCACGTAGAATCGTCGTACCTATATCCATTCATCATGCTGCTACGAGCCTTTTGACGTAGATTTCATGGCTGAGTGATATTCCATTGTACATAAGGACCACAACTTCTTTATCCATTTTTCTCTTTCCTGGGATATTTGAGGTGTAACGAAGTGGAGGTTTTTGTCAACAGAGCAGCCGTAAACATTGGGGTGCCTGTGTCTTGTTGATTTTTAGTTATCCCAATTTATACGCCCATGAATGGAAGTGCCCTATGCTCTCTAAGCTGAGTTTTCTAGATGTTTCAAGACACACCGTACACCTCTCCAGAGTGGCTGTTGGCAATTTACATCCCGCCCATCAGCGTAGCAAGGCTCCCGTTTCTCCATGGCCTGTCCTGCATTGTTGGTTTTGACACTTTATTCAGCATGGCCCTTTTGACCGATGGGAAGCGAGACTTCTTTGTAGCGCTGATTTGCCTTTCCAGGTTGCTTGGTTGGCCAAAAAGGGCGTATGCGTTTTTTCCTGAATATATTCAGGAAAAAACGCATACGCCCTTTTTGGCCAAGGGCATCATTGTCGAGCTTTTGCTGCTTTTCCTGTGCTTTAAAGGCGATTCGAATCTCCCTCCTGAAATCTGTTTCCTGCAATTCTGCCTTGCTTTCAAATCCTCTTCGTTGCATTCCCTCAATATATTTGTGGACGAGAGTTATCATTTATAACTCTGCAGGTTTGTGAATTGCAGTGCCCCTGAGCTCCATTTTTCAACTCACTTTCTTGGGAGCTGGCCGCAAAAGCGCAGGATTGCTTCAGGCCCTATTCTGCTTCCGGGCGGCAGGCTGAGCCTGTGGTTAATTCTTCTTTCTGATGGGAAAGTAGAGTGACCTGTGCCTGTCCCAAGACCTAGAGCTAGTCTCTCATTGGTTCCCCCTCTTCCCGTTCATCCTCAGGACAAATTGCAACCTGTACGGAACAGGAGGTTAAAGGTGCTGATTCTCCAAGGAGGGAGATTGCTAGGAAAGCGGCTGGAATGGCGAACCCGAGCACAAGGAGGTGAGAAATGAGGTGCGTTTTAGAAACCTTTCCCGATCACACGGTGTACCATCTTCTGGGTTTCTCATGCATGTTTTCGATGTAGGAAGGTGCCCTTGAACCTGGAGATATGGGACCCATGGGATGGGTACCACGCAGTATTACTTTCAAGGGTCTGCGTTTGCTCACCCAACGTCACCAAACCTCTCAGCCCCAAAAGTGTCCACCCTTATGTCTCAATCAGCTGTGTGTCTAGATATGGTCAATCCAGGTGGCATCACAGCCTCTGAACGAATTTTGTAAGAATTTCTCTCTCTTTCACTGTCTTTGCTTCACGGGTTTTTAAAAGTAATTGATTTTTATAATGGGGTTTAGCTGCTTTTCAGAGCTGTGTGTATGCCGTTTACACGCACTTGCCTCACTTACAGAGAGATTTCAATACATAGGTTTTAAGATTCTTACTAGTCAGATATATTCTTGGGCGGTGAATAGGGGGTGTTGAGTCCCGTTCACTGAGCAAGGAGTAGGTCTTGTCTATTACATTTTGGGTTTATGGAACGGTATCTGAGCTAATTTGAAACCCCGGTTTTATGCATCACCCCACCTCACCTTTCCCGTTAAGCAGCCATAGTGTGTTTTCTAAACGTGTGACTCTCTTCTGTTTTGTAATTCAGTTCAAGTGTAGCGGTTTTTACATTCTCTCTATAAGTGATATCTTATGATAAGTGTCTTTTTCTGTGTGACTTATTTCACGTAGAATCGTCGTACCTAAATTCACTCATCATGCTGCTACGAGCCTTATGACGTTGATTTCATGGCTGAGTGATATTCCATTGTACATAAGGACCACAAATTCTTTATCCATTTTTCTCTTTCCTGGGATATTTAAGGTGTAACGAAGTGGAGGTTGTTGTCAACAGAGCAGCCCTAAACTTTGGGGTGCCTGTGTCTTGCTGATTTTTAGTTTTCCCAATTTATAGGCCCACGAGTGGAAGTGCCCTATGCTCTCTAAGCTGAGTTTTTTAGATGTTTCAAGACACACCGTACACCTCTCCAGAGTGGCTGTTGGCAATTTACATCCCGCCCATCAGCGTAGCAAGGCTCCCGTTTCTCCATGGCCTGTCCTGCATTTCTGGTTTTGACACTTTATTCAGCATGGCCCTTTTGACCGATGGGAAGCGAGACTTCTTTGTAGCGCTGATTTGCCTTTCCAGGTTGCTTGTTTGGCCAAAAAGGGCGTAAGCGTTTTTTCCTGAATATATTCAGGAAAAAACGCATACGCCCTTTTTGGCCAAGGGCATCATTATCGAGCTTTTGCTGCTTTTCCTGTGCTTTAAAGGCGATTCGAATCTCCCTCCTGAAATCTGTTTCCCGCAATTCTGCCTTGCTTTGAAATCCTCTTCGTTGCCTTCCCTCAATATATTTGTGGACGAGAGTTATCACTTATAACTCTGCAGGTTTGTGAATTGCAGTGCCCCTGAGCTCCATTTTTCAACTCGCTTTCTTGGGAGCTGGCCGCAAAAGCGCAGGATTGCTTCAGGCCCTATTCTGCTTCCGGGCGGCAGGATGAGCCTTTGGTTAATTCTTCTTTCTGATGGGAAATTAGAGTGACCTGTGCCTGTCCCAAGACCTAGAGCTAGTCTCTCATTGGTTCCCCCTCTTCCCGTTCATCCTCAGGACAAATTGCCACCTGTACGGAACAGGAGGTTAAAGGTGCTGATTCTCCAAGATGGGAGATTGCTAGGAAAGCGGCTGGAATGGCGAACCCGAGCACAAGGAGGTGAGAAATGAGGTGCGTTTTAGAAACCTTTCCCGATCACACGGTGTACCATCTTCTGGGTTTCTCATGCATGTTTTCGATGTAGGAAGGTGCCCTTGAACCTGGAGATTTGGGACCCATGGGATGGGTACCACGCAGCATTACTTTCAAGGGTCTGTGTTTGCTCACCCAACCTCACCAAACCTCTCAGCCCCAAGAGTGTCCACCCTTACGTCTCAATCAGCTGTGGGTCTAGATATGGTCAACCCAGGTGGCATCACAGCCCCTGAACGAATTTTGTAAGAATTTCTCTCTCTTTCACTGTCTTTGTTTCACGGGTTTTTAAAAGTAATTGATTTTTATAATGGGGTTTAGCTGCTTTTCAGTGCTGTGTTTATGACGCTTTACACCCACTTGACTCACATACAGAGAGATTTCAATACTTAGGTTTTAAGATTCTTACTAGTCAGATATATTTTTGAGCGGTGAATAGGGTGTGTTGAGTCCCGTTTACTGAGAAAGGAGTAGGTCTTTTCTATTACATATTGGGTTTATGGAATGGTATCTGAGCTAATTTGAAACCCCGGTTTTATGAATCACCGCACCTCACCTTTCCCGTTAAGCAGCCATAGTGTGTTTTCTAAACGTGTGACTCTCTTCTGTTTTGTAATTCAGTTCAAGTTTAGCGGTTTTTACATTCCCTCTATAAGTGATATCTTATGATAAGTGTCTTTTTCTGTGTGACTTATTTCACGTAGAATCGTCGTACCTATATCCACTCATCATGCTGCTACGAGCCTTTTGACGTAGATTTCATGGCTGAGTGATATTCCATTGTACATAAGGACCACAACTTCTTTATCCATTTTTCTCTTTCCTGGGATATTTAAGGTGTAACGAAGTGGAGGTTCTTGTCAACAGAGCAGCTGTAAACATTGGTGTGCCTGTGTCTTGTTGATTTTTAGTTTTCCCAATTTATACGCCCATGAGTGGAAGTGCCCTATGCTCTCTAAGCTGAGTTTTCTGGATGTTTCAAGACACACCGTACACCTCTCCAGAGTGGCTGTTGGCAATTTACATCCCGCCCATCAGCGTAGCAAGGCTCCCGTTTCTCCATGGCCTGTCCTGCATTGCTGGTTTTGACACTTTATTCAGCATGGCCCTTTTGACCGATGGGAAGCGAGACTTCTTTGTAGCGCTGATTTGCCTTTCCAGGTTGCTTGGTCGGCCAAAAAGGGCGTATGCGTTTTTTCCTGAATATATTCAGGAAAAAACGCATACGCCCTTTTTGGCCATGGGCATCATTGTGGAGGTTTTGCCGCTTTTCCTGTGCTTTAAAGGCGATTCGAATCTCCCTCCTGAAATCTGTTTCCTGCAATTCTGCCTTGCTTTCAAATCCTCTTCGTTGCCTTCCCTCAATATATTTGTGGACGAGAGTTATCATTTATAACTCTGCAGGTTTGTGAATTGCAGTGCCCCTGAGCTCCATTTTTCAACTCGCTTTCTTGGGCGCTGGCCTCAAAAGCGCAGGATTGCTTCAGGCCCTATTCTGCTTCCGGGCGGCAGGCTGAGACTGTGGTTAATTCTTCTTTCTGATGGGAAAATAGAGTGACCTGTGCCTGTCCCAAGACCTAGAGCTAGTCTCTCATTGGTTCCCCCTCTTCCCGTTCATCCTCAGGACAAATTGCAACCTGTACGGAACAGGAGGTTAAAGGTGCTGATTCTCCAAGGAGGGAGATTGCAAGGAAAGCGGCTGGAATGGCGAACCCGAGCACAAGGAGGTGAGAAATAAGGTGCGTTTTAGAAACCTTTCCCGATCAAACGGTCTACCATCTTCTGGGTTTCTCATGCATGTTTTTGATGTAGGAAGGTGCCCTTGAACCTGGAGATTTGGGCCCCATGGGATGGGTACCACGCAGTATTACTTTCAAGGGTCTGCGTTTGCTCACCCAACCTCACCAAACCTCTCAGCCCCAAAAGTGTCCACCCTTATGTCTCAATCAGCTGTGTGTCTAGATATGGTCAATCCAGGTGGCATCACAGCCTCTGAACGAATTTTGTAAGAATTTCTCTCTCTTTCACTGTCTTTGTTTCACGGGTTTTTAAACGTAATTGATTTTTATAATGGGGTTTAGCTGCTTTTCAGAGCTGTGTGTATGCCGCTTTACACCCACTTGCCTCACTTACAGAGAGATTTCAATACATAGGTTTTAAGATTCTTACTAGTCAGATATATTCTTGGGCGGTGAATAGGGGGTGTTGAGTCCCGTTCACTGAGCAAGGAGTAGGTCTTGTCTATTACATATTGGGTTAATGGAATGGTATCTGAGCTAATCTGAAACCCTGGTTTTATGCATCACCCCACCTCACCTTTCCCGTTAAGCAGCCATAGTGTGTTTTCTAAACGTGTGACTCTCTTCTGTTTTGTAATTCAGTTCAAGTGTAGCGGTTTTTACATTCTCTCTATAAGTGATATCTTATGATAAGTGTCTTTTTCTGTGTGACTTATGTCACGTAGAATCGTCGTACCTAAATCCACTCATCATGCTGCACCGAGCCTTATGACGTTGATTTCATGGCTGAGTGATATTCCATTGTACGTAAGGACCACAACTTATTTATCCATTTTTCTCTTTCCTGGGATATTTAAGGTGTAACGAAGTGGAGGTTCTTGTCAACAGAGCAGCCCTAAACTTTGGGGTGCCTGTGTCTTGCTGATTTTTAGTTTTCCCAATTTATACGCCCATGAGTGGAAGTGCCCTATGCTCTCTAAGCTGAGTTTTTTAGATGTTTCAAGACACACCGTACACCTCTCCAGAGTGGCTGTTGGCAATTTACATCCCGCCCATCAGCGTAGCAAGGCTCCCGTTTCTCCATGGCCTGTCCTGCATTTCTGGTTTTGACACTTTATTCAGCATGGCCCTTTTGACCGATGGGAAGCGAGACTTCTTTGTAGCGCTGATTTGCCTTTGCAGGTTGCTTGTTTGGCCAAAAAGGGCGTAAGCGTTTTTTCCTGAATATATTCAGGAAAAAACGCATACGCCCTTTTTGGCCAAGGGCATCATTATCGAGCTTTTGCTGCTTTTCCTGTGCTTTAAAGGCGATTCGAATCTCCCTCCTGAAATCTGTTTCCCGCAATTCTGCCTTGCTTTGAAATCCTCTTCGTTGCCTTCCCTCAATATATTTGTGGACGAGAGTTATCATTTATAACTCTGCAGGTTTGTGAATTGCAGTGCCCCTGAGCTCCATTTTTCAACTCGCTTTCTTGGGAGCTGGCCGCAAAAGCGCAGGATTGCTTCAGGCCCTATTCTGCTTCCGGGCGGCAGGATGAGCCTTTGGTTAATTCTTCTTTCTGATGGGAAATTAGAGTGACCTGTGCCTGTCCCAAGACCTAGAGCTAGTCTCTCATTGGTTCCCCCTCTTCCCGTTCATCCTCAGGACAAATTGCAACCTGTACGGAACAGGAGGTTAAAGGTGCTGATTCTCCAAGATGGGAGATTGCTAGGAAAGTGGCTGGAATGGCGAACCCGAGCACAAGGAGGTGAGAAATGAGGTGCGTTTTAGAAACCTTTCCCGATCACACGGTGTACCATCTTCTGGGTTTCTCATGCATGTTTTCGATGTAGGAAGGTGCCCTTGAACCTGGAGATTTGGGACCCATGGGATGGGTACCACGCAGCATTACTTTCAAGGTTCTGTGTTTGCTCACCCAACCTCACCAAACCTCTCAGCCCCAAGAGTGTCCACCCTTACGTCTCAATCAGCTCTGAGTCTAGATATGGTCAACCCAGGTGGCATCACAGCCCCTGAACGAATTTTGTAAGAATTTCTCTCTCTTTCACTGTCTTTGTTTCACGGGTTTTTAAAAGTAATTGATTTTTATAATGGGGTTTAGCTGCTTTTCAGTGCTGTGTTTATGACGCTTTACACCCACTTGACTCACATACAGAGAGATTTCAATACTTAGGTTTTAAGATTCTTACTAGTCAGATATATTTTTGAGCGGTGAATAGGGTGTGTTGAGTCCCGTTTACTGAGAAAGGAGTAGGTCTTTTCTATTACATATTGGGTTTATGGAATGGTATCTGAGCTAATTTGAAACCCCGGTTTTATGCATCACCGCACCTCACCTTTCCCGTTAAGCAGCCATAGTGTGTTTTCTAAACGTGTGACTCTCTTCTGTTTTGTAATTCAGTTCAAGTTTAGCGGTTTTTACATTCCCTCTATAAGTGATATCTTATGATAAGTGTCTTTTTCTGTGTGACTTATTTCACGTAGAATCGTCGTACCTATATCCACTCATCATGCTGCTAAGAGCCTTATGACGTAGATTTCATGGCTGAGTGATATTCCATTGTACATAAGGACCACAACTTCTTTATCCATTTTTCTCTTTCCTGGGATATTTGAGGTGTAACGAAGTGGAGGTTCTTGTCAACAGAGCAGCCGTAAACATTGGGGTGCCTGTGTCTTGTTGATTTTTAGTTTTCCCAATTTATACGCCCATGAATGGAAGTGCCCTATGCTCTCTAAGCTGAGTTTTCTAGATGTTTCAAGACACACCGTACACCTCTCCAGAGTGGCTGTTGGCAATTTACATCCCGCCCATCAGCGTAGCAAGGCTCCCGTTTCTCCATGGCCTGTCCTGCATTGTTGGTTTTGACACTTTATTCAGCATGGCCCTTTTGACCGATGGGAAGCGAGACTTCTTTGTAGCGCTGATTTGCCTTTCCAGGTTGCTTGGTTGGCCAAAAAGGGCGTATGCGTTTTTTCCTGAATATATTCAGGAAAACTGAATATAAAAAACTGAATATATTCAGGAAAAAACGCATACGCCCTTTTTAGCCAAGGGCATCATTGTCGAGCTTTTGCTGCTTTTCCTGTGCTTTAAAGGCGATTCGAATCTCCCTCCTGAAATCTGTTTCCTGCAATTCTGCCTTGCTTTCAAATCCTCTTCGTTGCATTCCCTCAATATATTTGTGGACGAGAGTTATCATTTATAACTCTGCAGGTTTGTGAATTGCAGTGCCCCTGAGCTCCATTTTTCAACTCACTTTCTTGGGAGCTGGCCGCAAAAGCGCAGGATTGCTTCAGGCCCTATTCTGCTTCCGGGCGGCAGGCTGAGCCTGTGGTTAATTCTTCTTTCTGATGGGAAAGTAGAGGGACCTGTGCCTGTCCCAATACCTAGAGCTAGTCTCTCATTGGTTCCCCCTCTTCCCGTTCATCCTCAGGACAAATTGCAACCTGTACGGAACAGGAGGTTAAAGGTGCTGATTCTCCAAGGAGGGAGATTGCTAGGAAAGCGGCTGGAATGGCGAACCCGAGCACAAGGAGGTGAGAAATGAGGTGCGTTTTAGAAACCTTTCCCGATCACACGGTGTACCATCTTCTGGGTTTCTCATGCATGTTTTCGATGTAGGAAGGTGCCCTTGAACCTGGAGATTTGGGACCCATGGGATGGGTACCACGCAGTATTACTTTCAAGGGTCTGCGTTTGCTCACCCAACGTCACCAAACCTCTCAGCCCCAAAAGTGTCCACCCTTATGTCTCAATCAGCTGTGTGTCTAGATATGGTCAATCCAGGTGGCATCACAGCCTCTGAACGAATTTTGTAAGAATTTCTCTCTCTTTCACTGTCTTTGCTTCACGGGTTTTTAAAAGTAATTGATTTTTATAATGGGGTTTAGCTGCTTTTCAGAGCTGTGTGTATGCCGTTTACACGCACTTGCCTCACTTACAGAGAGATTTCAATACATAGGTTTTAAGATTCTTACTAGTCAGATATATTCTTGGGCGGTGAATAGGGGGTGTTGAGTCTCGTTCACTGAGCAAGGAGTAGGTCTTGTCTATTACATTTTGGGTTTATGGAACGGTATCTGAGCTAATTTGAAACCCCGGTTTTATGCATCACCCCACCTCACCTTTCCCGTTAAGCAGCCATAGTGTGTTTTCTAAACGTGTGACTCTCTTCTGTTTTGTAATTCAGTTCAAGTGTAGCGGTTTTTACATTCTCTCTATAAGTGATATCTTATGATAAGTGTCTTTTTCTGTGTGACTTATTTCACGTAGAATCGTCGTACCTAAATTCACTCATCATGCTGCTACGAGCCTTATGACGTTGATTTCATGGCTGAGTGATAGTCCATTGTACATAAGGACCACAAATTCTTTATCCATTTCTCTCTTTCCTGGGATATTTAAGGTGTAACGAAGTGGAGGTTCTTGTCAACAGAGCAGCCGTAAACTTTGGGGTGCCTGTGTCTTGCTGATTTTTAGTTTTCCCAATTTATACGCCCATGAGTGGAAGTGCCCTATGCTCTCTAAGCTGAGTTTTTTAGATGTTTCAAGACACACCGTACACCTCTCCAGAGTGGCTGTTGGCAATTTACATCCCGCCCATCAGCGTAGCAAGGCTCCCGTTTCTCCATGTCCTGTCCTGCATTTCTGGTTTTGACACTTTATTCAGCATGGCCCTTTTGACCGATGGGAAGCGAGACTTCTTTGTAGCGCTGATTTGCCTTTGCAGGTTGCTTGTTTGGCCAAAAAGGGCGTAAGCGTTTTTTCCTGAATATATTCAGGAAAAAACGCATACGCCCTTTTTGGCCAAGGGCATCATTATCGAGCTTTTGCTGCTTTTCCTGTGCTTTAAAGGCGATTCGAATCTCCCTCCTGAAATCTGTTTCCCGCAATTCTGCCTTGCTTTGAAATCCTCTTCGTTGCCTTCCCTCAATATATTTGTGGACGAGAGTTATCATTTATAACTCTGCAGGTTTGTGAATTGCAGTGCCCCTGAGCTCCATTTTTCAACTCGCTTTCTTGGGAGCTGGCCGCAAAAGCGCAGGATTGCTTCAGGCCCTATTCTGCTTCCGGGCGGCAGGATGAGCCTTTGGTTAATTCTTCTTTCTGATGGGAAATTAGAGTGACCTGTGCCTGTCCCAAGACCTAGAGCTAGTCTCTCATTGGTTCCCCCTCTTCCCGTTCATCCTCAGGACAAATTGCAACCTGTACGGAACAGGAGGTTAAAGGTGCTGATTCTCCAAGATGGGAGATTGCTAGGAAAGCGGCTGGAATGGCGAACCCGAGCACAAGGAGGTGAGAAATGAGGTTCGTTTTAGAAACCTTTCCCGATCACACGGTGTACCATCTTCTGGGTTTCTCATGCATGTTTTCGATGTAGGAAGGTGCCCTTGAACCTGGAGATTTGGGACCCATGGGATGGGTACCATGCAGCATTACTTTCAAGGGTCTGTGTTTGCTCACCCAACCTCACCAAACCTCTCAGCCCCAAGAGTGTCCACCCTTACGTCTCAATCAGCTGTGAGTCTAGATATGGTCAACCCAGGTGGCATCACAGCCCCTGAACGAATTTTGTAAGAATTTCTCTCTCTTTCACTGTCTTTGTTTCACGGGTTTTTAAAAGTAATTGATTTTTATAATGGGGTTTAGCTGCTTTTCAGTGCTGTATTTATGACGCTTTACACCCACTTGACTCACATACAGAGAGATTTCAATACTTAGGTTTTAAGATTCTTACTAGTCAGATATATTTTTGAGCGGTGAATAGGGTGTGTTGAGTCCCGTTTACTGAGAAAGGAGTAGGTCTTTTCTATTACATATTGGGTTTATGGAATGGTATCTGAGCTAATTTGAAACCCCGGTTTTATGCATCACCGCACCTCACCTTTCCCGTTAAGCAGCCATAGTGTGTTTTCTAAACGTGTGACTCTCTTCTGTTTTGTAATTCAGTTCAAGTTTAGCGGTTTTTACATTCCCTCTATAAGTGATATGTTATGATAAGTGTCTTTTTCTGTGTGACTTATTTCACGTAGAATCGTCGTACCTATATCCACTCATCATGCTGCTAAGAGCCTTTTGACGTAGATTTCATGGCTGAGTGATATTCCATTGTACATAAGGACCACAACTTCTTTATCCATTTTTCTCTTTCCTGGGATATTTAAGGTGTAACGAAGTGGAGGTTCTTGTCAACAGAGCAGCTGTAAACATTGGGGTGCCTGTGTCTTGTTGATTTTTAGTTTTCCCAATTTATACGCCCATGAGTGGAAGTGCCCTATGCTCTCTAAGCTGAGTTTTCTAGATGTTTCAAGACACACCGTACACCTCTCCAGAGTGGCTGTTGGCAATTTACATCCCGCTCATCAGCGTAGCAAGGCTCCCGTTTCTCCATGGCCTGTCCTGCATTGCTGGTTTTGACACTTTATTCAGCATGGCCCTTTTGACCGATGGGAAGCGAGACTTCTTTGTAGCGCTGATTTGCCTTTCCAGGTTGCTTGGTCGGCCAAAAAGGGCGTATGCGTTTTTTCCTGAATATATTCAGGAAAAAACGCATACGCCCTTTTTGGCCATGGGCATCATTGTGGAGGTTTTGCCGCTTTTCCTGTGCTTTAAAGGCGATTCAAATCTCCCTCCTGAAATCTGTTTCCTGCAATTCTGCCTTGCTTTCAAATCCTCTTCGTTGCCTTCCCTCAATATATTTGTGGACGAGAGTTATCATTTATAACTCTGCAGGTTTGTGAATTGCAGTGCCCCTGAGCTCCATTTTTCAACTCGCTTTCTTGGGCGCTGGCCTCAAAAGCGCAGGATTGCTTCAGGCCCTATTCTGCTTCCGGGCGGCAGGCTGAGCCTGTGGTTAATTCTTCTTTCTGATGGGAAAATAGAGTGACCTGTGCCTGTCCCAAGACCTAGAGCTAGTCTCTCATTGGTTCCCCCTCTTCCCGTTCATCCTCAGGACAAATTGCAACCTGTACGGAACAGGAGGTTAAAGGTGCTGATTCTCCAAGGAGGGAGATTGCAAGGAAAGCGGCTGGAATGGCGAACCCGAGTACAAGGAGGTGAGAAATAAGGTGCGTTTTAGAAACCTTTCCCGATCAAACGGTCTACCATCTTCTGGGTTTCTCATGCATGCTTTTGATGTAGGAAGGTGCCCTTGAACCTGGAGATTTGGGCCCCATGGGATGGGTACCACGCAGTATTACTTTCAAGGGTCTGCGTTTGCTCACCCAACCTCACCAAACCTCTCAGCCCCAAAAGTGTCCACCCTTATGTCTCAATCAGCTGTGTGTCTAGATATGGTCAATCCAGGTGGCATCACAGCCTCTGAACGAATTTTGTAAGAATTTCTCTCTCTTTCACTGTCTTTGTTTCACGGGTTTTTAAACGTAATTGATTTTTATAATGGGGTTTAGCTGCTTTTCAGAGCTGTGTGTATGCCGCTTTACACCCACTTGCCTCACTTACAGAGAGATTTCAATACATAGGTTTTAAGATTCTTACTAGTCAGATATATTCTTGGGCGGTGAATAGGGGGTGTTGAGTCCCGTTCACTGAGCAAGGAGTAGGTCTTGTCTATTACATATTGGATTTATGGAACGGTATCTGAGCTAATTTGAAACCCTGGTTTTATGCATCACCCCACCTCACCTTTCCCGTTAAGCAGCCATAGTGTGTTTTCTAAACTTGTGACTCTCTTCTGTTTTGTAAAACAGTTCAAGTGTAGCGGTTTTTACATTCACTCTATAAGTGATATCTTATGATAAGTGTCTTTTTCTGTGTGACTTATTTCACGTAGAATCGTCGTACCTAAATCCACTCATCATGCTGCACCGAGCCTTATGACGTTGATTTCATGGCTGAGTGATATTCCATTGTACATAAGGACCACAACTTCTTTATCAATTTTTCTCTTTCCTGGGATATTTAAGGTGTAACGAAGTGGAGTTTCTTGTCAACAGAGCAGCCCTAAACTTTGGGGTGCCTGTGTCTTACTGATTTTTAGTTTTCCCAATTTATATGCCCATGAGTGGAAGTGCCCTATGCTCTCTAAGCTGAGTGTTCTAGATGTTTCAAGACACACCGTACACCTCTCCAGAGTGGCTGTTGGCAATTTACATCCCGCCCATCAGCGTAGCAAGGCTCCCGTTTCTCCATGGCCTGTCCTGCATTGCTGGATTTGACACTTTATTCAGCATGGCCCTTTTGACCGATGGGAAGCGAGACTTCTTTGTAGCGCTGATTTGCCTTTCCAGGTTGCTTGGTTGGCCAAAAAGGGCGTATGCGTTTTTTCCTGAATATATTCAGGAAAAAACGCATACGCCCTTTTTGGCCAAGGGCATCATTGTCGAGCTTTTTCTGCTTTTCCTGTGCTTTAAAGGCGATTCGAATCTCCCTCCTGAAATCTGTTTCCCGCAATTCTGCCTTGCTTTCAAATCCTCTTCGTTGCCTTCCCTCAATATATTTGTGGACGAGAGTTATCATTTATAACTCTGCAGGTTTGTGAATTGCAGTGCCCCTGAGCTCCATTTTTCAACTCGCTTTCTTGGGAGCTGGCCGCAAATGCGCAGGATTGCTTCAGGCCCTATTCTGCTTCCGGGCGGCAGTCTGAGCCTGTGGTTAATTCTTCTTTCTGATGGGAAAATAGAGTGACCTGTGCCTGTCCCAAGACCTAGAGCTAGTCTCTCATTGGTTCCCCCTCTTCCCGTTCATCCTCAGGACAAATTGCAACCTGTACGGAACAGGAGGTTAAAGGTGCTGATTCTCCAAGATGGGAGATTGCTAGGAAAGCGGCTGGAATGGCGAACCCGAGCACAAGGAGGTGAGAAATGAGGTTCGTTTTAGAAACCTTTCCCGATCACACGGTGTACCATCTTCTGGGTTTCTCATGCATGTTTTCGATGTAAGAACGTGCCCTTGAACCTGGAGATTTGGGACCCACGGGATGGGTACCAAGCAGTATTGCTTTAAAGGGTCTGCGTTTGCTCACCCAACCTCACCAAACCTCTCAGCCCCAAGAGTGTCCACCTTTATGTCTCAATCAGCTGTGGGTCTAGATATGGTCAATCCAGGTGGCATCACAGCCCCTGAACGAATTTTGTAAGAATTTCTCTCTCTTTCACTGCCTTTGTTTCACGGGTTTTTAAAAGTACTTGATTTTTATAATGGGGTTTAGCTGCTTTTCAGTGCTGTGTTTATGACGCTTTACCCCCACGTGACTCACTTACAGAGAGATTTCAATACATAGGTTTTAAGATTCTTACTAGTCAGATATATTCTTGGGCGGTGAATAGGGGGTGTTGAGTCCCGTTCACTGAGCAAGGAGTAGGTCTTGTCTATTACATATTGGGTTAATGGAATGGTATCTGAGCTAATCTGAAACCCTGGTTTTATGCATCACCCCACCTCACCTTTCCCGTTAAGCAGCCATAGTGTGTTTTCTAAACGTGTGACTCTCTTCTGTTTTGTAATTCAGTTCAAGTGTAGCGGTTTTTACATTCTCTCTATAAGTGATATCTTATGATAAGTGCCTTTTTCTGTGTGACTTATTTCACGTCGAATCGTCATACCTAAATCCACTCATCATGCTGCACCGAGCCTTATGACGTTGATTTCATGGCTGAGTGATATTCCATTGTACGTAAGGACCACAACTTATTTATCCATTTTTCTCTTTCCTGGGATATTTAAGGTGTAACGAAGTGGAGGTTCTTGTCAACAGAGCAGCCGTAAACATTGGGGTGCCTGTGTCTTGCTGATTTTTAGTTTTCCCAATTTATATGCCCATGAGTGGAAGTGCCCTATGCTCTCTAAGCTGAGTTTTTTAGATGTTTCAAGACACACCGTACACCTCTCCAGAGTGGCTGTTTTCAATTTACATCCCGCCCATCAGCGTAGCAAGGCTCCCATTTCTCCATGGCCCGTCCTGCATTTCTGGTTTTGACACTTTAACAGCATTGCCCTTTTGACCGATGGGAAGCGAGACTTCTTTGTAGCGCTGATTTGCCTTTCCAGGTTGCTTGGTTGGCCAAAAAGGGCGTATGCGTTTTTTCCTGAATATATTCAGGAAAAAACGCATACGCCCTTTTTGGCCAAGGGCATCATTGTCGAGGTTTTGCCGCTTTTCCTGTGCTTTAAAGGCGATTCGAATCTCCCTCCTGAAATCTGTTTCCTGCAATTCTGCCTTGCTTTCAAATCCTCTTCGTTGCCTTCCCTCAATATATTTGTTGACGAGAGTTATCCTTTATAACTCTGCAGGTTTGTGAATTGCAGTGTCCCTGAGCTCCATTTTTCAACTCGCTTTCTTGGGAGCTGGCCGCAAAAGCGCAGGATTGCTTCAGGCCCTATTCTGCTTCCGGGCGGCAGGCTGAGCCTGTGGTTAATTCTTCTTTCTGATGGGAAAATAGAGTGACCTGTGCCTGTCCCAACACCTAGAGATAGTCTCTCATTGGTTCCCCCTCTTCCCGTTCATCCTCAGGACAAATTGCAACCTGTACGGAACAGGAGGTTAAAGGTGCGGATTCTTCAAGGAGGGAGATTGCTAGGAAAGCGGCTGGAATGGCGAACCCGAGCACAAGGAGGTGAGAAATCAGGTGCGTTTTAGAAACCTTTCCCGATCACACGGTGTACCATCTTCTGGGTTTCTCATGCATGTTTTCGATGTAGGAAGGTGCCCTTGAACCTGGAGATTTGGGACCCATGGGATGGGTACCACGCAGTATTACTTTCAAGGGTCTGCGTTTGCTCACCCAACCTCACCAAACGTCTCAGCCCCAAGAGTGTCCACCCTTATGTGTCAATCAGTTGTGGGTCTAGATATGGTCAACCCAGGTGGGATCACAGCCCCTGAACGAATTTTGTAAGAATTTCTCTGTCTTTCACTGTCTTTGTTTCACGGGTTTTTAAAAGTAATTGATTTTTATAATGGGGTTTAGCTGCTTTTCAGTGCTGTGTTTTGGACGCTTTACACCCTCTTGACTCTCTTACAGAGATATTTCAATACATAGGTTTTAAGATTCTTACTAGTCAGATATATTCTTGGGCGGTGAATAGGGGGTGTTGAGTCCCGTTCACAGAGCAAGGAGTAGGTCTTGTCTATTACATATTGGGTTTATGGAACGGTATCTGAGCTAATTTGAAACCCCGGTTTTATGCATCACCGCACCTCACCTTTCCCGTTAAGCAGCCATAGTGTGTTTTCTAAACGTGTGACTCTCTTCTGTTTTGTAATTCAGTTCAAGTGTAGCGGTTTTTACATTCCCTCTATAAGTGATATCTTATGATAAATGTCTTTTTCTGTGTGACTTATTTCACGTACAATCGTCGTACCTATATCCATTCATCATGCTGCTACGAGCCTTTTGACGTAGATTTCATGGCTGAGTGATATTCCATTGTACATAAGGACCACAACTTCTTTATCCATTTTTCTCTTTCCTGGGATATTTGAGGTGTAACGAAGTGGAGGTTCTTGTCAACAGAGCAGCCGTAAACATTGGGGTGCCTGTGTCTTGTTGATTTTTAGTTTTCCCAATTTATACGCCCATGAATGGAAGTGCCCTATGCTCTCTAAGCTGAGTTTTCTAGATGTTTCAAGACACACCGTACACCTCTCCAGAGTGGCTGTTGGCAATTTACATCCCGCCCATCAGCGTAGCAAGGCTCCCGTTTCTCCATGGCCTGTCCTGCATTGTTGGTTTTGACACTTTATTCAGCATGGCCCTTTTGACCGATGGGAAGCGAGACTTCTTTGTAGCGCTGATTTGCCTTTCCAGGTTGCTTGGTTGGCCAAAAAGGGCGTATACGTTTTTTCCTGAATATATTCAGGAAAAAACGCATACGCCCTTTTTGGCCAAGGGCATCATTGTCGAGCTTTTGCTGCTTTTCCTGTGCTTTAAAGGCGATTCGAATCTCCCTCCTGAAATCTGTTTCCTGCAATTCTGCCTTGCTTTCAAATCCTCTTCGTTGCATTCCCTCAATATATTTGTGGACGAGAGTTATCATTTATAACTCTGCAGGTTTGTGAATTGCAGTGCCCCTGAGCTCCATTTTTCAACTCACTTTCTTGGGAGCTGGCCGCAAAAGCGCAGGATTGCTTCAGGCCCTATTCTGCTTCCGGGCGGCAGGCTGAGCCTGTGGTTAATTCTTCTTTCTGATGGGAAAGTAGAGTGACCTGTGCCTGTCCCAAGACCTAGAGCTAGTCTCTCATTGGTTCCCCCTCTTCCCGTTCATCCTCAGGACAAATTGCAACCTGTACGGAACAGGAGGTTAAAGGTGCTGATTCTCCAAGGAGGGAGATTGCTAGGAAAGCGGCTGGAATGGCGAACCCGAGCACAAGGAGGTGAGAAATGAGGTGCGTTTTAGAAACCTTTCCCGATCACACGGTGTACCATCTTCTGGGTTTCTCATGCATGTTTTCGATGTAGGAAGGTGCCCTTGAACCTGGAGATTTGGGACCCATGGGATGGGTACCACGCAGTATTACTTTCAAGGGTCTGCGTTTGCTCACCCAACGTCACCAAACCTCTCAGCCCCAAAAGTGTCCACCCTTATGTCTCAATCAGCTGTGTGTCTAGATATGGTCAATCCAGGTGGCATCACAGCCTCTGAACGAATTTTGTAAGAATTTCTCTCTCTTTCACTGTCTTTGCTTCACGGGTTTTTAAAAGTAATTGATTTTTATAATGGGGTTTAGCTGCTTTTCAGAGCTGTGTGTATGCCGTTTACACGCACTTGCCTCACTTACAGAGAGATTTCAATACATAGGTTTTAAGATTCTTACTAGTCAGATATATTCTTGGGCGGTGAATAAGGGGTGTTGAGTCCCGTTCACTGAGCAAGGAGTAGGTCTTGTCTATTACATTTTGGGTTTATGGAACGGTATCTGAGCTAATTTGAAACCCCGGTTTTATGCATCACCCCACCTCACCTTTCCCGTTAAGCAGCCATAGTGTGTTTTCTAAACGTGTGACTCTCTTCTGTTTTGTAATTCAGTTGAAGTGTAGCGGTTTTTACATTCCCTCTATAAGTGATATCTTATGATAAGTGTCTTTTTCTGTGTGACTGATTTCACGTAGAATCGTCGTACCTAAATCCACTCATCATGCTGCTAAGAGCCTTGTGACGTAGATTTCATGGCTGAGTGATATTCCATTGTACATAAGGACCACAACTTCTTTATCCATTTTTCTCTTTCCTGGGATATTTAAGTGTAACGAAGTGGAGGTTCTTGTCAACAGAGCAGCCCTAAACTTTGGGGTGCCTGTGTCTTGCTGATTTTTAGTTTTCCCAATTTATAGGCCCACGAGTGGAAGTGCCCTATGCTCTCTAAGCTGAGTTTTTTAGATGTTTCAAGACACACCGTACACCTCTCCAGAGTGGCTGTTGGCAATTTACATCCCGCCCATCAGCGTAGCAAGGCTCCCGTTTCTCCATGGCCTGTCCTGCATTTCTGGTTTTGACACTTTATTCAGCATGGCCCTTTTGACCGATGGGAAGCGAGACTTCTTTGTAGCGCTGATTTGCCTTTGCAGGTTGCTTGGTTGGCCAAAAAGGGCGTATGCGTTTTTTCCTGAATATATTCAGGAAAAAACGCATACGCCCTTTTTGGCCAAGGGCATCATTGTCGAGGTTTTGCCGCTTTTCCTGTGCTTTAAAGGCGATTCGAATCTCCCTCCTGAAATCTGTTTCCTACAATTCTGCCTTGCTTTCAAATCCTCTTCGTTGCCTTCCCTCAATATATTTGTGGACGAGAGTTATCATTTATAACTCTGCAGGTTTGTGAATTGCAGTGCCCCTGAAGTCCATTTTTCAACTCGCTTTCTTGGGAGCTGGCCGCAAAAGCTCAAGATTGCTTCAGGCCCTATTCGGCTTCCGGCTGGCAGGCTGAGCCTGTGGTTAATTCTTCTTCCTGATGGGAAAATAGAGTGAGCTGTGCCTGTCCCAAGACCTAGAGCTAGTCTCTCATTGGTTCCCCCTCTTCCCGTTCCTCCTCAGGACAAATAGCAACCTGTACGGAACAGGAGGTTAAAGGTGCTGATTCTCCAAGGAGGGAGATTGCTAGGAAAGCGGCTGGAATGGCGAACCCGAGCACAAGGAGATGAGAAATGAGGTGCGTTTTAGAAACCTTTCCCGATCACACGGTGTACCATCTTCTGGGTTTCTCATGCATGTTTTCGATGTAGGAAGGTGCCCTTGAACCTGGAGATTTGGGACCCATGGGATGGGTACCACGCAGTATTACTTTCAAGGGTCTGCGTTTGCTCACCCAACCTCACCAAACCTCTCAGCCCCAGGAGTGTCCACCCTTATGTCTCAATCAGCTGTGGGTCTAGATATGGTCAACCCAGGTGGCATCACAGCCCCTGAACGAATTTTGTAAGAATTTCTCTCTCTTTCACTGTCTTTGCTTCACGGGTTTTTAAAAGTAATTGATTTTTATAATGGGGTTTAGCTGCTCTTCACAGCTGTGTGTATGCCGCTTTACACCCACTTGCCTCACTTACAGAGAGATATCAACACATAGGTTTTAAGTTTCTTACTAGTCAGATATATTCTTGGGCGGTGAATAGGTGGTGCTGAGTCCCGTTCACTGAGCAAGGAGTAGGTCTTGTCTATTACATATTGGGTTTATGGAACGGTATCTGAGCTAATTTGAAACCCTGGTTTTATGCATCACCCCAACTCACCTTTCCCGTTAAGCAGCCATAGTGTGTTTTCTAAACGTGTGACTCTCTTCTGTTTTGTAATTCAGTTCAAGTGTAGCGGTTTTTACATTCCCTCTATAAGTGATATCTTATGATAAGTGTCTTTTTCTGTGTGACTGATTTCACGTAGAATCGTCGTACCTAAATCCACTCATCATGCTGCTAGGAGCCTTATGACGTAGATTTCATGGCTGAGTGATATTCCATTGTACATAAGGACCACAACTTCTTTATCCATTTTTCTCTTTCCTGGGATATTTAAGGTGTAACGAAGTGGAGGTTGTTGTCAACAGAGCAGCCCTAAACTTTGGGGTGCCTGTGTCTTGCTGATTTTTAGTTTTCCCAATTTATAGGCCCACGAGTGGAAGTGCCCTATGCTCTCTAAGCTGAGTTTTTTAGATGTTTCAAGACACACCGTACACCTCTCCAGAGTGGCTGTTGGCAATTTACATCCCGCCCATCAGCGTAGCAAGGCTCCCGTTTCTCCATGGCCTGTCCTGCATTTCTGGTTTTGACACTTTATTCAGCATGGCCCTTTTGACCGATGGGAAGCGAGACTTCTTTGTAGCGCTGATTTGCCTTTGCAGGTTGCTTGCTTGGCCAAAAAGGGCGTATGCGTTTTTTCCTGAATATATTCAGGAAAAACGCATACGCCCTTTTTGGCCAAGGGCATCATTGTCGAGGTTTTGCCGCTTTTCCTGTGCTTTAAAGGCGATTCGAATCTCCCTCCTGAAACCTGTTTCCTGCAATTCTGCCTTGCTTTCAAATCCTCTTCGTTGCCTTCCCACAGTATATTTGTGGACGAGAGTTATCATTTATAACTCTGCAGGTTTGTGAATTGCAGTGCCCCTGAGCTCCATTTTACAACTCGCTTTCTTGGGAGCTGGCCGCAAAAGCGCAGGATTGCTTCAGGCCCTATTCGGCTTCCGGCTGGCAGGCTGAGCCTGTGGTTAATTCTTCTTCCTGATGGGAAAATAGAGTGAGCTGTGCCTGTCCCAAGACCTAGAGCTAGTCTCTCATTGGTTCCCCCTCTTCCCGTTCCTCCTCAGGACAAATAGCAACCTGTACGGAACAGGAGGTTAAAGGTGCTGATTCTCCAAGGAGGGAGATTGCTAGGAAAGCGGCTGGAATGGCGAACCCGAGCACAAGGAGATGAGAAATGAGGTGCGTTTTAGAAACCTTTCCCGATCACACGGTGTACCATCTTCTGGGTTTCTCATGCATGTTTTCGATGTAGGAAGGTGCCCTTGAACCTGGAGATTTGGGACCCATGGGATGGGTACCACGCAGTATTACTTTAAAGGGTCTGCGTTTGCTCACCCAACCTCACCAAACCTCTCAGCCCCAGGAGTGTCCACCCTTATGTCTCAATCAGCTGTGGGTCTAGATATGGTCAACCCAGGTGGCATCACAGCCCCTGAACGAATTTTGTAAGAATTTCTCTCTCTTTCACTGTCTTTGCTTCACGGGTTTTTAAAAGTAATTGATTTTTATAATGGGGTTTAGCTGCTCTTCAGAGCTGTGTGTATGCCGCTTTACACCCACTTGCCTCACTTACAGAGAGATATCAACACATAGGTTTTAAGTTTCTTACTAGTCAGATATATTCTTGGGCGGTGAATAGGGGGTGCTGAGTCCCGTTCACTGAGCAAGGAGTAGGTCTTGTCTATTACATATTGGGTTTATGGAACGGTATCTGAGCTAATTTGAAACCCTGGTTTTATGCATCCCCCCAACTCACCTTTCCCTTTAAGCAGCCATAGTGTGTTTTCTAAACGTGTGACTCTCTTCTGTTTTGTAATTCAGTTCAAGTGTAGCGGTTTTTACATTCCCTCTATAAGTGATATCTTATGATAAGTGTCTTTTTCTGTGTGACTGATTTCACGTAGAATCGTCGTACCTAAATCCACTCATCATGCTGCTAAGAGCCTTATGACGTAGATTTCATGGCTGAGTGATATTCCATTGTACATAAGGACCACAACTTCTTTATCCATTTTTCTCTTTCCTGGGATATTTAAGGTGTAACGAAGTGGAGGTTGTTGTCAACAGAGCAGGCCTAAACTTTGGGGTGCCTGTGTCTTGCTGATTTTTAGTTTTCCCAATTTATAGGCCCACGAGTGGAAGTGCCCTATGCTCTCTAAGCTGAGTTTTTTAGATGTTTCAAGACACACCGTACACCTCTCCAGAGTGGCTGTTGGCAATTTACATCCCGCCCATCAGCGTAGCAAGGCTCCCGTTTCTCCATGGCCTGTCTTGCATTTCTGGTTTTGACACTTTATTCAGCATGGCCCTTTTGACCGATGGGAAGCGAGACTTCTTTGTAGCGCTGATTTGCCTTTGCAGGTTGCTTGCTTGGCCAAAAAGGGCGTATGCGTTTTTTCCTGAATATATTCAGGAAAAACGCATACGCCCTTTTTGGCCAAGGGCATCATTGTCGAGGTTTTGCCGCTTTTCCTGTGCTTTAAAGGCGATTCGATTCTCCCTCCTGAAACCTGTTTCCTGCAATTCTGCCTTGCTTTCAAATCCTCTTCGTTGCCTTCCCACAGTATATTTGTGGACGAGAGTTATCATTTATAACTCTGCAGGTTTGTGAATTGCAGTGCCCCTGAGCTCCATTTTTCAACTCGCTTTCTTGGGAGCTGGCCGCAAAAGCTCAGGATTGCTTCAGGCCCTATTCGGCTTCCGGCTGGCAGGCTGAGCCTGTGGTTAATTCTTCTTCCTGATGGGAAAATAGAGTGAGCTGTGCCTGTCCCAAGACCTAGAGCTAGTCTCTCATTGGTTCCCCCTCTTCCCGTTCCTCCTCAGGACAAATAGCAACCTGTACGGAACAGGAGGTTAAAGGTGCTGATTCTCCAAGGAGGGAGATTGCTAGGAAAGCGGCTGGAATGGCGAACCCGAGCACAAGGAGATGAGAAATGAGGTGCGTTTTAGAAACCTTTCCCGATCACACGGTGTACCATCTTCTGGGTTTCTCATGCATGTTTTCGATGTAGGAAGGTGCCCTTGAACCTGGAGATTTGGGACCCATGGGATGGGTACCACGCAGTATTACTTTAAAGGGTCTGCGTTTGCTCACCCAACCTCACCAAACCTCTCAGCCCCAGGAGTGTCCACCCTTATGTCTCAATCAGCTGTGGGTCTAGATATGGTCAACCCAGGTGGCATCACAGCCCCTGAACGAATTTTGTAAGAATTTCTCTCTCTTTCACTGTCTTTGCTTCACGGGTTTTTAAAAGTAATTTATTTTTATAATGGGGTTTAGCTGCTTTTCATAGCTGTGTGTATGCCGCTTTACACGCACTTGCCTCACTTACAGAGAGATATCAACACATAGGTTTTAAGATTCTTACTAGTCAGATATATTCTTGGGCGGTGAATAGGTGTTGTTGAGTCCCGTTCACTGAGCAAGGAGTAGGTCTTGTCTATTACATATTGGGTTTATGGAACTGTATCTGAGCTAATTTGAAACCCTGGTTTTATGCATCACCCCAACTCACCTTTCCCGTTAAGCAGCCATAGTGTGTTTTCTAAACGTGTGACTCTCTTCTGTTTTGTAATTCAGTTCAAGTGTAGCGGTTTTTACATTCCCTCTATAAGTGATATCTTATGATAAGTGTCTTTTTCTGTGTGACTGATTTCACGTAGAATCGTCGTACCTAAATCCACTCATCATGCTGCTAAGAGCCTTATGACGTAGATTTCATGGCTGAGTGATATTCCATTGTACATAAGGACCACAACTTCTTTATCCATTTTTCTCTTTCCTGGGATATTTAAGGTGTAACGAAGTGGAGGTTGTTGTCAACAGAGCAGCCCTAAACTTTGGGGTGCCTGTGTCTTGCTGATTTTTAGTTTTCCCAATTTATACGCCCACGAGTGGAAGTGCCCTATGCTCTCTAAGCTGAGTTTTTTAGATGTTTCAAGACACACCGTACACCTCTCCAGAGTGGCTGTTGGCAATTTACATCCCGCCCATCAGCGTAGCAAGGCTCCCGTTTCTCCATGGCCTGTCCTGCATTTCTGGTTTTGACACTTTATTCAGCATGGCCCTTTTGACCGATGGGAAGCGAGACTTCTTTGTAGCGCTGATTTGCCTTTGCAGGTTGCTTGGTTGGCCAAAAAGGCGTATGCGTTTTTTCCTGAATATATTCAGGAAAAACGCATACGCCCTTTTTGGCCAAGGGCATCATTGTCGAGGTTTTGCCGCTTTTCCTGTGCTTTAAAGGCGATTCGAATCTCCCTCCTGAAACCTGTTTCCTGCAATTCTGCCTTGCTTTCAAATCCTCTTCGTTGCCTTCCCACAGTATATTTGTGGACGAGAGTTATCATTTATAACTCTGCAGGTTTGTGAATTGCAGTGCCCCTGAGCTCCATTTTTCAACTCGCTTTCTTGGGAGCTGGCCGCAAAAGCGCAGGATTGCTTCAGGCCCTATTCTCCTTCCGGGCGGCAGGCTGAGCCTGTGGTTAATTCTTCTTCCTGATGGGAAAATAGAGTGAGCTGTGCCTGTCCCAAGACCTAGAGCTAGTCTCTCATTGGTTCCCCCTCTTCCCGTTCCTCCTCAGGACAAATAGCAACCTGTACGGAACAGGAGGTTAAAGGTGCTGATTCTCCAAGGAGGGAGATTGCTAGGAAAGCGGCTGGAATGGCGAACCCGAGCACAAGGAGATGAGAAATGAGGTGCGTTTTAGAAACCTTTCCCGATCACACGGTGTACCATCTTCTGGGTTTCTCATGCATGTTTTCGATGTAGGAAGGTGCCCTTGAACCTGGAGATTTGGGACCCATGGGATGGGTACCACGCAGTATTACTTTAAAGGGTCTGCGTTTGCTCACCCAACCTCACCAAACCTCTCAGCCCCAGGAGTGTCCACCCTTATGTCTCAATCAGCTGTGGGTCTAGATATGGTCAACCCAGGTGGCATCACAGCCCCTGAACGAATTTTGTAAGAATTTCTCTCTCTTTCACTGTCTTTGCTTCACGGGTTTTTAAAAGTAATTGATTTTTATAATGGGGTTTAGCTGCTCTTCAGAGCTGTGTGTATGCCGCTTTACACCCACTTGCCTCACTTACAGAGAGATATCAACACATAGGTTTTAAGTTTCTTACTAGTCAGATATATTCTTGGGCGGTGAATAGGGGGTGCTGAGACCCGTTCACTGAGCAAGGAGTAGGTCTTGTCTATTACATATTGGGTTTATGGAACGGTATCTGAGCTAATTTGAAACCCTGGTTTTATGCATCACCCCACCTCACCTTTCCCGTTAAGCAGCCATAGTGTGTTTTCTAAACGTGTGACTCTCTTTTGTTTTGTAATTCAGTTCAAGTGTAGCGGTTTTTACATTCCCTCTATAAGTGATATCTTATGATAAGTGTCTTTTTCTGTGTGACTGATTTC
This sequence comes from Eschrichtius robustus, assembly GCF_028021215.1. NCBI lineage: Eukaryota > Metazoa > Chordata > Mammalia > Artiodactyla > Eschrichtiidae > Eschrichtius > Eschrichtius robustus. Next base: position 77,651,580 of record NC_090832.1, read on the forward strand.
ACGTAGTATCGTCATACCTAAATCCACTCATCATGCTGCACCGAGCCTTATGACGTTGATTTCATGGTTGAGTGATATTCCATTGTACATAAGGACCACAACTTCTTTATCCATTTTTCTCTTTCCTGGGATATTTAAGGTGTAAGGAAGTGGAGGTTCTTGTCAACAGAGCAGCCCTAAACTTTGGGGTGCCTGTGTCTTGCTGATTTTTAGTTTTCCCAATTTATACGCCCACGAGTGGAAGTGCCCTATGCTCTCTAAGCTGAGTTTTTTAGATATTTCAAGACACACCGTACACCTCTCCAGAGTGGCTGTTGGCAATTTACATCCCGCCCATCAGCGTAGCAAGGCTCCCGTTTCTCCATGGCCTGTCCTGCATTGCTGGTTTTGACACTTTATTCAGCATGGCCCTTTTGACCGATGGGAAGCGAGACTTCTTTGTAGCGCTGATTTGCCTTTCCAGGTTGCTTGGTTGGCCAAAAAGGGCGTATGCGTTTTTTCCTGAATATATTCAGGAAAAAACGCATACGCCCTTTTTGGCCAAGGGCATCATTGTCGAGGTTTTGCCGCTTTTCCTCTGCTTTAAAGGCGATTCGAATCTCCCTCCTGAAATCTGTTTCCTGCAATTCTGCCTTGCTTTCAAATCCTCTTCGTTGCCTTCCCTCAATATATTTGTGGACGAGAGTTATCATTTATAACTCTGCAGGTTTGTGAATTGCAGTGCCCCTGAGCTCCATTTTTCAACTCGCTTTCTTGGGAGCTGGCCGCAAAAGCGCAGGATTGCTTCAGGCCCTATTCTGCTTCCGGGCGGCAGGCTGAGCCTGTGGTTAATTCTTCTTCCTGATGGGAAAATAGAGTGAGCTGTGCCTGTCCCAAGACCTAGAGCTAGTCTCTCATTGGTTCCCCCTCTTCCCGTTCCTCCTCAGGACAAATAGCAACCTGTACGGAACAGGAGGTTAAAGGTGCTGATTCTCCAAGGAGGGAGATTGCTAGGAAAGCGGCTGGAATGGCGAACCCGAGCACAAGGAGATGAGAAATGAGGTGCGTTTTAGAAACCTTTCCCGATCACACGGTGTACCATCTTCTGGGTTTCTCATGCATGTTTTCGATGTAGGAAGGTGCCCTTGAACCTGGAGATTTGGGACCCATGGGATGGGTACCACACAGCATTACTTTCAAGGGTCTGCGTTTGCTCACCCAACCTCACCAAACCTCTCAGCCCCAGGAGTGTCCACCCTTATGTCTCAATCAGCTGTGGGTCTAGATATGGTCAACCCAGGTGGCATCACAGCCTCTGAACGAATTTTGTAAGAATTTCTCTCTCTTTCACTGTCTTTGCTTCACGGGTTTTTAAAAGTAATTGATTTTTATAATGGGGTTTAGCTGCTCTTCAGAGCTGTGTGTATGCCGCTTTACACCCACTTGCCTCACTTACAGAGAGATATCAACACATAGGTTTTAAGTTTCTTACTAGTCAGATATATTCTTGGGCGGTGAATAGGGGGTGCTGAGACCCGTTCACTGAGCAAGGAGTAGGTCTTGTCTATTACATATTGGGTTTATGGAACGGTATCTGAGCTAATTTGAAACTCTGGTTTTATGCATCACCCCACCTCACCTTTCCCGTTAAGCAGCCATAGTGTGTTTTCTAAACGTGTGACTCTCTTTTGTTTTGTAATTCAGTTCAAGTGTAGCGGTTTTTACATTCTCTCTATAAGTGATATCTTATGATAAGTGTCTTTTTCTGTGTGACTTATTTCACGTAGAATCGTCATACCTAAATCCACTCATCATGCTGCACCGAGCCTTATGACGTTGATTTCATGGTTGAGTGATATTCCATTGTACATAAGGACCACAACTTCTTTATCCATTTTTCTCTTTCCTGGGATATTTAAGGTGTAAGGAAGTGGAGGTTCTTGTCAACAGAGCAGCCCTAAACTTTGGGGTGCCTGTGTCTTGCTGATTTTTAGTTTTCCCAATTTATACGCCCATGAGTGGAAGTGCCCTATGCTCTCTAAGCTGAGTTTTTTAGATATTTCAAGACACACCGTACACCTCTCCAGAGTGGCTGTTGGCAATTTACATCCCGCCCATCAGCGTAGCAAGGCTCCCGTTTCTCCATGGCCTGTCCTGCATTGCTGGTTTTGACACTTTATTCAGCATGGCCCTTTTGACCGATGGGAAGCGAGACTTCTTTGTAGCGCTGATTTGCCTTTCCAGGTTGCTTGGTTGGCCAAAAAGGGCGTATGCGTTTTTTCCTGAATATATTCAGGAAAAAACGCATACGCCCTTTTTGGCCAAGGGCATCATTGTCGAGGTTTTGCCGCTTTTCCTCTGCTTTAAAGGCGATTCGAATCTCCCTCCTGAAATCTGTTTCCTGCAATTCTGCCTTGCTTTCAAATCCTCTTCGTTGCCTTCCCTCAATATATTTGTGGACGAGAGTTATCATTTATAACTCTGCAGGTTTGTGAATTGCAGTGCCCCTGAGCTCCATTTTTCAACTCGCTTTCTTGGGAGCTGGCCGCAAAAGCGCAGGATTGCTTCAGGCCCTATTCTGCTTCCGGGCGGCAGGCTGAGCCTGTGGTTAATTCTTCTTTCTGATGGGAAAATAGAGTGACCTGTGCCTGTCCCAAGACCTAGAGCTAGTCTCTCATTGGTTCCCCCTCTTCCCGTTCATCCTCAGGACAAATTGCAACCTGTACGGAATAGGAGGTTAAAGGTGCTGATTCTCCAAGGAGGGAGATTGCTAGGAAAGCGGCTGGAATGGCGAACCCGAGCACAAGGAGGTGAGAAATGAGGTGCCTTTTAGAAACCTTTCCCGATCACACGGTGTACCATCTTCTGGGTTTCTCATGCATGTTTTCGATGTAGGAAGGTGCCCTTGAACCTGGAGATTTGGGACCCATGGGATGGGTACCACGCAGCATTACTTTCAAGGGTCTGCGTTTGCTCACCCAACCTCACCAAACCTCTCAGCCCCAAGAGTGTCCACCCTTACGTCTCAACCAGCTGTGGGTCTAGATATGGTCAAACCAGGTGGCATCACAGCCCCTGAAAGAATTTTGTAAGAATTTCTCTCTCTTTCACTGTCTTTGTTTCACGGGTTTTTAAAAGTAATTGATTTTTATAATGGGGTTTAGCTGCTTTTCAGTGCTGTGTTTATGACGCTTTACACCCACTTGACTCACATACAGAGAGATTTCAATACATAGGTTTTAAGATTCTTACTAGTCAGATATATTTTTGAGCGGTGAATAGGGGGTGTTGAGTCCCGTTTACTGAGCAAGGAGTAGGTCTTGTCTATTACATATTGGGTTTATGGAACGGTATCTGAGCTAATTTGAAACCCCGGTTTTATGCATCACCGCACCTCACCTTTCCCGTTAAGCAGCCATAGTGTGTTTTCTAAACGTGTGACTCTCTTCTGTTTTGTAATTCAGTTCAAGTGTAGCGGTTTTTACATTCCCTCTATAAGTGATATCTTATGATAAGTGTCTTTTTCTGTGTGACTTATTTCACGTAGAATCGTCGTACCTATATCCACTCATCATGCTGCTACGAGCCTTTTGACGTAGATTTCATGGCTGAGTGATATTCCATTGTACATAAGGACCACAACTTCTTTATCCATTTTTCTCTTTCCTGGGATATTTAAGGTGTAACGAAGTGGAGGTTCTTGTCAACAGAGCAGCCGTAAACATCGGGGTGCCTGTGTCTTGTTGATTTTTAGTTTTCCCAATTTATACGCCCATGAGTGGAAGTGCCCTATGCTCTCTAAGCTGAGTTTTCTAGATGTTTCAAGACACACCGTACACCTCTCCAGAGTGGCTGTTGGCAATTTACATCCCGCCCATCAGCGTAGCAAGGCTCCCGTTTCTCCATGGCCTGTCCTGCATTGTTGGTTTTGACACTTTATTCAGCATGGCCCTTTTGACCGATGGGAAGCGAGACTTCTTTGTAGCGCTGATTTGCCTTTCCAGGTTGCTTGTTTGGCCAAAAAGGGCGTATGCGTTTTTTCCTGAATATATTCAGGAAAAAACGCATACGCCCTTTTTGGCCAAGGGCATCATTGTCGAGCTTTTGCTGCTTTTCCTGTGCTTTAAAGGCGATTCGAATCTCCCTCCTGAAATCTGTTTCCCGCAATTCTGCCTTGCTTTGAAATCCTCTTCGTTGCCTTCCCTCAATATATTTGTGGACGAGAGTTATCATTTATAACTCTGCAGGTTTGTGAATTGCAGTGCCCCTGAGCTCCATTTTTCAACTCGCTTTCTTGGGAGCTGGCCGCAAAAGCTCAGGATTGCTTCAGGCCCTATTCGGCTTCCGGCTGGCAGGCTGAGCCTGTGGTTAATTCTTCTTCCTGATGGGAAAATAGAGTGAGCTGTGCCTGTCCCAAGACCTAGAGCTAGTCTCTCATTGGTTCCCCCTCTTCCCGTTCCTCCTCAGGACAAATAGCAACCTGTACGGAACAGGAGGTTAAAGGTGCTGATTCTCCAAGGAGGGAGATTGCTAGGAAAGCGGCTGGAATGGCGAACCCGAGCACAAGGAGATGAGAAATGAGGTGCGTTTTAGAAACCTTTCCCGATCACACGGTGTACCATCTTCTGGGTTTCTCATGCATGTTTTCGATGTAGGAAGGTGCCCTTGAACCTGGAGATTTGGGACCCATGGGATGGGTACCACGCAGTATTACTTTAAAGGGTCTGCGTTTGCTCACCCAACCTCACCAAACCTCTCAGCCCCAGGAGTGTCCACCCTTATGTCTCAATCAGCTGTGGGTCTAGATATGGTCAACCCAGGTGGCATCACAGCCCCTGAACGAATTTTGTAAGAATTTCTCTCTCTTTCACTGTCTTTGCTTCACGGGTTTTTAAAAGTAATTGATTTTTATAATGGGGTTTAGCTGCTTTTCATAGCTGTGTGTATGCCGCTTTACACGCACTTGCCTCACTTACAGAGAGATATCAACACATAGGTTTTAAGATTCTTACTAGTCAGATATATTCTTGGGCGGTGAATAGGTGTTGTTGAGTCCCGTTCACTGAGCAAGGAGTAGGTCTTGTCTATTACATATTGGGTTTATGGAACGGTATCTGAGCTAATTTGAAACCCTGGTTTTATGCATCACCCCAACTCACCTTTCCCGTTAAGCAGCCATAGTGTGTTTTCTAAACGTGTGACTCTCTTCTGTTTTGTAATTCAGTTCAAGTGTAGCGGTTTTTACATTCCCTCTATAAGTGATATCTTATGATAAGTGTCTTTTTCTGTGTGACTGATTTCACGTAGAATCGTCGTACCTAAATCCACTCATCATGCTGCTAAGAGCCTTATGACGTAGATTTCATGGCTGAGTGATACTCCATTGTACATAAGGACCACAACTTCTTTATCCATTTTTCTCTTTCCTGGGATATTTAAGGTGTAACGAAGTGGAGGTTGTTGTCAACAGAGCAGCCCTAAACTTTGGGGTGCCTGTGTCTTGCTGATTTTTAGTTTTCCCAATTTATAGGCCCACGAGTGGAAGTGCCCTATGCTCTCTAAGCTGAGTTTTTTAGATGTTTCAAGACACACCGTACACCTCTCCAGAGTGGCTGTTGGCAATTTACATCCCGCCCATCAGCGTAGCAAGGCTCCCGTTTCTCCATGGCCTGTCCTGCATTTCTGGTTTTGACACTTTATTCAGCATGGCCCTTTTGACCGATGGGAAGCGAGACTTCTTTGTAGCGCTGATTTGCCTTTGCAGGTTGCTTGGTTGGCCAAAAAGGGCGTATGCGTTTTTTCCTGAATATATTCAGGAAAAACGCATACGCCCTTTTTGGCCAAGGGCATCATTGTCGAGGTTTTGCCGCTTTTCCTGTGCTTTAAAGGCGATTCGAATCTCCCTCCTGAAACCTGTTTCCTGCAATTCTGCCTTGCTTTCAAATCCTCTTCGTTGCCTTCCCACAGTATATTTGTGGACGAGAGTTATCATTTATAACTCTGCAGGTTTGTGAATTGCAGTGCCCCTGAGCTCCATTTTTCAACTCGCTTTCTTGGGAGCTGGCCGCAAAAGCTCAGGATTGCTTCAGGCCCTATTCGGCTTCCGGCTGGCAGGCTGAGCCTGTGGTTAATTCTTCTTCCTGATGGGAAAATAGAGTGAGCTGTGCCTGTCCCAAGACCTAGAGCTAGTCTCTCATTGGTTCCCCCTCTTCCCGTTCCTCCTCAGGACAAATAGCAACCTGTACGGAACAGGAGGTTAAAGGTGCTGATTCTCCAAGGAGGGAGATTGCTAGGAAAGCGGCTGGAATGGCGAACCCGAGCACAAGGAGATGAGAAATGAGGTGCGTTTTAGAAACCTTTCCCGATCACACGGTGTACCATCTTCTGGGTTTCTCATGCATGTTTTCGATGTAGGAAGGTGCCCTTGAACCTGGAGATTTGGGACCCATGGGATGGGTACCACGCAGTATTACTTTAAAGGGTCTGCGTTTGCTCACCCAACCTCACCAAACCTCTCAGCCCCAGGAGTGTCCACCCTTATGTCTCAATCAGCTGTGGGTCTAGATATGGTCAACCCAGGTGGCATCACAGCCCCTGAACGAATTTTGTAAGAATTTCTCTCTCTTTCACTGTCTTTGCTTCACGGGTTTTTAAAAGTAATTGATTTTTATAATGGGGTTTAGCTGCTTTTCATAGCTGTGTGTATGCCGCTTTACACGCACTTGCCTCACTTACAGAGAGATATCAACACATAGGTTTTAAGATTCTTACTAGTCAGATATATTCTTGGGCGGTGAATAGGTGTTGTTGAGTCCCGTTCACTGAGCAAGGAGTAGGTCTTGTCTATTACATATTGGGTTTATGGAACGGTATCTGAGCTAATTTGAAACCCTGGTTTTATGCATCACCCCAACTCACCTTTCCCGTTAAGCAGCCATAGTGTGTTTTCTAAACGTGTGACTCTCTTCTGTTTTGTAATTCAGTTCAAGTGTAGCGGTTTTTACATTCCCTCTATAAGTGATATCTTATGATAAGTGTCTTTTTCTGTGTGACTGATTTCACGTAGAATCGTCGTACCTAAATCCACTCATCATGCTGCTAAGAGCCTTATGACGTAGATTTCATGGCTGAGTGATATTCCATTGTACATAAGGACCACAACTTCTTTATCCATTTTTCTCTTTCCTGGGATATTTAAGGTGTAACGAAGTGGAGGTTGTTGTCAACAGAGCAGCCCTAAACTTTGGGGTGCCTGTGTCTTGCTGATTTTTAGTTTTCCCAATTTATAGGCCCACGAGTGGAAGTGCCCTATGCTCTCTAAGCTGAGTTTTTTAGATGTTTCAAGACACACCGTACACCTCTCCAGAGTGGCTGTTGGCAATTTACATCCCGCCCATCAGCGTAGCAAGGCTCCCGTTTCTCCATGGCCTGTCCTGCATTTCTGGTTTTGACACTTTATTCAGCATGGCCCTTTTGACCGATGGGAAGCGAGACTTCTTTGTAGCGCTGATTTGCCTTTGCAGGTTGCTTGGTTGGCCAAAAAGGGCGTATGCGTTTTTTCCTGAATATATTCAGGAAAAACGCATACGCCCTTTTTGGCCAAGGGCATCATTGTCGAGGTTTTGCCGCTTTTCCTGTGCTTTAAAGGCGATTCGAATCTCCCTCCTGAAACCTGTTTCCTGCAATTCTGCCTTGCTTTCAAATCCTCTTCGTTGCCTTCCCACAGTATATTTGTGGACGAGAGTTATCATTTATAACTCTGCAGGTTTGTGAATTGCAGTGCCCCTGAGCTCCATTTTTCAACTCGCTTTCTTGGGAGCTGGCCGCAAAAGCTCAGGATTGCTTCAGGCCCTATTCGGCTTCCGGCTGGCAGGCTGAGCCTGTGGTTAATTCTTCTTCCTGATGGGAAAATAGAGTGAGCTGTGCCTGTCCCAAGACCTAGAGCTAGTCTCTCATTGGTTCCCCCTCTTCCCGTTCCTCCTCAGGACAAATAGCAACCTGTACGGAACAGGAGGTTAAAGGTGCTGATTCTCCAAGGAGGGAGATTGCTAGGAAAGCGGCTGGAATGGCGAACCCGAGCACAAGGAGATGAGAAATGAGGTGCGTTTTAGAAACCTTTCCCGATCACACGGTGTACCATCTTCTGGGTTTCTCATGCATGTTTTCGATGTAGGAAGGTGCCCTTGAACCTGGAGATTTGGGACCCATGGGATGGGTACCACGCAGTATTACTTTAAAGGGTCTGCGTTTGCTCACCCAACCTCACCAAACCTCTCAGCCCCAGGAGTGTCCACCCTTATGTCTCAATCAGCTGTGGGTCTAGATATGGTCAACCCAGGTGGCATCACAGCCCCTGAACGAATTTTGTAAGAATTTCTCTCTCTTTCACTGTCTTTGCTTCACGGGTTTTTAAAAGTAATTGATTTTTATAATGGGGTTTAGCTGCTCTTCAGAGCTGTGTGTATGCCGCTTTACACCCACTTGCCTCACTTACAGAGAGATATCAACACATAGGTTTTAAGTTTCTTACTAGTCAGATATATTCTTGGGCGGTGAATAGGGGGTGCTGAGACCCGTTCACTGAGCAAGGAGTAGGTCTTGTCTATTACATATTGGGTTTATGGAACGGTATCTGAGCTAATTTGAAACCCTGGTTTTATGCATCACCCCACCTCACCTTTCCCGTTAAGCAGCCATAGTGTGTTTTCTAAACGTGTGACTCTCTTTTGTTTTGTAATTCAGTTCAAGTGTAGCGGTTTTTACATTCCCTCTATAAGTGATATCTTATGATAAGTGTCTTTTTCTGTGTGACTGATTTCACGTAGTATCGTCATACCTAAATCCACTCATCATGCTGCACCGAGCCTTATGACGTTGATTTCATGGTTGAGTGATATTCCATTGTACATAAGGACCACAACTTCTTTATCCATTTTTCTCTTTCCTGGGATATTTAAGGTGTAAGGAAGTGGAGGTTCTTGTCAACAGAGCAGCCCTAAACTTTGGGGTGCCTGTGTCTTGCTGATTTTTAGTTTTCCCAATTTATACGCCCACGAGTGGAAGTGCCCTATGCTCTCTAAGCTGAGTTTTTTAGATATTTCAAGACACACCGTACACCTCTCCAGAGTGGCTGTTGGCAATTTACATCCCGCCCATCAGCGTAGCAAGGCTCCCGTTTCTCCATGGCCTGTCCTGCATTGCTGGTTTTGACACTTTATTCAGCATGGCCCTTTTGACCGATGGGAAGCGAGACTTCTTTGTAGCGCTGATTTGCCTTTCCAGGTTGCTTGGTTGGCCAAAAAGGGCGTATGCGTTTTTTCCTGAATATATTCAGGAAAAAACGCATACGCCCTTTTTGGCCAAGGGCATCATTGTTGAGGTTTTGCCGCTTTTCCTCTGCTTTAAAGGCGATTCGAATCTCCCTCCTGAAATCTGTTTCCTGCAATTCTGCCTTGCTTTCAAATCCTCTTCGTTGCCTTCCCTCAATATATTTGTGGACGAGAGTTATCATTTATAACTCTGCAGGTTTGTGAATTGCAGTGCCCCTGAGCTCCATTTTTCAACTCGCTTTCTTGGGAGCTGGCCGCAAAAGCGCAGGATTGCTTCAGGCCCTATTCTGCTTCCGGGCGGCAGGCTGAGCCTGTGGTTAATTCTTCTTCCTGATGGGAAAATAGAGTGAGCTGTGCCTGTCCCAAGACCTAGAGCTAGTCTCTCATTGGTTCCCCCTCTTCCCGTTCCTCCTCAGGACAAATAGCAACCTGTACGGAACAGGAGGTTAAAGGTGCTGATTCTCCAAGGAGGGAGATTGCTAGGAAAGCGGCTGGAATGGCGAACCCGAGCACAAGGAGATGAGAAATGAGGTGCGTTTTAGAAACCTTTCCCGATCACACGGTGTACCATCTTCTGGGTTTCTCATGCATGTTTTCGATGTAGGAAGGTGCCCTTGAACCTGGAGATTTGGGACCCATGGGATGGGTACCACACAGCATTACTTTCAAGGGTCTGCGTTTGCTCACCCAACCTCACCAAACCTCTCAGCCCCAGGAGTGTCCACCCTTATGTCTCAATCAGCTGTGGGTCTAGATATGGTCAACCCAGGTGGCATCACAGCCCCTGAACGAATTTTGTAAGAATTTCTCTCTCTTTCACTGTCTTTGCTTCACGGGTTTTTAAAAGTAATTGATTTTTATAATGGGGTTTAGCTGCTCTTCAGAGCTGTGTGTATGCCGCTTTACACCCACTTGCCTCACTTACAGAGAGATATCAACACATAGGTTTTAAGTTTCTTACTAGTCAGATATATTCTTGGGCGGTGAATAGGGGGTGCTGAGACCCGTTCACTGAGCAAGGAGTAGGTCTTGTCTATTACATATTGGGTTTATGGAACGGTATCTGAGCTAATTTGAAACTCTGGTTTTATGCATCACCCCACCTGACCTTTCCCGTTAAGCAGCCATAGTGTGTTTTCTAAACGTGTGACTCTCTTTTGTTTTGTAATTCAGTTCAAGTGTAGCGGTTTTTACATTCTCTCTATAAGTGATATCTTATGATAAGTGTCTTTTTCTGTGTGACTTATTTCACGTAGAATCGTCATACCTAAATCCACTCATCATGCTGCACCGAGCCTTATGACGTTGATTTCATGGTTGAGTGATATTCCATTGTACATAAGGACCACAACTTCTTTATCCATTTTTCTCTTTCCTGGGATATTTAAGGTGTAAGGAAGTGGAGGTTCTTGTCAACAGAGCAGCCCTAAACTTTGGGGTGCCTGTGTCTTGCTGATTTTTAGTTTTCCCAATTTATACGCCCATGAGTGGAAGTGCCCTATGCTCTCTAAGCTGAGTTTTTTAGATATTTCAAGACACACCGTACACCTCTCCAGAGTGGCTGTTGGCAATTTACATCCCGCCCATCAGCGTAGCAAGGCTCCCGTTTCTCCATGGCCTGTCCTGCATTGCTGGTTTTGACACTTTATTCAGCATGGCCCTTTTGACCAATGGGAAGCGAGACTTCTTTGTAGCGCTGATTTGCCTTTCCAGGTTGCTTGGTTGGCCAAAAAGGGCGTATGCGTTTTTTCCTGAATATATTCAGGAAAAAACGCATACGCCCTTTTTGGCCAAGGGCATCATTGTCGAGGTTTTGCCGCTTTTCCTCTGCTTTAAAGGCGATTCGAATCTCCCTCCTGAAATCTGTTTCCTGCAATTCTGCCTTGCTTTCAAATCCTCTTCGTTGCCTTCCCTCAATATATTTGTGGACGAGAGTTATCATTTATAACTCTGCAGGTTTGTGAATTGCAGTGCCCCTGAGCTCCATTTTTCAACTCGCTTTCTTGGGAGCTGGCCGCAAAAGCGCAGGATTGCTTCAGGCCCTATTCTGCTTCCGGGCGGCAGGCTGAGCCTGTGGTTAATTCTTCTTTCTGATGGGAAAATAGAGTGACCTGTGCCTGTCCCAAGACCTAGAGCTAGTCTCTCATTGGTTCCCCCTCTTCCCGTTCATCCTCAGGACAAATTGCAACCTGTACGGAATAGGAGGTTAAAGGTGCTGATTCTCCAAAGAGGGAGATTGCTAGGAAAGCGGCTGGAATGGCGAACCCGAGCACAAGGAGGTGAGAAATGAGGTGCCTTTTAGAAACCTTTCCCGATCACACGGTGTACCATCTTCTGGGTTTCTCATGCATGTTTTCGATGTAGGAAGGTGCCCTTGAACCTGGAGATTTGGGACCCATGGGATGGGTACCACGCAGCATTACTTTCAAGGGTCTGCGTTTGCTCACCCAACCTCACCAAACCTCTCAGCCCCAAGAGTGTCCACCCTTACGTCTCAACCAGCTGTGGGTCTAGATATGGTCAAACCAGGTGGCATCACAGCCCCTGAAAGAATTTTGTAAGAATTTCTCTCTCTTTCACTGTCTTTGTTTCACGGGTTTTTAAAAGTAATTGATTTTTATAATGGGGTTTAGCTGCTTTTCAGTGCTGTGTTTATGACGCTTTACACCCACTTGACTCACATACAGAGAGATTTCAATACATAGGTTTTAAGATTCTTACTAGTCAGATATATTTTTGAGCGGTGAATAGGGGGTGTTGAGTCCCGTTTACTGAGCAAGGAGTAGGTCTTGTCTATTACATATTGGGTTTATGGAACGGTATCTGAGCTAATTTGAAACCCCGGTTTTATGCATCACCGCACCTCACCTTTCCCGTTAAGCAGCCATAGTGTGTTTTCTAAACGTGTGACTCTCTTCTGTTTTGTAATTCAGTTCAAGTGTAGCGGTTTTTACATTCCCTCTATAAGTGATATCTTATGATAAGTGTCTTTTTCTGTGTGACTTATTTCACGTAGAATCGTCGTACCTATATCCACTCATCATGCTGCTACGAGCCTTTTGACGTAGATTTCATGGCTGAGTGATATTCCATTGTACATAAGGACCACAACTTCTTTATCCATTTTTCTCTTTCCTGGGATATTTAAGGTGTAACGAAGTGGAGGTTCTTGTCAACAGAGCAGCCGTAAACATCGGGGTGCCTGTGTCTTGTTGATTTTTAGTTTTCCCAATTTATACGCCCATGAGTGGAAGTGCCCTATGCTCTCTAAGCTGAGTTTTCTAGATGTTTCAAGACACACCGTACACCTCTCCAGAGTGGCTGTTGGCAATTTACATCCCGCCCATCAGCGTAGCAAGGCTCCCGTTTCTCCATGGCCTGTCCTGCATTGTTGGTTTTGACACTTTATTCAGCATGGCCCTTTTGACCGATGGGAAGCGAGACTTCTTTGTAGCGCTGATTTGCCTTTCCAGGTTGCTTGTTTGGCCAAAAAGGGCGTATGCGTTTTTTCCTGAATATATTCAGGAAAAAACGCATACGCCCTTTTTGGCCAAGGGCATCATTGTCGAGCTTTTGCTGCTTTTCCTGTGCTTTAAAGGCGATTCGAATCTCCCTCCTGAAATCTGTTTCCCGCAATTCTGCCTTGCTTTGAAATCCTCTTCGTTGCCTTCCCTCAATATATTTGTGGACGAGAGTTATCATTTATAACTCTGCAGGTTTGTGAATTGCAGTGCCCCTGAGCTCCATTTTTCAACTCGCTTTCTTGGGAGCTGGCCGCAAAAGCTCAGGATTGCTTCAGGCCCTATTCGGCTTCCGGCTGGCAGGCTGAGCCTGTGGTTAATTCTTCTTCCTGATGGGAAAATAGAGTGAGCTGTGCCTGTCCCAAGACCTAGAGCTAGTCTCTCATTGGTTCCCCCTCTTCCCGTTCCTCCTCAGGACAAATAGCAACCTGTACGGAACAGGAGGTTAAAGGTGCTGATTCTCCAAGGAGGGAGATTGCTAGGAAAGCGGCTGGAATGGCGAACCCGAGCACAAGGAGATGAGAAATGAGGTGCGTTTTAGAAACCTTTCCCGATCACACGGTGTACCATCTTCTGGGTTTCTCATGCATGTTTTCGATGTAGGAAGGTGCCCTTGAACCTGGAGATTTGGGACCCATGGGATGGGTACCACGCAGTATTACTTTAAAGGGTCTGCGTTTGCTCACCCAACCTCACCAAACCTCTCAGCCCCAGGAGTGTCCACCCTTATGTCTCAATCAGCTGTGGGTCTAGATATGGTCAACCCAGGTGGCATCACAGCCCCTGAACGAATTTTGTAAGAATTTCTCTCTCTTTCACTGTCTTTGCTTCACGGGTTTTTAAAAGTAATTGATTTTTATAATGGGGTTTAGCTGCTTTTCATAGCTGTGTGTATGCCGCTTTACACGCACTTGCCTCACTTACAGAGAGATATCAACACATAGGTTTTAAGATTCTTACTAGTCAGATATATTCTTGGGCGGTGAATAGGTGTTGTTGAGTCCCGTTCACTGAGCAAGGAGTAGGTCTTGTCTATTACATATTGGGTTTATGGAACGGTATCTGAGCTAATTTGAAACCCTGGTTTTATGCATCACCCCAACTCACCTTTCCCGTTAAGCAGCCATAGTGTGTTTTCTAAACGTGTGACTCTCTTCTGTTTTGTAATTCAGTTCAAGTGTAGCGGTTTTTACATTCCCTCTATAAGTGATATCTTATGATAAGTGTCTTTTTCTGTGTGACTGATTTCACGTAGAATCGTCGTACCTAAATCCACTCATCATGCTGCTAAGAGCCTTATGACGTAGATTTCATGGCTGAGTGATATTCCATTGTACATAAGGACCACAACTTCTTTATCCATTTTTCTCTTTCCTGGGATATTTAAGGTGTAACGAAGTGGAGGTTGTTGTCAACAGAGCAGCCCTAAACTTTGGGGTGCCTGTGTCTTGCTGATTTTTAGTTTTCCCAATTTATAGGCCCACGAGTGGAAGTGCCCTATGCTCTCTAAGCTGAGTTTTTTAGATGTTTCAAGACACACCGTACACCTCTCCAGAGTGGCTGTTGGCAATTTACATCCCGCCCATCAGCGTAGCAAGGCTCCCGTTTCTCCATGGCCTGTCCTGCATTTCTGGTTTTGACACTTTATTCAGCATGGCCCTTTTGACCGATGGGAAGCGAGACTTCTTTGTAGCGCTGATTTGCCTTTGCAGGTTGCTTGGTTGGCCAAAAAGGGCGTATGCGTTTTTTCCTGAATATATTCAGGAAAAACGCATACGCCCTTTTTGGCCAAGGGCATCATTGTCGAGGTTTTGCCGCTTTTCCTGTGCTTTAAAGGCGATTCGAATCTCCCTCCTGAAACCTGTTTCCTGCAATTCTGCCTTGCTTTCAAATCCTCTTCGTTGCCTTCCCACAGTATATTTGTGGACGAGAGTTATCATTTATAACTCTGCAGGTTTGTGAATTGCAGTGCCCCTGAGCTCCATTTTTCAACTCGCTTTCTTGGGAGCTGGCCGCAAAAGCTCAGGATTGCTTCAGGCCCTATTCGGCTTCCGGCTGGCAGGCTGAGCCTGTGGTTAATTCTTCTTCCTGATGGGAAAATAGAGTGAGCTGTGCCTGTCCCAAGACCTAGAGCTAGTCTCTCATTGGTTCCCCCTCTTCCCGTTCCTCCTCAGGACAAATAGCAACCTGTACGGAACAGGAGGTTAAAGGTGCTGATTCTCCAAGGAGGGAGATTGCTAGGAAAGCGGCTGGAATGGCGAACCCGAGCACAAGGAGATGAGAAATGAGGTGCGTTTTAGAAACCTTTCCCGATCACACGGTGTACCATCTTCTGGGTTTCTCATGCATGTTTTCGATGTAGGAAGGTGCCCTTGAACCTGGAGATTTGGGACCCATGGGATGGGTACCACGCAGTATTACTTTAAAGGGTCTGCGTTTGCTCACCCAACCTCACCAAACCTCTCAGCCCCAGGAGTGTCCACCCTTATGTCTCAATCAGCTGTGGGTCTAGATATGGTCAACCCAGGTGGCATCACAGCCCCTGAACGAATTTTGTAAGAATTTCTCTCTCTTTCACTGTCTTTCCTTCACGGGTTTTTAAAAGTAATTGATTTTTATAATGGGGTTTAGCTGCTTTTCATAGCTGTGTGTATGCCGCTTTACACGCACTTGCCTCACTTACAGAGAGATATCAACACATAGGTTTTAAGATTCTTACTAGTCAGATATATTCTTGGGCGGTGAATAGGTGTTGTTGAGTCCCGTTCACTGAGCAAGGAGTAGGTCTTGTCTATTACATATTGGGTTTATGGAACGGTATCTGAGCTAATTTGAAACCCTGGTTTTATGCATCACCCCAACTCACCTTTCCCGTTAAGCAGCCATAGTGTGTTTTCTAAACGTGTGACTCTCTTCTGTTTTGTAATTCAGTTCAAGTGTAGCGGTTTTTACATTCCCTCTATAAGTGATATCTTATGATAAGTGTCTTTTTCTGTGTGACTGATTTCACGTAGAATCGTCGTACCTAAATCCACTCATCATGCTGCTAAGAGCCTTATGACGTAGATTTCATGGCTGAGTGATATTCCATTGTACATAAGGACCACAACTTCTTTATCCATTTTTCTCTTTCCTGGGATATTTAAGGTGTAACGAAGTGGAGGTTGTTGTCAACAGAGCAGCCCTAAACTTTGGGGTGCCTGTGTCTTGCTGATTTTTAGTTTTCCCAATTTATAGGCCCACGAGTGGAAGTGCCCTATGCTCTCTAAGCTGAGTTTTTTAGATGTTTCAAGACACACCGTACACCTCTCCAGAGTGGCTGTTGGCAATTTACATCCCGCCCATCAGCGTAGCAAGGCTCCCGTTTCTCCATGGCCTGTCCTGCATTTCTGGTTTTGACACTTTATTCAGCATGGCCCTTTTGACCGATGGGAAGCGAGACTTCTTTGTAGCGCTGATTTGCCTTTGCAGGTTGCTTGGTTGGCCAAAAAGGGCGTATGCGTTTTTTCCTGAATATATTCAGGAAAAACGCATACGCCCTTTTTGGCCAAGGGCATCATTGTCGAGGTTTTGCCGCTTTTCCTGTGCTTTAAAGGCGATTCGAATCTCCCTCCTGAAACCTGTTTCCTGCAATTCTGCCTTGCTTTCAAATCCTCTTCGTTGCCTTCCCACAGTATATTTGTGGACGAGAGTTATCATTTATAACTCTGCAGGTTTGTGAATTGCAGTGCCCCTGAGCTCCATTTTTCAACTCGCTTTCTTGGGAGCTGGCCGCAAAAGCTCAGGATTGCTTCAGGCCCTATTCGGCTTCCGGCTGGCAGGCTGAGCCTGTGGTTAATTCTTCTTCCTGATGGGAAAATAGAGTGAGCTGTGCCTGTCCCAAGACCTAGAGCTAGTCTCTCATTGGTTCCCCCTCTTCCCGTTCCTCCTCAGGACAAATAGCAACCTGTACGGAACAGGAGGTTAAAGGTGCTGATTCTCCAAGGAGGGAGATTGCTAGGAAAGCGGCTG